>NC_051433.1:10321219-10494444 GCF_001649575.2 Kryptolebias marmoratus | reverse complement strand
TCCTACCTGTTAAATATAAGCGGGTAGCACAAATAGATCTATGCATTAAAAGCAGCAAGTGTCTGAAAAACATTACAACTTACGTACAAAAACTTACAAAAGCACAAAAAAAAACTTCAAAAACACTCCACAGAAATAAATTTCACTTGTCTGAATTTTTTATGTACAGATATGCATCTTTTAATGGTTTAAAATAAAAAAAATAAAATAAGAAAAATCTAGTTATTTCTGTGCAGTGTCCAGAAAGAGGTGTTGTTCAGCTTGTAGGGCACCACAACTGCTTCCACCCACCTCCATCATCATGATCATATGAAATTACTTTTTTTCACAACAAAAAATAGTGGCTGGTAAAATATTTGAGTGGCTGGTAAAAAATTTTTAATTTCCACCCCTGCCTTGCTGTAGTGATTGTGTTTGTGAAAATATAAAATGTACAATATATGATGTAAATTACAGTAAAACTGCAGAATCGCAAATCCTGAATCATCTCAGTTATCTCCAGCTTGTGCTTACAGAGAAATGTAATGAATCACTTGCTATTAATGAAATGTTATATTTATTACAAACAGATTAGTACTCCGGGTGCTCCGTTTTCCTCCCACAGACCAAAAATATGCATGTTAGGTTAACTGGTAACTCTAAATTATCCCTAGATGTGAGTGAGTGAGAGTGTGAATGGTTGTTTGTCTCGTTTGTGTCTCCTGTGATGCCTCTTGCAGGTTTTGTTTATCAATATGCCAAAAATATTCAGCTGAACCGAAAGTTTCTTACGTTGTCTGGCTGTCACTTCATGTTCGCTGACTTCCTCCATCCTCTCGTTGCACTTTGTGCTCATGAACTCTTTCAGGTTCAACTCATGAGCAATAATCCTCTCGAGTTCCTTCATCTCAGTGTTGTACTGGGCAAGGTCCTTCACTGCCTTCTCCCTCATCAGGTTCATCTTGGACTGAGCCTCCTCCCTTATGTACAGGTAACATTATATGAGTTTAATTCCCCCCCTCTGATTCGTTCTACATTTTATCCCAATCTGAAATCTCACCTTGCATCGTAAGCAGCAGTGGATAGGTTGATAATTTCTCCAATGTTCTTATGGACTTCCTGCAGCTCCTGCAACACACAGTTTAATTTGACAATCACTGCTCAAGGGGAAAGGACAAAATACATGACAGACAGGCTTAAAAAGATAAAAACCAAGCTACTCACTGAATCAGAATAATATAGTCTGTGGTCTCTAACCTTATTAAGCCTGTTGTGCAGTTGTTGAAAACGAGCTCGCTCAATGTGAAGAGTCCGCAACTCCTCTTTCAGGTGGGAGTTTTTGGTCACCTGCTCATTGAAGCGGGTGGAGGCCTAAACATAGCACACATAAAAAGGTTAACAAAACAGACAACGATAAAACAGAACAGGTTTTTTTTTTTTTAAACTCACCCTGTCCAGCTTGTATTCCAAAGTGAGTATGGCCTTCTGAGTCTTTCGTGCCTCCGACCTTTGTGAATCACTGGAACTGATCACTCCTTTTCTCAGCTCCGCCAGCTTCGCTTCTAAGCTCGAGATCTGCCCACATCACAAACTCGTGACATAAACTGTGGTTCGTGTGACCAAAAATATCAGCACACACCCGACATGAGATGAGAAGCTCTATCCACCTCTGCCTGCAGCTGTTTTTGGCATCGCTTCTCTGTCTCCATCTCCTTCTCCACCACGTCTCTCTGCTCCAGAAGGACTTGAAGGCTCTGAGTGTCCTCGACGTCTCGGTGTTGGCGAGATAAACTCTTGCAGGCACCAAGGTTCCGATGCAGCTCCTCCTGCTCCCTCAGCAGCTTCTCTATTTCCTGCCTTCAGCCGCATAACAAAAACAGTCGGCAAATAAAAACACGCACTTTTGACACTGAGGTTTCAGCGTATTTCTTGCTCACTGTTGCTTGCGGATCTGCTCCCGGGCCTGGATGCTGTAGGCCTGCCGATCTCCTTCCATGATCCTGAACTGTCTCTGAAGTTTAGCCATCTCCAATTCTGTTTGACAAAATTCAAGGCAACAAACACATTACATCAAGTGGCAGGATAAAGCTGCTGTGGGAACAGCACGGTGTGATATTTAAAAGTGACAAAAAATACACAGATCTCATTCCATACCATCAACATCCATCTCACTGTTGTCGGAGGGTGTACTCTTGGCAGATCTCCCCAGGGGCATGGTTACAATCAGCTACAAATAAAGAAAAACTAAAGCTGGTAATATAAAATATTATTATTTGTGTGACTTATCAGTGGTTGTTCACCATACTAATAAAAACCAAGCTATTTAGACTCAAAGCTACACACAGTATTTAACTTAATATTAATATATTTCAAATTAAACCTCCAGAGTTACTTTGAGAGTTATTCTTTGTTTTGCTACAGTGGAAAGTTGAGTCAAAATCAATCACTAGGAGAAAAACCTTTTTGAATTTGATTATAATGCATTTTGCATGGTATTTCATTCTCTAAAGAAACAGAGATTACTACTTCATTTGTCTTTTAAAGCCTTTATTGTGCGGTGTGTTTTCAGGAAATGTGTTAAATGTCTGATGCCTTAGGTCAGTATTAGCTGTGTATGCTAAAGCTAACGTAGCAACAACAAGTACTTTTGCTAACTGTTATGGGAAATTTTAATTCTAGTTATAAATATTGTTTTACCGTTTAGGAATATATACATATATGTTTTAATCTTACCAGCATAAAGTTAAAACAATAAACAAACAAAGCCAGCGGCCTCCTGCAGGACAGTCAGCAGCCCAGCAGCAGCGGCCCGGGTTGTTAGCAACCGTTGCTATGTACTCCGGGCTAACCAATCCCAGGGTTGTGTCTGTCAGGCATCAGGCAGGCGCTTAAGGGAAACACCTTTCTTGTTTTCATAACAACACTGTACACAAAACATTGTAATATATGAGCTCCTCGCACGACTTCACTTTGACCAATCATAAAACGAAAGTGAATATTTATCAGTGATTCTTCCAGTGCTACAGCTGCATGAACCAACCAGTTTTACTAGTGACTTTTATTCCATTATGTTTTGTCTTTAAAAATCACAGTTCAGTGCTGAACCTTTGTGCTTGTTATAATTTACTTTACTTGTACATATCAAAACTGTGTGGCTGCAAATTTAATGTGTGAAACTACTTCTACAAATGCAGGACTTTTCATAAAAATGTGTCTCGCTGAAAAAGACATTTAAAAAGACAACATCTTGCAGTAGCCAATGTTTATTTGCATTCAAATTAATATTCAATGTAACTGTGAACAACATTATTATTAGGAATATTTTATTTTTTCTGGAAAGTTATTAACAATGCTCTTTTTCTACATTTTGTCAGTCCGTATGCCATATTTTACCATGACCGGAAGGTTTGTTTTAATAATAAAACATCTCAAAGCACATTGTAAGATTAAAAGGCGTAGATGAATGAGCAAATAAAGTGCAAAAAGTTAGTTTATTTTTCTGTCTTCGGCTGTGGCTCCTCCTGTGGTGTTGGTGGAACGCCCTCTAAGAAGGTACAGAAGTGCTCCGGTTTGTTGAAGTCAGGTTTTCTCAGCAGCAAGTAGCATTTTGGGAAATAGTAGGCAACCACCAACCCTAAGTTACCTGCCAGGGTAAAAAAAACGTGGACAATTGACGCATTCTTTGACCCGGTGACGCTACCAGCTGTCAAGCCTGTATAAACTGGAATAAAGATCACCCAAATCACACAGTAGATCAGAGTGGAAAAGGTGATGTCCCTCGCAAGGTTGTACTGATGAAGAGGCTTCACCGCCATGAAGGTGGCCATAAATGACACGAGGGCCATAGCGCCGTTGAAGCCCTGCATCACGGCAAGTTTCTGTGAGGACACTGGACAGGCCAGGTACGCCCTCACAAAAGTGATCTCCGTTTTGGCCACATGTTCAGACAGAGAGTCTTCCTCGAGAACAAACCAGCCGCAGAGGCCCGCCTGCACAGAGCAGCAGGTCAGCACAAACAGCCAGCTCAGAGGACCTCTTAATGTTTGCAGGTGAGAGGCAATCTCCTTTGGGAACTCTGTCACCAGGAATATCTGTTTAAACAAAAGAGTTTGAAGCCTTATTATCATGTGTGGTTCTTCATTTTGTCAGTTTGTTGTCATTTTTCTCTCTCTTAGCTTCACCTATGTAGTTACTTCATTCTGACACTAGAGGGCAGTATGTTACCTGCCATTTCTCACCTGCAGGGAGATGGACAGAATAATGGAGATGGCAGCAGTTTGGAAAATGGTGATGAGAGGCAGCTGAAGGCGGCACACCACATCGTCAGGCTGCCCCAGGAAAAGGAGCAGACTCAAACAGGCCCCCATCAGGCTGAGCAGAGCCACAAAATTCAAGCCTCCCCCCGAGGCCTCCACCAGTGGGGTCCCACGATGCATCAGGAACAGGACGCAAACTGACACCTGACATATCAGCAGTGCAACCCCTGTCAGCAAAATCTGCGTGGCCTCAGGAGTGCTCCATGCCAAAACCTCAAAAATCGGGTCGGTGCAATTAGTGGAGGACTTATAGGACCACTGACGTGCAGGACAGTCCGTACACTGGATGTCCTCTAAAAGTTTTTAAAAAAAAAAGAGAAAGCAGGAACTCAGAAATCAAACCAAGGCTGTCAAGTTGTGGTTTTTATCAGGAGAAATATACTCACTGTCTTAAAGAGAGCACATTTTCATGCTTGATGTTTTGCTGTTTTTTTTTTTAATTTTTCCATTCACTTTTTTTTTGCACTCTAACTACTTCTGCAAACTTTGTGCTGTTTTAGCCATTCACACATTCAGATTGGTGCTGTGAATTTTGGATTTGTAACTTTTATTTCAGCTTTATTTACAGATATTTCCCCCTTGGAAAAACTTAGGGTTAGGGTTAACCCTAACCCTAACCCAACTTAACCCTAACCCTAACCCTAACCCTAACCCTAACCCAACTCCTTCATAAAACATTCTTCTCTGAAATCTGTTTTTGTCTTCTTAGGCTACTTTTAGCTACTGTTCTGCAGAGTTATAGAAGCGCATGGCTGTTTTTAGCTACTGTTCTGCTACTTTTTTAGCTTGTTTCTAGTTTTAGCTTCTAGTTAACATTTTGTTATTTTTAGCTTTTAGTTAACTGTTACGACTTTATCTATCAATTTGCTACTTTAGCTTTAACCCCATATTTGGTTACTTTTAGCTAATGTTCTGCTACTTTAGCTTCCCATTTGCTACATTTAGCAAGTATTTTGCTACTTTAATCTAGCATCAACTAAGCTTTTGTTTCCTCTAACTTCTACCTAACATTTTGCTACTTTTAACCAATCTTTTGTTGCATTTAGCTTCAACAGCTCAGTTTCAGCTTCTTCAGCAAATCAAGTCAGTTTCTCTAGTTAAAATCTTATCTCTGTGGGTCAAATATGGAGCTACAAACAGCAGCTGATGTGTGTCCATCACATGAAAAGCTGTAAACAGAAGAAAAACCCAACAAACAAAAAAAACAGGTGGTCTGGCTTTGTTTCAGAATATCCGATTTTCTAAGATTGCAAATTGTGGGTTTAAAAGGAGATTTGTATCAGATTATGTCTTGGCAGCATACAGCGACTTCTGCAGTCTTTGTTTGTTGCTTAGTAACTCTTGGCACTCACTGCCATTAAAGGGATTCACAAGAAATCCTTATAAAAAACACATTTTTCTCTGAGTGCCACCATAACCTGCTGATTGGAGCTAAATACAGACATCTGTTAGCATCCATGGCCAACACCGTTACCCTCATTTTTTTGGTACGTCCCCTCCAGACAGTCGATGCAGTCGTAACAGCAAGAATGAAACCCTTTGACTCGGCGAACCTGGCCTTTATTACATTCTGCTGAGCAGGTCGACACGGGAGCCTGGAAGAGTTGAAGTAAAAACAAAAAAGAAAATGCTCTTTGTAGAACCCAAACTAAGCAAAATCTGACAAGAGAGGCTTTTTGACTTGTATAAGTTAATTCTGATACATTTCTATAGCTTACCATTTCGTCTTTAGTGTGCCACGTGAAGCTGGACTCAGTGATGGACAGATTGTTTTGGAAATAGCTTCCAACCACATCAAACTCCACGCCTGAAGAACTCCAGTCCCATTGAATCACATTGTACCCTATGTTTGGATTTCCGTTTTCATTGAACTCCAATTTTGTGCCATTTATGTCGATAGACGTGTTTCTTAGAACCTCCAACAGCTGCCAAACAGGATGTAACAGAATTTTTTATGTTAGCTTTATTAAGAACATTTCCTTGGTTTGAAGTTGTGCAAAGGTATTAATATGGCTGTCAATTATTACCTTCCAGGGATAGATTTTAGTGGTGTTGGGTACCCACTTACAAGTACTCGACGTGCACTCCAGCATGATGTGCAGAGCCTGTGCTGCGCTGTAGACGGCAGCATACACGGCAAAAGCAATTCTCCGCACAGCACTGTCAGTCACCAAGCTGATATTAGCCGGTGACAAGTTCCAACATTGTGGGCAGGGGTTGTCGGGATTTCCCGGTTTTCGTTTCTGAGGGGGCGTCTTTTGCCTTTCCTCACTCAGTTTAGCGAGGAGCACTTGTGTGTAGGGAGTTAGTAAATCCAGAGTTTCCAACTTGTCGATGAATCCGATGACTGTGCCGATGTCTTTGATGCCTGGGAGAGAAGTTACTCGATAGTGGATGGCCCAGCTGGAGCTGGCAATCCACACGCGTTGTATTTTTCTTTTGATGACCTGAAACAGAGCGAATGAGATGACTGATCCACTGGGATGCATGCTTTTGAGCTTTGAATATGAGCTTCACCGACCTCTTTGAAAAAGTACTCAGCCGGCTCTGAGAGGGAAAACACCACGACCACTTTCACCTCTGTGTTAATGATGTTGTCAATGATGGTTTTGACAGCAGATTGGGGGTCAGTGTATACTGGAATCAGGCCCTGATAGGCCACACAGACGGACATATTCTCTGCTATTTTGGAGAACTGCTGCACGCCCCGTTGCCCGTACTCCTCTTCACTGCCTATCACGGCCACCCAGTTCCAACGAAACATTCTCATTAGTTGTCCCATGGCATCCACTTGCCACTTGTCACTGGGCACCGTACGGAAGAACGACGGGTAGAGCAGATTATCACTGAATTTGTCACTGGTGGCACCATAACTAATCTGGACATAGAACAGTCTTATTAGTTGTATAATAAACAGACAGTAACTTGGAGGTTACTAAGGTCTGCACAGACTCAAGAGACAGAATGTGCTTTCAGGTCATTTCATGTATTTACTTGAAAAACATTTGCCCCCTGGGCTAACTTGCATAACTTTCTGACTGTGTGATTTAATGTTTATTTTTAACCAGACTGGGAGGAAAAAAGTACTAAACATCCACACCCCAGATACATATGAAGTGAATAAGTGAATATCATGATTGGATGTTGATTCTGACATCTTACAGGGATCGGCTAAGACCACCGATCCACGTAGGGACCTTACATAGTGTGTTTATCAATTATTTTGTCTGAATGCACGTTTAGATTTACTGTCTGCTGCAAAGCTAAACTTATTTAAATGTACCCAACAGTGTCCAAAAGTATATACTGTACAATTATGTTTGAAGTTAACTTCCAGTTTAGTAATAACCAAAAATCTTGACCAAAGGAAACAATTTTAATTTTTTTTTTAGCTAAATAATCCTAAAATGCCCAACTTTAATGTGTTAAATGACATAGTGTTTAATGACAATAGCAGAGTGTTTAATAGCAGATGTGTTTAATGACAATAGCAGAGGCTATATTTTACAGATATGATGTGTTCAGAAACTTATCGCTTAATTCAGTAATAATTCTTGTTTATGATGTTCCCATTTTAAGTTTTTGTTAACATCATCAAAGTAATGTCTTCTTTAGTTTTATAACTGAGGTCCACCGCAGTAAAATACAAATCTTAGGAAGCTTCAGTAAAATAAAAGGTACCCAGATACAATAACAAAACTTAATCTGTACTTTTATCAACATTATTCTGTGTTTAGTGTAATATTTGCCCAGTGAGTGAGTGTATACCAGTAGGTTACATCTTGTATTCAAACCTGTGGCATTAGAAAGAATCCCAGCAGCTTTCCGATGACGGAAACCATTTCTGAGGTATAAGGACCGATGACTGCCGATATACTCGTCTCGTAGTCGGTGTAATTACATTCCACCAGAAGAGCGTTGTTTGTTTTTGCAGTGAGGAAGGAAATAGTGGGCTTCACAACAATAGAAGAATGCCTGCATGTGTCATAGATTTTATAACCTATCTTGATGCCAGGAAGCATGGCCTGGTTTTCGTTTATCTCATCCACGGCGTATTTCATGACCAAGGCAAGGCCCAGTCCAAATTCATTTAAACTGTTCAACAACAACAGCAGGAAAACAAAAGCCGTGTTAGTCAAGCTGAACACATGGGTACAGAGAACATTTCTTATCATTAATTTACCTTTCACATTTGATGCTGTCGGGCTCCTGTATGGAGGTGAGGTTGTTGGATTTCTGGTTGATCGGAAAAAGCCCTCCGAGGTTTATATCTCCAGCCGAACTGAAGAGATCTGTGGAAATGTTCTGAAACCATTCAGGTGAGCTCGCAGTGCAGCCCGGCCTGAACGCCACGCACAAAACACACAGCAGAGCAAAGCGTGGAGCCATGATGCAGATCTGCAGGTCAGCTGGAGACTGCAGCCGGAGTCAGGGCTCATATGTGTCAGGGCATTATAAAAAAAATTGGCTGTATGCAAATTTTCCTGTAAGTGCCAAAGGCCTCGTTTATGAAAGGAAGAAAGTGCCAGGAAAAAAAAAAAGAATGGCAGAAGAATAAAGAATATTGTTGATTATTCAAAATAAATGTTAAAAAAAGCCTGAATGTTAAAGGTTTTACATGTATTTTTACTTATCTTTTTCATTTCCTTGTTCTTGTTCTAGTAGCTTTTTTTTCCACATGTCACTCAGTCGTGGCTATTCTCTTACATTTTACGGTACATTTAAAAAGTAAAGGTCGATTACCACCTGATAGAGTTTCAGCCTGCAATCTTTCAATTTCAAAGCAATGAAGCCAACCAAAAACTAATACCACGACTTTACAATTCCAGGCAGTGTAACAGAACCTGCAATTAGTCATACAGTTTATGATGTGTCTTTTTGCCCGAGCATCTTTTTATTTTGATTGGAAATGCCAAAAAAAAGGTTTTGAAATCGCAAGATCTAAAAATTACACTAAAATGATAAAAATGTTACATAAAACTATAAGACAGTAGCAAACTTTATTGAGAAGTTAATTGAGTAAAGCAAAGGCAGCTGAGAACTAATAAAAGCACAACAAATACTAATTGTAATTAAAAAAAATACTAAAACTAAAATCTTCTGTGGAAAAAAGGGTTGAAAATGCCAAATGTGTGTATATGCTTATCTTTATTTATTAATCTTCATATTTGCATATCTTTCTCTTGCATTTTTTTTTACTTTTTTGTGGTCTGAACATAGATTTCAAAACTATTATTACTTGAAAAAGAAATATCTGCAGTATTAAATAATGTAATTAATTGTATGTATTGTTTTGTGATGCCCTAATTGTAAAAAGGGTGATGAATTTACCATCCTAAATATTAGTTTTTTTTTTCACATTTTAAAAAAGTTACATGAAAACTCAGATGAGTGCCTTTATCGTTTGGGTTTTTTGTGTTTGTGTGGAGTTTGGAGCTCGTCTTTCCGGAGAATTTCCCTGACATTTGATTGTGGTTTATTCTTGGTGTAGCTATCCATCTAGGCATAAACAAACTGTAATATATTTTTTTTTACCTACATAAACAAAACCACAGCTGTCATCAAATGATGGTTTTCACATCATAAGTGGTAAAAGTAAAACACAGAACAGGCTGCTCCTCCACCATCAGTCTTCATCATCAGCAGACGTTCATCCTGCTAATGAAACTCTTATTTTGATGCTTTGTCACACAGTTTGTTTGTTTTTGTTTTGCTTGTTTGTTTCAAGTTTTGCACAGACCGCAGTGTTGACTTTGCATGCTGCACCTTTTGCATGAAATGTTTCTCATCCACTGACATGCTTCCTCCCAAGACTTTTGCATAAAGCCACAGTGGGCATGTGTGCTTGCAAATGGCTCTCTGATTAAATCTTTAACCTTCTGTTAAAGGTCCGGGCTGCCTGGGTTTGACAAACCACAGGGAGGGACCAAATCTTTAAGTGTTACTTATATTTCATATATTTTCCTGCTAATACATCTACATTTCATGACTTACTAGTTATAATAACTAGCAACAATTAGCTGTTGATTTAATATAATTGAAGTGCTTTTTTATCACAATCAAATAAAAAACATCTTGCATTTTGGTCAAATAAGGACGCACAATCAGACAACAACAACAAAAAAAGTAATTTTCTTCTTCCTGAATGTTTCCTTTTTAGTCTTTCAAAGCTAATACTTTGCTCAAAAGTTCTTCTAAATTTCAGGCACATAAATTGACTTGCCTGAATAGAATCTGCTAATAATTGTTGTCTTTTATATGATATATCTGTCCCGACATTTGAGAAGTAAAGCTGTTCAGACCTTTGACCTCTCATTTGCTGCACAGGAAAAGATGCAAAACGTAAAAGCAAAAGTGAACCAGATTTGTAGCGTTAGAGTCTTTAAGAATGAGTTGGGCTTCATGCAAAGCTTCTGTACGCTCTCTTTCATGCCGACTCCCTCACAGGATCAGAGCAGGGAGTGCTCTCCGATTTGCTTCACATGGCTGAAAGAATTCTTCAGAATCACAAGTCAATGTGAACTCCTCATTTGATTAGAAAATTGTGGGAGAAAGCCACAATGCAAAGCAGCTGTAGTAAACACCTTTTAGCAGAGAGCAGTTTTAACTGTCATTTCATGATGGTTTCATTAGACACGATCAAATTCTGTCACCGCAAACGACACAAGTATCAGAACCTTTCTGAGCTGCTGTCACCGTGTTTCTAATGTTTTCTGTCTTTCTGAGCTGGCCTGATCTGAAGATGTATCGCTTACAGGAAGGATTAGTCCAGGAACATAAAGGGAGGAATTCTGTTGCCTATCTTGTTAGTCATCTTGACGTAAGAGGTCTGGTGATGAAACGCGGTGTTTTTGTTGTCTCCACCTCGTTCTTCCGCCCTGAGCTGAAGTTCAGACTTTTATCCACCTGCGAATGTTCGGGACCACCTTTTTTTTTTTCTTCTTTTTTACCAAAACATTTTCAACTGCGAAGACGTCTCTGGCTTGATCTTGTGTGTGATTCCATGTGGGGCACGGAGCTTCAGTTGCTGTCTGCAGACACCGGGTTCAGATGATTATCTTGTTTAGGCTTGAACGGTTTCTTTCTTCACTTTATGACTTGTTGAGGGTTGGAGTCACGGTAAACGTTTCCACAGACGATGTGTGCTGCCACCATACAAATACAAACCCGCTGCTCTTTTGTTTCTGAGTATTACAAAATTTCTCGATAACTCGTTTCTCCACAGTCACAATTAAAACATGCATCACGCTCACACCTCCTGGAAACAGAGCTACTCACTTTGCTTTCTTTTGTTTTATGAGATAAACTTTGTACTGATCATCTTTGAACCAACAAGTTAGATTTAAAGCTGTTCTAATTATCACCTGCCTCCATGAAAAGTGTGTTTTCACCTTTGTCTGTCTGTCTCAGATGGATTTTAATGAAACTCTCAGAAAGTTATTACTGGATGTACGTCTACGACTGATTAACTTTTGGGGTCAACTCTATTCAAGATGGTCGCCACAGCTGACGAGCTTTAGCAAGCCCAAACATGGCTGTACCTCAGTCAATTTTAAATATATAAAGCTAAAATCTGTTATGGTAAAAGCTAAGAATCATCCCCATCATAAACTCCCACTGCTACCAAATCACATGGGATCTTTAATACTTTGTCATGCAAGGTGACATGAAAAGACATGTTAGTTTCAGACGTGAATGAACTTCGAATTCAGATCAATTACATTTTTTATTTGTGTTTGTCATTTTTTCTCCTTTCTTCAGGCTTTTCCTTCATTTGTGAGCTTTGTCTTTAAGTGGCTCCACCACTAGATGTCAGCTGTGTGTGTTTTATTAGACGCTTGTGCTGCTCTCTGACACTGCATTGTTCAGAGAGCTGCTAGTCTTAAAAATGCAGAAATAAATGTAACGCCAAATGGAAGCCTGAGGTGGTAAAATAAGGACTGGTGTGCTTGTGTTGGAGTGAAGTGGGGGGGACCTAGCCTCTGCTGTGGGAAGCAGGTACATCATGTGTCAAAGTGCTGTTTGAGCAGCTGATAAGACAGAAAAATCAACCTGCATAAATGCTAAAATGATAGCTTTGGTCGAAATCTGAAAAGCCGTGTGTTTTTCTCCTGCTTTAGCCTGTTTCCTGTGTGTGTCTGTAGATTTCCAGAGGTAAGTCTTATCACCTGCAAAGGAGGGAACAGTGTTGCACAACACTGTTTTGTGTTCAAAAAAAAAAAAAAAAAAGCATAGGCACGCTTTGCATCATGGGAACACCGTGAATGTCCCAATGGGAAGAGCAAATAATCTTGCACATTTGTGTACTCTTGTACCTTTGTGCCCATCTCAACCGTGTGCCACCAGTGTTGCTTTTGTCTGCCTCAAGTGACTGTGACTGTTACAAAACACAGCTTGAGCTACACTCCCTGCCTAACAGAGTCCCAGGAATACAACCCGCTCTCCAGTGCTTCCTTTCTCACCCCCCTCCTCCCGCCTGCAGAGTGGCCGGATCACTCTAATCTTCATAGCTGGCCAGAGAAACACTGGGCCCGTTGTTGACATGTTGGCCTCATACCCCACAGGGGCTGGCAAATTATTAGCCAGCCTCTCTGTGCAGAGTGAGGACATTCAGGCAGCCAGCGAGTCTGTGCAGCCAAGCAGCAAAACACTAAACTGAGCTACTGGACGTGAGACCATCTGTCGTGATCGGCTCTGTCTGTCAGTGATGCTGGAGGAAATGTGGGAACACCGAGATCCCGTTCTGGGACGGTGAGGCCAAACCGGTCACATTTGAACCAGCTGTTGTTTACAAAATCCGACTGTCATCGGCAGTCACAGACACACTTGTGGAAGTGTTTTTTTACCTCACCTTGAAGAGTTAAAAAAAGGATTCATCCTCCCCCATTCCGGCTGAAAAACTTGTTCTTCTTCGTGTCTGTAGCCTATGTGTCTGTGTGCATGTGCAGCTCACAAGTGTGTTGCAACTCATTCTAGTCCATATGTGCAGAGATTTATACAAAACACTGGCAGGGACCATTTTGCATTCCTCAGTTTTGCTGTGTTTCTCACTTTCAGCAAACTATTCTGCACAGTTACAACATTTCCCTATATGCAGCGGTGAGTTAATAAAACCAAACACATACAAATTAACCCGATTCTTAGAAGTGCGTTTGCTCCGTCCAAGTATTAGAAAAGCAATGTTTACACTTTCTATTCACTAACCCTCAAGTGAGGGCAAAAAAAAAAGGGCTTTATTGGCAGGTCAGATCAGGAAGAAAAGAGTTGGGCTTCATCTCTGACTTACACAGCAGCAGCTGACTGACTCACTGCAGCCTGTGGGGGATGAAGCAGTGAAAACTTTACGAGCCCGTCAAATAATCTGGCTAAACAGAAGAAAAGTGTCGAGCACCGAGCTGGAAGCTTGGGTTGTGCTATGAAATTCAAAGGCACCTCATTTATTTGGACAGAAAGGGTGAGAAGGTAGCCAGAGAGTGACCAGAGACCTTGAAATCTTACATGGCCCGAGCGACCGATTCGGTTATCTATCACTTCGTGCAAATGCACACGGTGTTGTACCAGCTGTGTAAACTCTGGTGACATTAAGGATCAGTGTGTGTGGCGCTTTGTGTTGTGCAACCACTGGCAGCGCTGCACACGACTGCTGCTCAGTGTATAGATATCGCACCAGCTGAATATGGAAATGAAATTATAATGTTATGGTGCGAATACACCAGTGAGTTTAAGAATATGAAGAATATGAAGAATATGAACAAACATATTCTTGCATGTGTGAGCATGTAAGATCTGTGGCACTTTATTGGCTTCAATCCACGTGATTGTTTTAGTAGCCGTTCTGCATCTTTAATTTGTCTTGTCAAAGTGTTCCTGCTCCAACAACAGATTACTGAACAGATTTTTTATTTTTTTTAAGATTTATTTTGAGTGAACAGAAGGTCCCATGTTTATTTTCGTTGCAATCAAACAGGCTGAACCTTGAGGAAAAGAATAGGATGTTACCCAATCTATCTTTACGTCTGTCTTGTTGGACTGTGCGTGCTTTTAGGCGTGTGTTTGTGCATTTCACAGTGTGTACACGATGTCACGTTACATCTCAAAGCTAACTGGTCAATGCCTCTCATCTGTCATCCTTCATCCTGTGAGTCATCAGAGACGAGTTATCAGTAATCTCCGAGTTAGAGTGCGTTCCCTGCTGCGGTTTGAACCTGCTTCAGCTGGCGAAGCGAGACACTTTTGATTAAAATAAACTCACGGGTGATGCGTAGTTGTGTAACTCTGGATTGCTGGCAAAATTCTTCTGTTGTGTTACTTTGGATAATTTGATTTGAATGTTTTTATGCCTCATCGTGTCCCAGAAAAAAAAAAGACAATGTCATTAAAAGAATAAAATTCTTTAGGTTTCCTCCACTGTAGGACTAATAACCAATATAACGTGTAGGCGAACGCACCAGAACTTAATAAATGATCAAAAGATTGGTTCATAATTAGAATAATTAATATTTGTATGAAAAGTTCAACTTAAAATTGTTACTCTTATATTTGTATAGTTTGTGGATCAACTTGACTTTGCCTTTTGAGTTTATTTTTATTCCTTTATTTCCAATTAATTGAGATCCTGTTATTTTTAAATGAGTTTTTGACGTGTATTGTGATCCCTCCTGCTGAGGCCTCACAGATACTCTTCCTCAGTGATTATTCTCCTTTTGTTCTCTGTCATTTCCTTGTCTTCTTCTTTTATCTGCTCTGCTGAATCACTCTCCACCTGTTTGCTTTCAATTTAGGGTTGTGATGATTTCATACACCCTGCCCTGCAGTGCACAGTTCTTAAAAGTTTATTAAAGTCTTTTGTTTCATTGTAGTTGCCTTGCCTGTGTGTGCATTTAGGTCAGGCTTCCACTCTGTAGATATTTGGAGCATTGTTGCAGGTTCCAGCCTGTTCTTTGGTGATCTTGTCCTAAATTTCTGCCGTTTTTGGACGGCAGATGTTCTCCTGTCACTCAAATTCATTCCCTTGAGCTCTTCTTTCAGCACATTAACTCATGTAGGCCTAAAGTGCAGGTTTACAGCAAAGGCAGAAACAAGTGAAATTAAGTCATTTTAAATCTATTCAGAAAACCAGACACACGACTAATCAAAGAAGGAAGGAATGCATATCACCCGCCGCCTGTCATGCCAGAGTTTAAGAATAAGATCATCTGATGATGAGAGGACAGCTGTTTTAATCAAACCTTGTAAATAACACTTCATGAGATATGCGATATCTTGTGTGATCTGTTCGCATTTGAAGTATGTGTTGAGGACGACTCTGAGCTACAACTACACCTCGTTTTAGATGATCTGTAAATCTGACTGAGTTAGTCTTTTTCTGTTGGCTAATGCTGAGTACCTGTGGTGGCCATCTTGAATTAGGTGGACTCCGAAAAGTCATCAGATATAGATGCAGGTGCTCATCCAGCGATTACTTTCTGAAAGCTTTATTAAAATCTTTACAGTGGTTCGTGAGATATTTTGCTAACAGAGTTGACACCCACAGTTAAGGCCAAAGCTTTACAAACAGATCTCTTACAATCAGATAGCACTCAGAGTGTTTGTTGGGGATGACTGTCAGCTACTACCACGCCAAATGTTAGCTTAATATCTGCAAAACTGGCTGCATTGTAATCATATTTTCCTTTGCTAAGGTTCCTTATCTGTGGTGGCCATCTTAACTTTAAAAGTTAATCAGTAGATGTTCATCCATTCATAACTTTGTGATAGTTTCATTAAAATCCATCCAGTGGTTCATGAGGTTTTTGCTAACATTACAAACATACAAAAGGGCAAAAACATTATTGCTTATGGTGGCAGCCTGTATATATATATAGATATATATCTATATATCTATATATATATAAATATTTGGTTTGTTATATCTTTTGTCTTTTGCAGCTGCTGCCATCAAAGTGAAAACACTGTCTCTGACATACCGTGCACATTATATAAGGTTTTATTGTGTCCATGTAAAGTCAATAGTCGTATTCTCTAAAAAGGAAAGAAAGAAAGAAAAAAAAAGTAAAATAAAAGCACAGATTCCCTTAGATGTGTGGCCAGAGCGACCCCGGTTTACGACCAGTTTCAGGAGATGCTCCAGGATCAGGATCCAGAAACAAACGTAAAAATATCCCAGTGTTTTCAGGCTCTCTTCAAGGTATGGCCCCTGCTCAGCTCGAGCCTCATTTGAAGCGAGGTAGCCTTTTTGTGAGCAGCTGGGAAAACATCCTATGAGTGGGCGTCCTGATCCGAACAGTAAGAAATTGTTGCTGCTTTGAGTGAATGTACAGAGAAGCAGATCAAGTGGTGTGGAATTTTACCAGGCCAGACTTGTTTAGGGTGACAGAGGATACGAGTCATATAGAAAAAAGAAAGAAAAACTTTATAGAGAAATCGAAGCTGCTAGAGAGGCGATGGGAGGTCATGATGTCTTCATGTGCTGACCTGACTTTACATGTCGGAAGCCTCTAATTTAGCTTTCTGTCTGAACCCCATCACCCTACATTTACAATCAACGCATGAGTCACAAACTGAGGCTGTCAGTCATCCGATGAGCTGATGTGGTTTTATTAAAAAAGGTGTGTCTCTCCGTCTCTTTCCCTCTGACTCAATAATTGCTTCCTTCTGAAGACAGACAGAGATCAGCATCTGCTGTGAAGAACAGAAGAGGAGGAGGAGGGGTTGCCTGTTTTTAGAAACATATCAGCTGCTGCAGTCTGACCCTCTGGCTGTTTGGAGCCCCTCAGTACAGGTTAGGAGCTGCCCAGCGCCGCCACAAGCCGACTCATTTCAGACAACTTGACTCTGACTCCACTCGTAGTCCTTCATCAAGCCTCATCACCTGCTGGAATGGAAATTAATAGGATGAATGCTGAATCAGCTTTCACACTATATTGTTTCCTTGTTATTAATTTTCTAATGTTTTTTTTTTTCTTCTTCAATTTTAGGCCTTCCGCATGCTTTGTGCTAAGTAATTTATTCCTGCTTAGCTCAGGATGTTCAGCTCGTTCAGGAGATAAGTGTTGTGACGTTTGGTTTTGTAACTTTTATATGCTTTTAAAAATATTTAAAAATACATTGAGATCTGTGAAATTCCTTCAAATTCCATTAATTTTTGAAATCTGCTTCAGCATACTCACTGTATATTTGTCCTCTCATGCAACTTTTAGTTTTTAGCTAGACATTACATTTATCTTTTAGCTACTGTTCTGCTACTTTAAGCTTTTATCTAAAGTTATGTAACTTTAGCTTTTAGTTAGCCTATTAGCTTTGAGCTAGCCTTTGATACTTCTAGCTATTAGTTACCTTTTGCTGCTTTTAGCTAGTGTTTTGCTTCCTTTAGCTTTTACAACTCAGATTTGGTTTCTTCAGCAACTTTCAGCAAAGCCATTCAGCTCTCCACATCTCAATGCATTTTCACAGAAAGTTCAATTTCTCTTACTTTATTTTCATCACTGATAAGTGACCGAGGCAGTGCTTTTGGTTGTGGTTCGTTGGTAAAAGGAACCTAAAAACATCTGTCTTCACCTGATCATACCAAGCATTTGAAGGAACTGAAGTGGGAAAATTCAGAATGTATAATTAGGTTGCACTGATTTGTTTAGATACTTGAGAAAGTGTCAAGAAGATGGAATAGACTAATATTTTAGAAAGCCACAAAATATTGACACTTGCTCCCAGAAGCTTTAAGGAAGTAATATTTATCAGATCACCAGCAACCAAATCAGCCAACTTGAATTTAATAATAACCCAACAGTGCTGGCTGAAGTCATGCTTGGTTCCTTGATAACATCCACTGTTTTACTTGTTTACATGTGAAGCTCACATACGGTTTTCAAATCAGCATGGACTTGTTCGACCTGCAGGAATAAAATATGAAGCTCATAAAGAAATTTATGCAAATTGCACTCAGAAAAGTCAAAAAATGGGTCTATATAAAAGACCTTTCGTGCAGTGAAAGATCTGCACTCTAAAGCACAAGAAGAGCACAAGTGAAAGTATAAACCAGTGGAGATTTGTTATGTCACGCTTACTGTTCACTTAGTTTGGCACAAGTCTGTGTGAAAAACATCGGAAAGATTTGTAGAAGTGGTGCACTCACAGAGGGTATATTGTATTTTATTCAGGTGAATGACTCAGTTTGTGCTCTTGAGACACAGCGTTTGCGTCACTCCGCAGTGACCTTACAGGAAAATCCACATTGCGTTACTGCAAGCAGGTGACAATACCAGTCATCACCATTATCGTGCGTTTGCAAAAGTTGTTACGATGACAAGTTGGCACTGAGCTCCAGAGGTGGGCTTTGGATAAAAAGAAAAAAGCAGGATTCTTGTCAAAGACAAATTAAAGCTAAATTAGAAAATTAATCATATTAGTCTGAAAAAAATAAATAAATAAAAAAGCATTTGTATATCTTATGTACAGACTCAGGTTTAACCTCTCTGTCTCTCAGTTAATTTGGTTTTTATCAGTTACACCCTATCGTAAGTGCAAACTGTGCTTCTGTCTGCTATCAGCTTCTCTCCCATGAGGGGTTCGGTCATATCAAGCCTGGTCTAAATCTGTCAACGTGGACACACCAGACATCCCAGCAGCAGACCCTCCGACTGTCTGCAGCGTGATGACTAACTGCTCCTCCTGACTGACAGCAGGCTTGCGTGTAAAGGTGTCTCACAACTGTAAAGCTTCCAAACCTGGGGACGGGGGTGGCGTTTAAGGCCGCTCTTCAGTTGCAAAACACCTGTATCTGACTCATGCACAGCTAATTACACCCCTTCATTCAACAGCAGAACAGCCCTGCGCTGTGTGATGCTGATGAAGACAAAGAAAGAATTATTAGATTGGCAGGGATTGATCTTATTTATTTACTTTCCTCCTGAAAAAAAAACTTTCTACAATCATAAAAAGTAAATCACTTGATGTTACTTTTGGAACTTGGACAAACGTATGACAGAGACTTCCTATTTTTCCTGCAGTGAAACAGTACTGCAGAATAAAAGCACCTTAAAGCAAGTTTAGATCTTCTGAAGCGGGATTCTATGGAAAGATTATGAACAGTTAATATCTTACCTGTTGTAGATAACTCTTTGAACGACCCCAGTTTGATCCTGACCAGATGACGATGATGAGCTAATCTGTGTGACCAGGATTTTTACAAAATGAAAATAATAATTTGTGGAATGATAGTGTTATGTAACATTTGAAATGAGGTTTTAACAAAGTCTAACAGACAAGTTCAATAAGTAAAAGGTCTAATTCCTCTGTCTCTGCGGTGAATATCAGTTATCACCTCCTAACTTTCTGTTTTCTCACTTTCCTATCGATTAAAAGGACAAAATTTATGCCACAGCTTTTTAATTATTTCTCATGGTATTTCTGACATTTTGACTTTTAGGCCATTTTAGGCAACCCTCCTCTTCAAGTCATCCTCATCTGGGACCTCCAGGACCTGTCCATTGCACTCATGGTGTTTACCAGCTATAAAATATAAACTCTGAAGTTTTTTAAAACTTTTTTTTCATGCTACTTTGCACTAATTTGAACAAAGTCCTTGCTGGACCACTTTGAAGCACAAAAAAAATTTACCCACAATGCTGAGTGACGATTAAACAAAAGTCCAGATATAGTGCATGCAGAGGAAAGAGGTGGAACGTGATGGTGCCATGTGATGGACAGGGTTTACCTTGACTCCTTGCATCAAGGCCCTGTGCTGACATGTTTTCCTGCTGCCTGGAAAACTTCACTAATGCTCCTGTGACTGGATAAATCCTTACTGCAAAGCTTTAAAATCCCATAGAAAGCCCTTACAGCTGAGTGAAGGCCTAACATCGGCACATTCATGTCATATGTTGATGAACATTGATGATTCAAGTCTTGTTTATCCTTTTGCCCAGCTTTTGTTTTTTTACAGAAACCCCAAATGAACTGAGCTGGACGCAACCAACACGCTGAACTGGTCTCAAACTAGTGGAAGCTCAAGTCAGTCAATGAACCTGAAATGAGTCTTTTAAGTATTTATCTGATATCCTTGATATCCTTTTTTCCCCTCAGCTAGTTTACTCATCCTCTGCTCTAGTTGAATATAAAATATATTTTGATGACAAGCTTAACAAACTTACAGTCCAGTGGTGCTCAATCCTGGTCCTGGAGGACCATATCCTGCATGTTTTAGGTGTCTCTCAGCTTTGACACACCTGATTTGACTGATTGAGTGATCAACAGACTTCTGAAGAAACAACAAAAAATGCAGGATAGTGGCCCTCCACGACCAGGACTGGACACCGCTGTATGGTAGTAACACTTTTTTGCCAACTAGTGGCTCTTTTATCCAGCTGGAGCAGAAGTCGTTCTACAAATGCTACACTAAAAGCCCAAACGTTGGCTTGTTGGCTATTTAATGCACTAGTGAACAACTGGACCAAACAACTAGATGACCACGTCAAACTCATTAACTCGTGAGCATCAAAACCCCTAGCCAACAAGTTCAGCATGAAATGTACCTCCTGGTACTATTAGTGACTGCCAAATGTGAAAACAGGTTGGCTAGTGCAATCTAAAATTTGTACTAGTAAAAACGAAAATGCTCACTAGATCAAGCCAATTTTGATCTAACTAGTTAAGGAGTGTAGTTAGAAAAATGCTTACTAGTTAAAAAGTGCATCTAAAATGTTTACTAGTTGACAAGTGTGACTAATTTTGGTCTTACTTGAAAACTAGTTTACAAAAACTGCATTTGCTTGAAAAGTTTTTTTTTTAAATTTCACATTTGCATCAGAAATTTTCTCGGCCTGTTTACAATTAGCATTTTCTGTTTTGTATAAATTGCATTGATCATTATTAGTCTTCAACTCGGTCTCCAGTTAACCTTAGATTTGCAATAATTGTCGAATGGGAAGGTGGTGACAGTGTGAAACTAAATGAAATAACATTTGCAAAAACTGTGATAAAAACTTTTCAGATTAGTTTACTTTTCTTTGTTTACAAGGGGCAGTGATCTGCTTTGGCCTTGGCTGTTACCTCAGCTCCCATCAAGACAAACTCTGCCTGATTCTTCAGACTGATAGCGCTTTGACTGCTGTCTACTGCAGGCAATATGCTAACTACCAATAACAGCTCCACTGAACACCGCTTCAAGAAATCCAAACTATCCTTTTATAGTGAGCTGCATATGGTCCTTTCTTTGCCTCAAAATGAAACATGGAAACCTCCAGCACATGTTAACTGTTTCTGATTATCTTCAGATAGCTAAACATCAATGGGAGGATTCATGTTTACCTCGTCCTGTGAGACTGCGGGGAGGACAATCCTTATGTTGTGGTGGTGTTTAAAGAAGATGGAGGCCGATTCTCTGACATGCAAACTATGCCACGGTCGATGGAACGTGCTGACAGAACATGCTTTTAGCTCAGCTGAAGGGGTCAGTTTGTGCAAAATTAAAGAATTTGCTCTGCTTGTGTTGTGAGAAATATACATGCATAAACAAATGCAAAAATAAACAAAGGGGAGGTTTTTGTTTTAACATTTCCAACTGTGTTTTATAGTGTTAAAGTGGTTCTTTATAAGTGTGTGTGTGCTCGGACGAAACGGAAGGACAATCAGGGGGGAAAAAATGAAGACACTAAATATTTTGAACCACATTTAGACCGTAGCTGTAAGATAAAAGCAGTGATTTGTATTCGGCAGTCATTGTGTAACTGACTGTGAGTTAGACTCATTGAAAGGTTTGTTCATAGGGGAGATGTTTTGTCAGGGTGAAGTAGTTAATATAAAACGTATGTACCTGTGCCCTGGCCTCTGTGTGTGTTTAAACAAGAGATAAAGAGCGTATTGAGGTGATGCATGTGTGTATGAATGTGTGTGTAGAGGGGTGCGGGTGTGTGTTGGGGGTAAAGTGGTTGGTTGACTCCACTGGAATGTGGCGCTGACTCAGTCTGTCTGTCAGCCATGGCCATGTTCACTCTGTGAACTTATTCACACTGTGCGGCCGTGTCAGGGGGGCAGCCTGTTGCCTCATGCTGGATTTCCGGCAGGACTTTTTGGACTTTCAGGGAACGGGACTCCAGGAATCTCAGGGAAGAAGGTTCTTGCTTTGAAATCAGGCTTTATCGTCCTTTTGGTTCATGCCACATATAATTTTTTTAAAATTGATTTGGTATAAGATGTTTTGGTAGAAGCTTTTGTACGTTAGCCTGCTTGGTGTTCAGGAATTTTAGAAATCAATAAAGCAAACTGGATTCCATCGACACTTAAATCCCACGCTTTCTCAGTCGCTTTCTGCTTTGCATTTAAATACATTCAGAAATGATGAAGAGGGTGGACTAAACTGGCACAAGAAAATAAAATTGATCAGAATAGAGCACCAACTTTAGCAGAACTGTTTTATTTTATAAGTATCACAAATGGTGGGAAGTGAAATGTGAACTGTGGACTTTTTTTGAGGGTTTTTTGGTCCAGATGAGAGAAAAATATAAATAAAATCCCTATAAAATGAAACTAAACCCATTATACTTGGTTACTTAATGATTTACAAAACATATTAAATGATCCAATTCAATGAGTTAGTATTCGAGTCTTTGCTTTTGCTACTGAGCAACTTGTTCAACAATAACTACATCTGGCAACTCCAGCAACTGATGATCAGTTCACTTCATTGCCACAGATTCAACTCTTTGTGTAAATATATAAAATTAGAATTTAGAGTTTATTTTCCCATCAGAAATGACAAGTCTTTATAGCAAAAGAAGCCCAAACCATGATGGAACCACCAAAATATTTCACAGATGGCCTAATGTTTTGTAAGTCAGTATTTTATTTTCTCCATATTGCAGACCGGCAGCCTTATTCTTATTTATTTATTTGAGATTGTTGTCTTTCTCCTCACAGTTGTTTCATGCCTTTTAATACTCTCGTCAAGATTTGTTAAAATAGGACCCAAGAGTGCAGACTGAGACACTGGGACTCGACGACTAGATACCAAAAATGATTTAATAACAAAAATAAAACGGTGACGAGGCAGAAAACAAAGACGACCAACATGAAGAGCACGCTGGAAACAGGCGAACAAGAACACAGGAAGACTGGCAGATAAAAGAACAGTATGACAGACTGATGACTGGCTGAGAACCGAGAGTTTAAGCATTGGGAGGAATTTAAAACGAGTGAATGCCGCTGAGCTGATCAGTAAACTAGGGACAGGTGAGAAATAAGGAAAAGAACTGACTGAGGGAACCCGACAATGAATGACACAATCAAAGAGTATCAGAATGAATAACAGGAAACACAGTGACAGAAATAAATTAACAACAATAATTAACAAACAACCACAAAAAGCTCAGGATCTTGATGTTTATCGTCATTTGAACACTAAAAGGAAACGTACTGTCGAACCTCTTCCCTTATTAAATATTTGTTAAAGCGTAATGTCTTTGTCTCGACTGTCTTGGTTAGGTTTTCTTTTAGGACCGGAGCACAAATCTAATCATATTTTTGCAGAAATAAAGGACCCACCGACGGCTTCACCCATCTTTAAATAACTGCACATTTAGCAAATAAGAGCGAAACTATTGCATAAATCCAGAAAGGGATACAATGCATGTTTTTCAAGGTGTTTATGTAATCAGTGCATCTGTTCTAATGCTATTTCTGGCATTGTAAGTTGAGAGGGATTCCATGGATGTTTTGTAGAGTATGTTTTGTCTTGATTCATAGATGCGTTTGTTTCCTCCAGACAATCCAAAGCTGACAAAATAAAATTACTTCAAGATGATATACTGGAAGGAAATAAAACTCCTGCTCAAAAGAGTAGACAGCCATCTACATCCCAGCTGGATAAAATAAGGCTTTTGTTAAACATCAGTGCAAAGTTTAGTTCCTGTTTCAGTTTGCATGCGTTTAATCCAGTTTTGGTAAAAGTAACGCCACCAGTAGGTTAGTTATCTTTTTATTTAACTCCTTTGAAACACACAACTGAGTTTATTTTAGCTTCATTGGTAAATTAATGGCTTATAAGCTTTCCAATTAAAACCTGTGGGTTATCCAGAAAAACTCCTACATGCACCGTTTATTGCTAATGCTGGTGATGATGTTTTCGAACATCAGCTTTTGAGGGAGAGCAGCCTTTTTTATTGCTTCTTTGCTCATCGCCTAATTAAGATTAGCTGTTTGCTATCCTCTGAAGCATTTTATGTATCTGCCTTTTCCCAGATGGTGGCCAGGAAATAAGATAAGTTTCATCTTTGGATTACCTGGTCCTACTCTCTTTTATTGTAAGAAATAAACAAACAAGTCTGTTCTACGGGAAGAGTCATTACTGGTGCTGCGTGTGTGTGCCCGGGTCAGCTGTTGCACCAACAGGGATTGATTTTGTAAGTAATTAGTTTTTTTTCTTTTACTTTTGTGCCTAATTATTTTTTAAATGTTCTGCAGTTATTGGATATAGTCAGAACCAACCAATCAAGTTTTGCACTGAAATTTTCTTTATTAGTATGAAAGAATTGGTATTTAACAAGATTTTTATATTGAGTCTAAAAGAAAAATCAGTTTCCTAATAATAATAATTCAGTAGATTAGGATATTTAAAAGTTTGTGAATCATTACATTTTTAAACACTTGCCCCACAAATTGGTACAAGGTACCCAATTCCAAAAAGGATGCAACAATAATCTATTTGGTTATTTAATAATTAAGAACAATCAACCCAGTCCTTCTCTTTTAGTGATATATATACCCAGCAGCTTGAAGGAGCCTATAATTCCAATAGCATGTTGAGTCAGGTGTTTGCAGTCAAATATCTATCAAACTCAGCTCTTTACAACAGTTAGGTGACATAAAAAACTATATTTTACCCTCACAGCAGGATTTTATTGAAAGGCCACTGGATTTCATCACAATCGCTTCACCTCGTCTGTGAAACACAGAAGTAGAAGTGTCATAATTGCAATGTTTTTTTTCTCCATATGGTCAAGATGAGTTGTCCCTTTCTAAATAAACCAACAAATTCCATGGAAAAAAGTCAGAAAATTTGTCTGTGACTAAACTGGAAAAAAAAATTGTCTCATGCAACTACAGTATACAGCACTGTAAACACAAACTTCATTATTCATAGTTCAACAAAGTCCTCACTTTTTCCCAAATTTAGTCTTCATGTTAAGCCCAAATCCTAGTGTACGATTCTTTTTTCTCACAAAAATCAGAAAAAGACTTCTTTTTCTGTACCCATTTTAATTCAGGCTCTTTGTAAATATTTTTTAGAACTTATGGGAAAATGAAATTATTTGTTTGGTCAGATTTATGCAGAAAAGTGGAAAATTGTAACTATTTTAGAAAATACTAAGTATTACTGCACATACAGTAGACACATAAAATCAAATATTGTAATTTTTTCACATTTCTATAAGTAATTAGGTACTAAGGTACCTAAAAGTAGCTAAATATAACTATAAAAACTTGTACTGTCACTTATTATGTGGATTAATAATGATGATTCCTACAAAACAATATAAAAATAAAATGATGGATTGGACTTCCTGCTCTTCCTCTGGTGTTCTCAGGTGTCAGAAACACACAGATACTAAATCAACCAGTTTGACATAAAAAATGTTTGTCTGCAACTGATCCCGATGGATCGCTGTCCACCCTGAAGCAAACAGGAGGTTCTCATGGACCTGTCAATAGTACATGTATGGCGAGAGATGCTGTGATCCCATTCCTGTACAACACAAAGTTTAAAAAGTCGACTGTATAATGTTTGCATTTCAGGCCTGCAAGTCTGCATAAACACAGCTTTTCTGCATATTTTAAAACCTCAGTCTGTGTGTGCTGTCTGTACAGAGCTGAGCGACAATGCCTCCCCTCTGACAGAATGCAGTTTGTCGCAGGAAAGACAAACAACACATACACACACACACACAGACACTCCACACAAACACACTCTTCCACGCTACTTGAACCCTGAGGCAGAATGCCAAAGAGCTGGAGGAATGTGACCTGGTGACCTTGGCTTGCAGACTTCCACATGGAGACCGGACACTAAGGATGGCGCGCATCGGAAGAAGAGGCCAGAATAGCTCCGGTGTCCGGTAACGGGAGGCAGACTGTTTGTAAACCATAGCCATATGACACACACACACACATATGCACACACACACACACACAGTCTGCAGTATTTGCACAGGTGATGAAAACACAAGCACTCAAGTCCAGAGGTTAGAAGGCACTTAATGATGGGTGAAATGAGAGGGAGGAGGAGAGGGAGACTCGCTTTAGGATCAGCGTGTTTGTTTTTGCCTGTACAACACTGGGTTAACCTTGCAGCCACGCATTTTTCTGCCGTCATAAATCCTGACTTACCTGTTTGACATTTCTAGTTCTTTTATTTTATTTTTCTTTAAATATGTAACACAAGAGGCCAAGTTTGACTCAATTAATGTGCTAATCTTAAAAAAAAAAAAACCCTACATTTAACACAAACACCTTACAAAAAAATTCACCATACGATCAGATCCCATAACAGTTTTTAACGACTAATAACTTTTTGCACACGGGTACTTACAATGCACGATCTGGCACACGCAGCAATCTGTGTGCCAAGTTGTTGCACAATAAGCTGACCTGTTTTTTTTTTTTCCTTCCTTCAGTAAATGCATGCAAGATTCAACTCATGCATCAAAAAAGATGGAGATAAAGTTTATCATAAAGCCAGAAAATGATACTTTTTACCAATAAACTATTGTTATTTCTGTATTATTAAGACTCCTCCTCCTCAGAAGCTTGGTGATAAAAAGAGGCTATAGCACAGCTTTAATTATGTGCTTCCACTAGTTCAAGAGTCTTTACCTGTTATCAGATGTAATCAATACATGATCCTTATCTATACTTTTCTAGGAGACGAAAAACCCAATAAATGTGTAACTACACAGACAGAGATTTTCCAAGTAAATCTGTCTTCCTATTTTAACTCCTCCGCTCAGACAGGCCAGGGGTAAACCCCACCCTCTGTGCTCAACAAGAGGACAGATATACAAGTGACAGATCAGGTCCAACCAGTCACAGATGACAAACCCTCGGTGTTGCCCCGCGATTATCTGACAAATGGCTGAGCGCTCTGCAAGAGTCAATTCTTTGAAATGCTGGGATTTCTTGAACTTTTCCACTCTGAACGTTTTTTTTTTTTTTTTTTTTTTCCTTGTTTGAATGTCCTGGTTTAGTCTCGGAAAAAGTCATAAAACACACGTTTTGCTGTCAGAACAGTAGCACGTCAACAGTGCTTTTCCTTTAAAATCCCCTTACCACTCTTTCTTGTATAACACCTGACAAATCTGACTCAGGAGACGGCCATTAAAACCTCCCTCCAGACCCGTGTGGTTTGTTTTTCTTCTTTTAGCCCTATCAAACTCGTTGAACACACAGATGGAGGACTTACCTGAGGCAGACCGACTGGTGCCAACGGGTTGTAAAGCAATCAGACGGCAGTAATACGTCCCTCTACCTATTAAATAGTTAACAGAGTAGAAAAGAAACACCCAGCCTGCAGAAACAAACAGCGTTCGGCTCCCAGACCTTCCATCTGTTTCAGGATGATCTGTTTTAGTCCCCCTCCATTTCTGTCGCTCCAGAAACAAGACTCTCAAAGCCACATGCAGACAGTCCAGCCGTCCTCCACGCTGGGTAGAGTTTCCACTCCAACATTCAGCGCCGGGTTTGGCCTAATTTTGACCCTAATTACAGGAATCTGGGTATTTACACTCATGACAATGTACACTCAGGCTTTCCAGGACAAACAATCTCAGGATCATTCATTTGCCACAACAAATTTCTGCCATATGAGACCGTGATATTCCTGATCCGTTGTAATCTCACATATTGAACAGAGATAAATCATACTAAGCTTTGCCCGGCACTGCCCCCATAGCGTCTATTCAGGTCAGCCCATGAGAGATGCCACAGTCGCCAGGGCAACGAGTAAAACAAACAATGTGTGGGTTTTGTGAAACACTAGACTCAAACCAGTCACACAAAATGGAGTTAGTGGGAACCAACTGCGCCCAGTTTGGGTTGTCTTTTCAACCGCATCCTGCCCTTTGTGAGACAGTGTGGGTGGTGGGAGTTTAAAAGCTGTCAGACTCTGTTTTTGATCCGTGTTTACCACAGCGGGAAGCTATGTAAACACGCGGGTTTGCCACAACATTATTCCAACAAAGCCAGTGTTTTTGAAACTATAGCTCGCGGAGCTTTTTCCAACTTGGGGGAGATTAAATTCTGACATGAAATGGTACTCGAGTGTTTAACTTTTCCCAAGCTTTAGGTAACCTTGTGGCACGGAACGGTGACGTGGCGTTTTGGGGTGTCATACCCATGATTTGATGAACTTGCTAGTCTTTTAGTTGTTTTGACAAAGCAGTTTGACTTTAAATTCCAGCTGCTGTGTTCCTTGATTTTCTTCCTAAGCTACTCGTACGAGAGCTGCTTCTTATTCCCAGTTTAATGTAGTGACGACACACACAGCCTTGCCCCTGGGGAGCTGAGTAATCATCTCATAGCCTCATAGCCTGCAGTCCAGGAAGGTTCTTACATTTTGTGTCACCGCGTGGCTTCTGTAGAAAATGACTTTTCAACATGTCAAATCAGGAAACTCCTTTAACGTCTTTATACGCTCCACATGTGCACTGATGCCCGTAAAAGTGCGCACAAACTACTCAACCTGTCGTAATCAGGAGCTCTTATCTC
Source organism: Kryptolebias marmoratus (assembly GCF_001649575.2). NCBI lineage: Eukaryota > Metazoa > Chordata > Actinopteri > Cyprinodontiformes > Rivulidae > Kryptolebias > Kryptolebias marmoratus. Next base: position 10,465,396 of record NC_051433.1, on the reverse strand, counting down.
TGCATCCATAGGAGGGAGGGTTTTATCAGTGTGCAAATATAAACACAGGGAGACAGAGTGCACGCTCACACACCATGCAGGGACACTGTGAGAAGAAAACAGGAAAGGAAAGCCGGGCGAGAAAAAACAAAACAAAACATTCACATGTTGCTTAGGTTTCTTCCTGTTCAGGTTTACAGCAAGTGAAACTGATTTAAAAAAAGGGATTTTCTCACAAGCCACTTGTACTTTTACCTCATGAAAGAAGGCCACGTTCCTCTTTTTAGAGAATCTTCCTTTTTTTTACGACCGCACAAAAAAATGAATGATCACGTTATGCAACATGAATGTGAGCGATTGTAAAAGAGAAATAACAAGTTCACTCGTTGCCAAACAGGATATGGTACGACAATACTACGTCACTCTTGAGCTGTAAGTTTATAACTGAGTTCATCTTAAATACGAACAGTAAATAAATCTAATTTGCAACCATGTTATTTGAATCATTACCCCAAAAAGACTGACTTAGTGGAATAAAACCACAGAATACACAAGGTTTTATTTTTCATTGTTTAGAAGTGTTATTGTCTTCAAGTGTGATGTAAGCTTTGTGTAGTACTACAAATTATTATAATTTCTTACCTACTTTGACTGACTTGAATTCAAAATCAGTAATTACAGTTAAAATAAAAATAGAGGATTCAGTTTCAAAAATACTCTTTTTGGGGATTTTTAGTTAAAGATATTGAAAAAAAGATTTTAGTAAAATGTCTGAAGCTTTAGAGGACTTTCACAACCTAATAACAGGTTAATCGATCAATAATAAAAAGGCGCTGATATATTTACAATGGTAAGGACAATAGAGTAGTTTGAACACTTTAAAATCTTATTATAAAAAAACAGAATTTCAAAGTGTACAAGTTTCACAGTCATAATAGTGTAGGTCTGCAAAGCTTTGCAGCGACTGTAAAATAAAATAAAATAAAATAAAATCTACATTGGGCATATAAAGATCTCTGAACTAATCTGAATCAATCTGGAGTTTTGATTTTATTCTAAAAAGTATGATGGACACTGAATTTTGTCGATGTAATTCAGAAAAGTCTTAAGGAAATGCCAGTGTGACGCATCAGTTTGTTGGTAAGGACTGAAAAAGGACTGAAACACATCCTTCTTACAGGACAACACAGCAGAGGTTCTATCATGATGTGGGCTGTTTTGTTACCAGTGGAAATTATTCATCCAGTCTTTTTGTCAAGATGACAAAGATTTTTCTAAACCAACAATCATTGAATCCCATCATAAAAGAGCTTAAATCATAAATCTGTCATTGCCAAAAAGACTCCAGCACACATAAAAGACCTAAACACAAGCATGTCTTGGATGGATCTGAAAAGTCAAAATGTGCTCCTCTGTGGTCCAATCAACAACTTACATTAAAGTTTGTATTTAAATATATATATAACTAATGCATTTGTGACCAACCAAGCTTGTTACTGCTCCTTGAAGTTGTTATTTTTGGCATATGGTTTGATGAGTTAAGGCAATAGCTTTTACATTTGACAACAAGTTACTGGCTCCAGCTCTTCATCTACCTTTAGTAGACTGATACTGTTTACTTTTATTTTGTCAACAAATGATTATAAGATATATTTAAAAGCTGCCATTGCTGTCAAAGGCTGCAAATATCTCTTTGTGCAACTTGCAATAGCCATTTTTGACATAGATTTTTAACAGTCTTTATCTTAGTCCACCCAAAGAACACATTCAGTACTTGAAAAGGATCAGTAAAGTAATCTGGTACCTAGATCCTATTGCATTTTCATTTATTTGAGTCTCCCTTTCAGAAAGCACTTAGGGAAGGAAATATTTAAATGAATCATATAAAGTCTCATGACAGTGTGCTGTGAATTCTTTAAAAAGTGATTAAGTGGACAAGGGGAGGACAAAAAGAAATGAAAGTCCTAAAAAATATTTGCAACAGATGTAGAGTATCTGAAAATCCTATCTTTAGGAAAAATGCAAAAACAAAATGCTGACACAAGACCTGAGAGATGTATCATCCTTCTGTCCATCTGCTGTTTCAAGCTTATAGGTCTTTGGAAACCACTTTATTAGTGGGAAAAAATGCATTTTATGCCTGGCAAACTTCGTTATTTTTGTCCACTTCTACAGATGCAACTAAAAAAATGGGAACAGTTTGTCTTTCTGTGACAAGCTGCCAAAACATACAGTTTAAATTTGGTCGAAAGGCTTGGTATGAGCAGACACAACAGTTGAATCATCTTATGAGATCAGGTGTCGCTTTTTTATGCACGAATGTCAGCCGGCGTCAAGTTGTGTAACAAACTAAAACTGCCTTGTGAAAATTGTCGGGTAAGAAAAAAAAAAAAAGGAAAGGCCAAAGCCTAAACAGCTATTGTTGAACAACTTTCAAAGTTTACAAGAAAGTCTGGTTCCTTTGAAGCTTATAAAAAATAAACTCATAAATAAAATAAGGTGGGGCATAGAACATTTGAACAATACTGCGGTGTTTACAACTAGCCTCAAAACTGGCGAAAATAACTTACACCAGCTGAATATCAAGAAAAAAATGACTTGAATGGTTTTTTGCATACAAAGAATTTCTCAAAATATGGAAAACTAATTTCTCAGAAGAGCAAACTATTACAAAGCAGTTATTCACAGAGAAACATGCTACACATAATTGCTGTTGTAGGAGTGACGGTCATAATAGTCAACATGCCTGACTACAAAGTCTTACAGTGTTCCCATCTCTGCAGGGTTGTACAGTTTGTCATAATTTAGATAATTGTGCGTCTACCTATGAGCCGACAGTCCCTGTGGTTCTGTTTGTTAAAGTTGGTGTCAAGCCCTTGGCTGCTCTCCTCTGCCGGCGGCTCAGGCTCCGGGTCAGGCAGCACATTCTGTGGAGGAGTCCCAGAGTAATGTCCTCGTCCCACAGCTATGTGCCAACCAAACCGCATGAGTCAAGCTTTTGTGGTTAGTGTGGGTGGCTTCTCTCTTGTGACTACTCCCTGACCCATCTTTCACGAAACCCCTTTGGATGTTCATCCTCTCTGCCTCCTTCATGTGAATCATTCATAATATTTAGACTGTCTGGTCTCAAGAATCTCTTTTCACATCCTGGCTATGATTTGACGGAAGGTGTAAACATCCCGAATATAACAGCAGCTTTTGGAGCAACGTGACACAAACTCTGTTTGCTGAACTGGAGCACATGAGATATCTGCATTACGTCACATAGAACCGTGCAAACAAAAAGGTCAGCAGACAATAAGGAGTGGTCTTCTTGCATTTGTGCGAGCAAGGTGTTGGGTGCAGGCAAGCACGTCCATAAGACACAAGTCCTTTCCATTACAAAGTCCATCGTTGCTCTGTGTTGATCGGAGTAACAAAGGATCGAGACTTGGAAACACATCCCGGAGTCATATCTGCTTTTTCTCACACAGAGTGCCAACAACATGCTGACGTGCTCCCTGAGCTGGAGTTCTGCTCTTCATCCCGTGACGTCGGTTTTCCCGCTTTTACGCATGCAGTGACACTGGCACAAGAGCACAGTTCCTGAGTGTGAAGCCTCGTAAACACCGAATTGACATTTTCCAATTTCCATCAGGCTTTGTTTACTTCCCGTTAGCTCGGTTTCCCATGAGGCACAAAGACAAACCGCAGGAAGCAGAGCTGTTCTTGTCTCTCCCTGTTGGGTGCTTCCTGTCGTGATAGGAGGCCAAAGCAGAGATATCCCTGAAAGGAGCTGTTGGTGGAGGGGAGGAAGAGCTGGGTGTTTTGGACCCCTTTCAATGGCTCACAATCTTATCTGTCCTTAGTTTGGAATGCATCCACTACAGTAGTTTGTCCTGGGAAGAGTTCAGACGGATGTAGATATCCTCTTAATAGTAAATACTTTGCACAGCTGCTACTTGCTGCACCTCTTTGTGCAAAAGCATTGTTAATTCACAACAGGCACTCTTTGATTGTTTAAACCTTAATCTGCAAAAACCAAATCAAAGTATTTATTCGGGATTTGTTTGGTTTTTGCAGCGTTCCAGACAGGATTTGAAAGGAAGTAATTTCACAAGCTTAATTAGCATAGACTGAGTCGGCAGGTTCTGGTGGGAACACTTTTAGACCTCAGACAACTGCAGTCATGCAGGATAAGTTCAAAGCAAATGGTCACTGTGCAATAGCACATTGTTTAACAGGAACAACAGCCTGTAATATTCCACCATCTCAAGAAACCTTCAGGAAAATACAGGGATGTGCACGTGCTTGTGGCGCTACTAATGTAAACATTAACCTACTCTTCCCATCGGCAGCCAAGAGTTAATTAAATAGAGTAATTAGCGAGCCGAGCAGGAACAGAACTATTATTTAGAGTTAGACAGCCAAGCTTATCCCTGTCAAAGAAATACGATTGGTAATTAGATGATCAGCTGTTGTTGCCCACAAATATAGGACACAGATGGTGATGTCTCTTTAGCCTCGTATGCACTTGTTCAGGCTAAAGCTTCGTGCTCAAGTGAATTCGAAGTCACTTCAGGGTATTGTGGCCACATTTTAATTAGACAGGACTAATTATCAGGCAGTACAGTCACAGAGAGACACATTTAAGAGCCATTGTTGGTTGGATAATAGAACTGCAGAAAAAAACGTGAGATGAACTCGTTGTTCTAATCGATTGTAGGTGAGACTTGCAAAACTTGTGTAGATATTTCTTTTGCAAATTATCCTCTGAAGAAAGAGGCACTTGAGCCTGGATTTCTCAACTCAGTTTTAGTCATTAATGTGAAAGAGATTCATTCATTTTCAAACATTTCTTGTCCCCAATTACGGGGCTTCAGAAAATATTCCAAACAACGAGTGATTATGTCAGCTCCCAGTAAATACAGTTTTAGAGTTTGAAGTGGATGAAAATGTAAGAAAACCTTAGGCACCAAATAAGCATGCCTGTCTCCCCGTCTGTTTATTGCTTGAGTCTAAACGCAGGTACGTAAGTGTCTATCTATGCATAAATTTTTGCATGAGTCAGGGCCAGTTTATGTGCACATCTGTGTATACAGCAAAGTCTGTTTTCTTACTTGACAAGGAAGTAACAAGCACAATGTGGCCCGTGAGCTCAGTGCACGCCTCCCACACACCTTCAGGCTCCAGAGACTCTTGCAGTGTTTGGTCTCCTCGGCTGATTTACTTCCTGCCAGGGACCGTGGCAGCGCTTGGAGGACAGCGTCTCTGGGGTGTCTTTGCTGTAAAGCAGAAAGTAAAGCATGGATAAACTTAGATTTTTGTTAAATCCACCAGCTGTGACTATTTCATTTGCATCTTCCCTTTAAGCAAAAGCTGCAGAAGTCGAACGCACGTCTGTTAAAACTGAATTTACAGGAAAACTATCAGACAAAATCAAGCTGTTCCTTCACACACTGTTTTAGCCATTACATCTCATATATCTTCGTCTTTTCTACTTACATGATTTAAAAATAGGGTGTAGAGCAAGGATAACCCATAATTTTTGTTGAGTTAAGAATAATCTGCTGGCTTCCAGATAATTACAGCTCTTTTTTCAGCTTGTCTTCGAATGTTCTTTCCACTCAGAGCTAAATATGTAGCACATTATAACAGAACAAATGAATCCCGCTTTTACACCTCTACAATCTGGTGCCGGAGAACAATAAGACGCAACGTCAATTTCTACTTCTTTTATAATTATTATTCAAGGACAAGTAGAAATTGTGCTGGATCTTAGGATAATGATTGGGTAAAAATCACAAAAGCTTATTTTTTGTAAAATTTTTTATATAAAACTATACTGTGGAAAGTTTATGAACAAATAATATCTTATCTGTTATAGATAGCTTTTTGAATGACCTCACTTTGGAGAAGTAGACTTTAAATCGAACTAGATTGACGAGGTAGAGGCTCAGTAATAATAATTTAAAAAAAAACACAAACCCTATATATTAAATATATAGCATTTACCTTAAATTTCAATCCAGCCTAACATCTTATGGGAGATTCAATTAGATGTAATATCATTAATGACGTGTTTTAAAGTAAGTATAGTGCAAAGACAAGTTCTCAAATGAAAACTATTGTCTCAAAAAGATTCAAGAAAAACATGTTAAAAAGTTTTATATGTGTGAGTGTCAGAATTAAACAAGACAAACTGATGCTGTGCCTCAGTGAAGTGGCAGGTTAGTTATTCATCTTGCTTAGTTTTCACCATCCAGCCTCAAAGCCATTACTGCACCCCTACAGTTGGATGAAGCCGAGCGTTTCCACCCACGCAGTGTTCTCTCCCTGAAGCGCCACATTTCAGCCCTAACATATTCATCTGCACAGCCAACCTGCTTGCAGGGGATGGAAAATGGGAGCCAGTCCTGGTCTTTATACATCTGAACCTGCTAATTAAGAGGCTTGTGTGAGCAGTGATCCAGAGCATAGCTGCAGGGAGGACTTAATGTTTCTGCTACCCCAGCGCCACATTGGGTAGTCTGGTTGATTTTATCAGGCACCCTAAAATCTATGTGTGACTGGAACAAAAGGCACTCTGACAAAGCACATACTCTGCCCTGAATGACTCAGTCTGTCATCAGGCTCAGCTATGCACACACTCACAGACTCCCAGAAATGGGAAAACAGGACTTGTTCAGCTCACTGAGTTTAGCCCATCTGTGGACTGCATGCTTCCTAACACACATGTTGTCTGTCCTCTAAGTGTGCCTGGAGAGAAATGCTTTCTTGACTGTGCAGGTATTGATTTACGTCTCCTCCCTGCCGTCCTCCTCCTCTTCCTCTCTGATGGCGAACCTCAAGATCTCCTTGGTGGACAACATCTGAAATCCTTATCACAAGAGCTGTAGGCCTTGGGTTGCACCATGTGCTGCATTTTAATATTTCCCATGGGTGAGGCTGAACCAGGAAATCAGGAAAAAATGAAATCTCCCCCAGTGATCAGATGTTACCTAAGATTAATAGTTTGCTACATTGAGTGGAGCCTAAACCTTCTCTTCGACAGGCTGACAGCAGCACCGGAAACCTGGAATACTACTCGGCCTAATGCCAAAAACTTCTGTTTTCTGTTTGAAAGACAACTTGTAATGTAATCTAACCTAAGACCATTTGGGATCATGCAGCCAAAGCAGAAAATTTAGATGTAGGCGAAAGGCGCCCCGAGCTTAATCAGGAAACAGGACATATTAGGAGCTGCTAGTCCAGAATCAGCAGCTGTAGGGAGAAACAAACCAGCGTGACGTTCCTCATCACCTGTTGTTTCCACAGCTTTACACCAAACTTTAGTCATAATACGGTCTTAATGTGCATATCTGTCTAAGGAATTATGTACATAAGTAATCAAAGAAAGGTGCTCCCATGTTCTACAGAAGAGTTTGCCACCATAATACCACTGAGTTTGATTCATTGTCAGTCATAGTATGAGCTCATTAATAACGCCCTCGGTTCTCTGTCTGAAGTGATTCTTCAGAGACTAAACACACCCTGTCATCATGAAGGAGGCGTATGAGCTCGCTCCACCCATTACTAACAGCAGACTGCTCTTCAGCTCAACGTAACAACGTAGAGGAGTGATGCAATCATGACTCTATGTTGCTGCTATTGATTACACTGCTCTCCAAAACAGTAAAAAAAAAATACTCTGAAATCCCTCCATTTCCCAGAAGTCTTAGTATCCATAAAGGAAGTGATTAATAACTGAGGCAGCTGAAGAACTTCCACAAGTTTGGTAACCGTAATAAATAGAAGTGCCTTCACTGTTGTTCTGTTTACATATGGGGGTGTGAAATGACAAGCTGTTGCTTAGGGGTTTGTGTTTTGTTTCCACCACTGGAGCCAAGTGTGTGAGAAATGAAAAGAGAGGTGGAAAAAAATCCAGTAGTACAGTGAAATGTGTCACTCTGAACTTTAGTCTTGCTCACAGCTGCATAAACTGGACGCACAGCTCCTCTCCGGTGTGAGGAGAGAGTCCTGTTGAACGTTTACCTACGTGAAAAACACGTGAGGTGATTTGGTCACGTGTTGAAAACTGTGAGTGGTTGTTAAAACCTCCTGGGAAGGAAAGTCGAGACCGCGCTCCATCTGTCTTCTCTGTCCAGAATGTGAACCTCACTGTCCTCAGAGGAGGTGTCCCTTATCCTTGAGATGGAGCTGAATGAGACAGATCTTTGTGTCGTGTGTGTCTGGAGAGGTTGTGTTGTCTCACCCCTTGCTGCACGGGACTACACCATCAGCACAAGATGTTTTACTGTTTTTTGACAAAGGCCCAGCTAGTGTCTCCACAGATTTTAAAGTGTTTTCTTGGTGTTTGTCTGTTAACTGTCTTTGCTTTCTGTCTTTGTGGGAACATTTCCAGCACATGGGTGGAAAGTTCGTGTGACGGCCAGTATGTTCCAGAGGTCGGTGAGAGTCAAAGAACAGGTTTCGGTTTGTGTGTGAAGATACCCAGAACATATTGATTTAGAAAATTTGTCTCCTTTTCAACTCGTTACGACTTTACATCCTTTAAATAGTCGAGTTTGATTGTCCTCTTGGTCCATGAACTACAACAATTACTGCAGCAACATTGTATTAGTGATAAAAATGTCAACCTGCAGAACATAAACTGTAACATAGATTATTAAACACAGGTATGGCACAAGTTACTATGTGTAGTGCATTATGAATGTGGTGACTTTAGGACAGGATAGGGTGTTTTTCTGTCAGCCGTGCAGGACAGGGTTATTCTAACAACCTGATCTGATCTGAATTGAGAAGCAAATGTCTCCAATAAACAAAAACGAAAGCGGTATGACTTAGCTACCTATATTGTCTTTTGAAATTTTTGTCAGATTCTCAGCAAAAGCAGTATATTTCTTAAAATCTAAACTAATTTCTTAAAAAAAGGCAGCTAAATGATCAAGCTCTTTTCTATTATCTTGGATTAAAATATACTAACATCAGAAATCGTGTGATACAAGACAGAGGAGAGAAAAAAAAGCAACATTTTAAAAGCAAGTATTTAGGATGGAAAACACCAAATACATCCATCTGTTTTGTGTCGCTGCGATTCGTCTCCATTGACAACTTTTCAAACTTCTGAAAACCCATCCAATGTCACATTTTTCACTCTAGATAAAATTTTTGGAGGGACAGCCCTTTATTACCACTGACATACCACCTGAAGAGTGGACTCTTTTACAAGCCTTCAGGGTTTGCGTCATGTCATTGCACCACCGAACCTTTTTGCTGCTGTGTGAATATCAGTGTGGACTTTGGACGCGGGTTGAGTATGCACATAATCTAATTACCTCAGCAGGAAGAAGTAATCAATGCTCTGACCTCCAAAGGGAATAAATCATTGACAAATATAGTACAGTTTTTGGGCCTCATCTGTGACTAAACTCCACCCTTTCTGGTGTTAGGAGAACGATAGTGATCAGCTGGGAGGCACTTCTTCACATGTAGAACAGTATGTTGGAATGTGAACCACAAAGGGAGGGTTTTTTGTTTCCTTCGTACTTTCATTTGAGAAGGAAATTCAGATGAATTTGCCACTTTTTATGGAAGGGAGATGAGGACAAAGCTCAGCATTAGTCACGATGTAGAAAAAAACAAAAACAATGAAAAGGCAGTGACTTCTTCCTGATAAGGATATTCTCTCTGACACAAGATCTTTCATCTGCCAAGCGCTCATCAGGGCTGCCTGTGGCTCCGCCTGCTTATCTTCATCTCTGACTAAGTTTTTTTCCCCCATAATGACTACCTTTAAAAGGCACTTCCTGTGAGTGATGACATCACGATGTGGTTCATACGCAGGAAGGGGGAGGGAGACGGGAGAGTGGAGAGATGATTTGGACTTGAAGCCTGTTTATGTATTTGTTGGCACATGGAAACACTTTCAATCAGTGCATAATGGATATAACTTTTCCTGAACTTGGTGTTTGAGTTATCCTGTTTTGGTTCTTAGCTTTGCCCTGAGAGGAGAGTATAACCAAAACCACCTGTCAAGCTAAACGTTGCCAATTAATAGACATTTTTTACTTGAGCTCTTGCTGTTTGTGCTCAAATAAACTATGGATTCCACCTCGCACAAAAAAGAAAAAAAAAAAACTCTCTTCACTCGGTTGGTCAGAACTTGTCCAGAGGAATTCCAGAAATGTGCCTGAAATTATAAAAGGGGATTAGCGAGTGTCTGGTCTGTGTAAGGGCCAAACATGCAACGATAAGCCTTTCTGGGTTCGGGGGGGAACGCTGTAAAGGATTCCCAAACCCAAGCACAAGAACAGCCTGTTCTCTGCACACAGACACGCACACACCTCTTGCTTTCTGCCATTATGGATTTAACTCGCAACATGTTTGTAGCCATTGTGTCACTGTGTTTGATTAGTGTGCATGTCAGCGTTGGGCTTGTTTAGCCCAGTTAGGTCTGAGAGTTAATTCATCACCACTTTTAGAGCCTAAGCAGGATTAGTGGCAGGAAATGAAAGTAGGGACACAAATCTTTCTTTTTTCTTTTTTTTTTTAACATTACCCTAAAGAGATCTTCACTTTAATATTAAATTCATAAATGACTGTTAAAGGTACTCTACTGTCATGGAGACCGGGCAAAAACAAACAAACAAACAAAACATAAAATAAGAAACAAAATCCACACATTTTTTTTTAAATCACACATCGATGGTTAATGTGCCCTTCAATTAAAAGTTTATAAGCAAAATTTTTGAATGGCTGCCATCTGCCAGGTGCATTTGTTTACCTGTGGAAACAGACGAAGAAACTGAGAAGCAATGGAGACATCCATGAAGGAGCCATTTGGGGTTAAGACAAATTTAGATTTATTGGTACATATTTACGCTCAGATTTGGTGACTAAACTATGCAGATAAAAAATAGGTTGGGTTGAGACGGTAACCTTGCCAGTCTAAAAGAAATTTTGAAAAATCCAGGTGTGTTTGAATGCAGAGCTCTGTCTTCATGGCGCTCAACCGCCCAGCTCGAGCCTCAGCATTTACTCTTGACAGCTGTCAATCGTTCTCTTTTTTTGCGTTTCGCAGCAGATTCACTCTTATAGTCATCTGAACGTCTTCTCCACGCCTCTGCACTTGTCTAATTCTGCCATATTTGTTTCCCAGTTTACCAACATAGTCTGTCACGTGACTCAAGCTTCCCCTTGGTTTTCAATTGGTTCAGCTCAGCGCTTTGTTTACATGGAGTGCGTACCCCCATTTCTGGATTTCATATGTAAAAAAATATCCGGAAAACTACTGGAGCAAACTCTTTCAAACTGCACCTTTTGATATAGTGTTCACGGTTATATAACCTTTTTTATGTTTGGTTTCATAGTTTGCAATGAAGCCACTGATGTGAACATCAGAAGGTACATAACAGAAAACAGATCTGACTAAAAGGAAACAGTCAAGGTGATCTGATAAAACAGCAGCTTGGCTTGATTTAAAAGTTGCTGTGCAGATAAGGGTGCTTCTCTTTGCCTGCAGGTCTGACTGCAGCTCTGACCTCAAGATCCAGCTGAAAGTTCAGGAAAGGCTAAAACCAGATAGTGGCGAGTAATTAGCTAAGAGTTTTTCTCTGTAATTAACGCTTTTGCTTTCCTGGATGAGCAAAAAGGGGGGCGGCATGTATCTCAGATGCACATTTTTCACATCTGCTCAGAGTGCAGATGTGAAAAAATCTGCACTCAGATGTGAATAATTTTCTGCAGGCTGTTCGAATGTGCTCCTTACTCGCAGTTCGAGTCAGATTTTTCCGATCCGTGTGTGTGTGTGTGTGTGTGTGTGTGTGTGTGTGTGTGTGACGCTTGTTGCTGCTCTGCGCGCGCACCGCAGCCTCCCTGGCGCGCGCGGAGTGGCGCAAAGCGGAGCGCTGCGCCTTTAAGGGCAAGTGTGCGAAGGCGGAGTTCGGTGCGGCTATAAAACATTTCTCACTACAAACACTGGAGAGATCTAGAAGTGTCACAGCAGATCCGGAGCGCCGCCAAATCCCAGGCGTCCCGGGTGTGGATTTTATTATTAGATGGAAGATAACTCTGAAGATTAACAAATTCAAGCTAAAGTCTGACAAAAAACTGAGGAACATTTTTTTTTCTCTAAGAAAGCACGTGTTGAAGTCAGCCAGCGGACAAGAACTGATTCGGTGTTTAGGTGAGTTCAGAAAGTCCTAATTAATGTCTGGTAATGGCTACAATAACCTGCGCCTTCTGTGTTGTTATGTATGTATATCTATGTGTGTGTATATATATATAGGCTATATATGTGTGTGTGCGCGCGCGCGCCAACGCAGACACCATTGGTGCAACTTCAGATCAAACTGGGTCTTCTTGCCTTTTCATTTCCAGTATTTATATGTAATAAACTCACCAACAGACTGAGTCGAAAAGAGCAGGAGCAACTTTCAAACTGAAGTCTGGCTCAGTCATAAAATAACCTAGAACCTGAGAGCAGGTTTATTGTCACATGTTTGTCTGCTGTAATGGAAACAGTAATGCTAATGTAAAATATACACATCAAATTGATTGTTTTTTATGATAACAGCATGGTCTGATTGCACGCTTGAAACCAAATCTTGGCGCAGGAAGATAATTCTTCCATCTCCTATAAAAAAGGGGGGTAAATAATTCATTGTGTATCATCACTATAGCAGGCATTGCCAAATAGCTGACTTGTGTGTTGTGGCGTGAGTCACCTGCCTGCTAGAGGGCTTTTAACCATTATTATCTCAATCCGGTAAAGTGAGGGGGTGTGCGCACTGTTTGCTTGCCGCACAGGTAGAGCGGGTATGGTTGCTCGGAAACCGCTGCAGGGGTGTCATGAGCGGGGTGTGAACTGCTTCTTTCAAGGTCTGACTGTGACACGCTTGAAGCGAAGACAAACTGTCCAATGATGTCACTGCCAGCCTCAGGAGATCTTCTTCCTTTTCCAGCAACCCGCCGATTCAATGGTTTACCCAACCAGATCACAAGAAAAGGGCCCACATTATCTGGTCAGAATTAATAGACCAGAAGAATTTCTCCCGAGGAGGGCTAAAGCCCTGCACGGTTACATCATTTGTTTAATCCCGTTGCCTGTAAATGCTCCTGTGGTCGACTGCCAGAATGAACTGTCTTTGCACCTGTTGCAAGAGGAAGCACAAGCCCCTGGGGGTTCATTATCGAGGATCATGTTGCTTCCCGTCCCCGCCGAACCGAATCGACGGCCCTGGACGGGGACATTGCATGCCTTGTTGGGCAGTTGGGCTTAGGCTGATGCGCCCTGTGCTTCCTGTTGTTTTAGAGCTTTGTTTCTCAGCAGCTGTCAGGTCAGGCACATAAATATGGCTCATTGGAGGCCGGGAGCAGAGGGGGCCATGTTCTTCTCAGTCATCACTCCTACATTATGAGGAGTGTCCGTCTGAGTGTGCACACACCTCACACCAGTCTCCAGAGGAGAAGACCATTAGGGTGCTCTTTGAGTGAGTTTTACAAAACTCCAACCATGAACCGCAAACTAAAAACAGCTCTGCAACAATGTTTGGCTTTTTAAAAAATATTTTGGTGAATTTTTTTTTTTAGCACAGTTCCTCTTAGACTGTGACCCTGCAGAGTCAGCCAAAAGTCAGATTGGATTTTGCTCACAGCGCACGACTGACCCCAGAAATATCAATATGCTGTTACGTTCCCACCCCTCTGAATATTGTATTCATTGTTTACCCAGCTCTGACACATACTTTAACATGACACACACACACACACATTCAGGTCACTTGACATTCGGAGCTCTTGCAACATCAGGTATATCTCTGGTAACAGGAGGAGCCCCTTAGTTTCCTATTCAAGACAAGCAGGATTGCAGCAATGGAGCGTGGCACAGTCAAGTTTTAAAATAAACTAAACTTATTACAAGGCGCAGCCTGTAGAACAGAAAACTGAAAGCTGGCTGTTGCGCTCAGGCTTGTGTAGACTCTGGCTTTAGGTGAAATTTAAAGTTCAGACAAGGTGTAAATAATTTATTTTCAATATACAAATTATTACACAAACCTATTAAAATTCTTAGTGTTGTTAGTTTTTCAAAGATAGACATGATCGGAAAACCAAAATAATCATTGTTGGGTTTCTTATGTAACAAAGAAGTCACTTGTTTTCTTATTTGATGTGAGGCTTCTTCTTTTTTTGACTTCAGGAACAGATGTTGGTTCTGCGAGTGTATTTTGTAAGCGTGCTTCATGTTCCTTTCCGTCTGCTTTTGCTTTCAGTCTTCTTTCTCCATCATTCATTCATGGCTGCGTCTTGGCTGTGTTTTAGGTCGAGCAGAAGCACAGGCAGCCAGCCGGGCGATCTGAGAGTTTCCTGGCTTTGATGCGATCCGACTGTACCTGGAGCATGTCCACAGTGGGCCTGACTGCCCAGGAGATCTCTTTTCCCATCACAAACCCCTTCCTCCGGGGCAGCTACTGTCATAGCATGGCTGGATCCAAGCCCTCCTGGTCCTATCGCCATGAGCCCACGGAGAAGTGAGTGTTCAGGTGTAGCAGTCCTTTAGTGGAGAGCAATGATTTATCAGACATGCATGACATGTTAATGTTATATGGCTCAGGTCAGTCTAAGATTTGTTCTACGTATTAAAATGTTGCTTAACTCCCATGGAGTTGCTAATCTGAATTGTAATTTGTATTAACAGCTTCTACTTTTCTATGGACACTCCAAACATAGATCACAGCTATCGACCACAGCAAAAGGGGCCACCACCAAGTTACGAGAGTAAGTGCACAAGTGTGCTTCACGCTAATGCTACATTGTGTGTGCGACTACCAGTGAATGTATTGGAAATACAGTTGTGTGATTATGTAATTAGAAGTTGATGAAAATCTATATTTTGGTCTTTTTAAATTGTTGCGCACTAACTTTATTCATGTATCTCAAGGACATCGAAGTAATGGTTGTGGTTTTATGTTTCTCTTTGGCAGGACACAAACACAGTCCCAGCACACAAAGATTACCTCCAAAGAAATCCCGGCCCACCCATCTGACCCTGTCCTGCAATGCGGACTCACCCGCTCCAAGTCCTGCTGATGACGACCAGGTGGTCCCCTCATTCCAGAGGCTCTCATTCAACGAGTACAGCAGCCCGCCAGTGACGCCAGACAGATGTTCGAAGCCTCTTCCGCCCATCCCCCCACAAACAGACATCTCCCCTGAGCAGGCTATGGACAATGAGGTAGAATTTTTCACAAGTACGGACGAAAGCCGCTGCCTTGTGGACGATGTTGACCAGTGTTTCAAAGTGTCTCCTTTTCGACACGGACTTCCCAGCCGAAGGAGCTTCAGGGACTGTGGGCAGATTAACTATGCTTATTATGATGGTCCTTTAGGGCCACAAAGCCACCATCAGCCCCAACAGCCCCAACAGCACCATCAGACACATCCACCACAGGAAGTGCGAGAACATCATGAACAGAAGCAACAGGAACCACCCGAGCCGGCGGTCTGTCCAAGACCGCAGGACAAGGCTCAGAGGAGACTACGACGTTGTCACTCAGGCCCAGCAGGCTCTTTACACAAGCCCTCACTGCTGCGCCTCACTTGCGCCAGACGTCACGCCAGCGGTATGGATAAACCAGAAGTGCCACCCCCTATCCCTCCACGTATACTCAAGAGCGGAGATATCCGTCGCTGGTCAGCAGAGGTCTCGCCTGGGGCTTACAGCGATGAGGACAAACCACCCAAGCTGCCCCCAAGGGACCATGTGTCCAGAGGAAGTTCACGCACTCCCAGCCCCAAGAGCCTCCCCTCATACATTAACGGCGTGATGCCCCCTACACAAAGCTTTGCACCCGATCCGAAGTACGTAAGCGGTCGGGTCGGTTTACACAGACAGAACAGTGAGGGCTCTCCTTGCATCCTTCCTGTGATGGAGAACGGCAAGAAGGCCAGCGCCACTCATTACTACCTTCTGCCTCAGCGGTCTGCTTTCACAGACTCACCTTGTGACTGCCACACCAAGAGGAAAGTGGATTTAGTTTAGTTTGAAAGGCTCTAGTTGAAGTAGTAGAGGACTCTATTGTAGATGAGCAAAAAAAAGAAAAAAAACACTTGACAAAATAGTGAAACTAGACGCTAACAACCGTCAAACTGCTGCTTTTACTTTTTATTTTTTAATACCCCATGTATTCTTAACTCACAGGGTATGTGTGCACTGTATACAGTTACTGGTAATGTTGGAATAGCTATCACAACAAAGATACTTCAAGTAGAAACTGTATCGGACTAAAGATTGTGGGCAAAATTCAACATAGTAGAGCTTATTTTTGATACGATTTTATTACATGACATTCATTATTACTGTACTGTTTTTGCTGATAACGTGGTACAATTGAATGGTCCAAGCAGGCCTTGGACCCAGTGTCCTCAGTGTTTATGTCTGGATTGATTGAGATGTTTTGCGTGATTCACATGGGCTTTCTTTGATGCTGCTTTTTGTATCTTACGAGGGACAAAAGGTCAGTAATGTCACCCTGTATCACCTAATAGATGAAGTCTAAATCCGCTCCCAGTGGATTTTAAACAAAATGAAGGATGTTAGCACAAATTTTGCCACTCTGGTTGCTATTATGTACCAAGAAAACCATGATTTCCCTTCCTGGATGTAACTTCAGCCTTAATCGAGCTGACTATGCCAATGTACATTTGTGTTTTGTTTAGTTTTTTTCCCCCCACATTGCACATTGTTTCTGGTAGCTATGCATGTTTCCATTGGAATGTCCAGTGCAGCTTATATGGTGAAGTTGTCTCTTGATGAGCGTATTTTGTGTATGTTTTGTGCATGCGAACAGCAGTTGTGTTGAGGTGGTGCCACGAAGAGTGACTTTCTGCAATCACTAGAGAATTGTTGACAGAACTTGTTACCGTGTGCTGCTTTTTTCTTTTTTTTTTTTGTGCCGCGCACACTCACTTATTTTCTGTCTGGGTCCAGGTCTGTTTGGTTGCACAGAAATTGGTTTATTTAATGTGAGTCAATATATGCTACTCTTAGTGATATTCTCCCAAACAGTTGGAGAAACATAGATTTGGTCAAGCTGTGAGTCATTGCTTGAAACTAATTTGCCTCGACTCCTACCTCATTTTGATGTTCACCCCCCTACTTTACATTTTCCCTGAATAATTTGCTCCCGAAGATTAAAAAGAAAATTCGAAGTTTTAACACACAGAAAACCCAAATAATCGGCTTCCTATGTGACCCAGTACAGCTTCGTTTTAGTGTCAAATTTCAGTTACACTTTAGTTAGTCACTTCTAACCGGATATCCATAAATAGAGGTTTTAGATCATGCAGATCTTAGATCAGAGTGTTAGCCTAACCAGTTAAAACACACATTGCAAAGACAGTGCAGGGTTTACCTGCCTGACACAGACTTTCCTGTTCTGCAGATGCATTCCTGCCTTACGTGATTGCAGTGGGTGTGGTTTGAAAGACTTTGGCTGCTGGCAGCCAAGGAAATGTATGAATTTTATTGTTGTAGATTATTCACGAAGCGTCAGGATGTTATAGAAATCGTAGCACATGTATTGAAGTAACCTCGGTGTTCAGTTTGGGAAACATAACTGCTAAGGTCAATCGGTCATTGAAGTATACTTTTTCCTCTTCCCCCGCCTCTCTTTCTCACAAACCCTCCGAACACAATGTTTCTTTTGACTTAAATGTTTGAAATGTTTACATCTTCCACTATTTAATCTTAAGGTATTCATATGTCTTATTAGAAATAATGAAACTGAATGAAGATGAGCGTATCAAGGTATGACTTTTCTGCTGTGGTTAAGACATGCACTGGGAGAGCTCAGTATACTTTGTACAGTATTTAACAATTCCATTTGTTATTAGTTGAAAAGTACATTGTCTTTTAAAAGAAAAAGCAAAATAAAATGACTTATTTATGAGCTTGCTTCAGTCTTTTTTTTTTTTTTTCTTTTCTCAAATCAATCAAGAGTGAACTCTACTCAGCTGTTTGGCCTGTTTTATCACCCACACGCCCTCATGGTGTGCCTTATTGTGACCGGCCTTTATCCAGAGAAAGAACTGCGACAGGTGCACAGTCTTCCACTTCCTGGTTAAAATGCAATTTCCTCTTGCGTGACTGCTTCGGTGCTCTCAGAAAACCGGCTTAGCGCTCACAGGTTTTAATGCTTTTATAACAATGTTCGAAGTGTTTAAATCTTGACTCGAGTCCATGTGGCTGTAGGCTTCGAGCCAGCGAACCACATGGAGCAACAGAGGTCAAGTAACCACTAACTCAGCTGCAGTCTCAGCTGCTGTTACATATATTGTCCCCTAAGACCTCTCAGCGAGGTGTTGATTCGCGTTCCTGAAAGCTAGGTGTTTATTTATTTTCGAAATTATTCTCTTTATGGAACAAAAGGTGGCAAACTATTCAGGCCAGAAACCCTTTCACCTGGTTCGCTCTCAGGTGAGCTGCTAGGAGACGGCATGAGTGGTAGCTATGGCAACAAAAGCGAGACGAGCTGCTTATTTTAGAGGTCTGTTACAGGAAATGAACAAGCAGCCTAGCTTGAGATGAGCCTCTGAGTAAATAGACAAACTAATATTTTGCGATTGTGTCACGAATAAAACCAGAACGCAGAAGCTTGACCTGGGTAGGCTCTGTTCAGAAGTTTTAAGACTTGACTTTAATTTTGTAAGACAAAGCCTTAAAAGCAAAAGGGTATTATTATATAATTCACTCTGTTTGCAGCCTGAGTTGTTTCCTTGCTCTTTTTGTTTCTCTTTTTCAGGTGGCACAGCTACACACGACTCATATTTCTATACTGACGTCACAACAGTCAAGCTTTACTTGAAATTTAGTGCGTTTTAGTGATTAAAATGGGCGGTTCAGACTTTTTCTGTGGAGTAGTTTTGCTGTAGACAGCAGTCAGAGTGATCTCAGTTTGGAGAATCAGAGAGAAGTTCTCATGAAGGGGTCGTTTTATTTGGTCTGAAGCCTGTTCCTAAAACAACTAAAACCTCATATATTTCATACTGGGTCAAGTGACGGTCCTATTGTAAATTTGTGCATCATGCCACTTTTGCATTAAAATGGTTATTTAGATACAAGTCTATGGTTAATTACAGTGAGGACTGATTGTGTTGGAGTGCAGTCTGGGGTTTATTGCAATACGTTCTGTGTGAACCGAACGTTGCAAAATGGTTCATGTTAATCTTACGCACTCAGTATGATTATATGAGGCAAAAGCAATGTGGTGTAAAATCTCACCACAAAGTGTTTGTTTGAACAGCTATAAATCTCTGAGGCTTTAGGTCAGGGGTGGCCAATTCTGGTCCTCGAGGGCCACTATCCTGCATGTTTTCCTTGTTTCTCTGCTCCGACACAGCTGATTTAAATCAATTGGTGATTAACAGGCTTCTGCAGAACAAGAAGAGGTAATTTAACCATCGGATCAGGTGTGTTGGATGGCAGAAATTTGCTCCTAAATAAAATAGCTGTTAACCCTATGAAAATATCTCACTTATTCTTCGAACTGGTATGACTCTGTCTATTGTCTGCTGCAGGTAGGAAACTAACAACGACTCCACAGAGTTCCAGTTAAAAAAAAATTCAAAACTGTCCCTTTAATCGTAGTTCAGTTGATGTATTGGGACCAAACTTTAGGTTTTATTCAGCAAATATTCAAGCCTCAGAGTCCTTGCTGACTGCTTGGTAACTGGAGCTTGAATTATTACTGTCTTTAAGATTACAGCACCATTATCTGATATATAGTTTCTGCTTTTTTTGCTGAAAAAGGTCATGACTGATAATAATCCACGAATGTGTGTCAATAAAAAGTAATGATGCAAAGCATTAATAAAAATGGCCTATAGATCCTGAATAAGCCTCATTCTATTGGTAACACAGGATTTCCTCTGATGTTTTTAAGATTTTATTCAGCATCAAATCAATCATACTCAGCAGAAATGAGAAGAAAACAAATATGATTAAAATACACTGAATGTTTTAGAGATTTTGAAAAACAGCCTTATCTGTTTACGTGTAAAAAAAGTCATTTTAACAGTGAACTAATTTATTAAAAACCATATAGACCAAGTTGTATTTTGCTCTTCTTTTTAATAGCTATCCTGTTTGATTTATTATGTCATAATTACAGCAATCAATGACATGGAAAGGAAGAGACAACATTATATAATAAGATCGAATGAAATATACTCAGATATGACCTGATGGGGAATGAATGTTTGTCTGTACATAAGACTGAGCTTCATGGTTTAAGTCCCACCTTTTAAATAAATTTTAAAAAGTTCCTGAACTGGATATTTTTTCATTGACCTGTTTAACTTTTTGTTTGGATGCAATTTTTCTTATCGTTCGCTGTGAGAGACAGATGGAGCTGTGAATATTTAACTGAAGCTGAAGTGCTGCTGGTTAAAATTTACTCAGGTCAGGGTGCTATATGAAATGTGGCACCTTAAGTCAAGGTAAATATATTTGTGTTTCCTTTCTTTAAGCACTAGGGGGAGACAAAGTGCATCTTAGGGCTCTGATCTAATGGTGCAAGAAATGTCTTTGCAATAAAAAAAATCTACTTTTAAAATACATTATTGCAAATAAGAAGCAATATTGGCAGCAAAATAACTGAATGGTTTACATATATAATAAAGCTACTTCATGTTGATGCTGAACTGTTTAAGGTCTGCAACAACATACAGGTGGGTTCTTGCTTTGTTCAGACATGGAGCATTTTGAGATCACTATTTCACAAACTACTGCAAATTGTATTAAGTTACTCGGATTATTGTGCTGCTTAATGTCACCGTTTCATCAGTCTGTATAGACTGTATTTAACCAAATGCATCTCTGCCATCTAGTGACAGGAGAGTGTAACGACACTGTGGGGCCTCCAGAGGTTTATAGTGAACAATCCAATACAAACACACACACACAGTAGCTGCTGGATTAGGCTAGCTGATAAACAAATCAAGAGGCCATGGAAAGTGAACATTGGATAATTTAATCATTTAATGATGATGACATGCCTGAATAAGAAGCTAGTCTTACAATAAAATGTCTTTTTACGACATGTGAAAAAAAGTCTGTTTAAAAAAGCGCGATGTCATGCTTTTGAGCAAAGGTGCTAAATTAAAAACGATGTTTATTGTTGCAGTGAGGACAATGATTGTGGCAGTGGTACAAAAAGCTCATATCAGTTAAACAACACATGAATATTGTTTCACGAGGCTATTGCACAGAATTACAATCAAAATACATAAAATTACAAAACTTTTGAAAACATAGTGCAATACTTTAATTGGAATATTGCAAGCAGCTCATACATATCTTTGTTGTTTTTACCTTTAAAACATTTAATTTGTGTAGGTAGTCTTGTGTTCAGAACCTCAGGATGTTTTGAGGAAACCTGAAAAAACGAAACGTTTAAAATTTTTAAATTGTTTCTTTTACAATGTTTTGATCTTTAGCTAGACCTTACTTTTAATAACGTATCTAATGGAAAGATGGAAAATAAGAATACCTGAGATTTGGTGTCAAAATTTTCTATAAACTCTTGTAACTTCCTGGAATCCCCAGTTTATTACCTAAGGGAAAAGCATAATGTTCATAAGCACATCTTATTGCCCATTCTGGGGAATTGCTTAAGTAAAATAGGTGATAGATATAAAAAATAAAAATAAATACATATCACCTACGTTTTTCAGAGAAATCAAAAAAATCTTCCTCAAAAAACTGCAGATTTTGTCTGAAGGGGCTGCTGATTTTCCTTTAAGGAAAAAAATTACACACAGATGCATTTTTTACCTGAACAATTTTGCTGAAAAAAGAAACTTAAATTCTACCATTTCTTTTGTTCGCAGCTCACCAGCGACTCGTGTGTTGTCTCCTTATTAAAATGATGGCAATGATGATGACAATTATAAGCAGCACTGCAGCTGCCAGTGATCCAAACAGAGCTCCGTAGAAAGCTTGACCTCTGCGGAAGAACTCACACCGAGGACCGTAGTACTGCTCAAATTTATTTTCATAGCACCTAAATCGAAAGGTAAATTACATTAGCAATAACAATATAATGTGTTTGTTCTTGTAAGTAAAAGTTACAAACACATATATTTGCTTACTTGCACACAGGCCCTTTGAGAATGTCATTGAAACAATCTCCATGCTGATGACAGAAACCAGGGTTTGTTTTGCAAGTTCCAGCACATTCCCATTTACCATCATTAATCTCAGCAGTGTAATTGGCAAACTCAGAGCAGTTAACATAAGGCTTCAGGTCCGTAATACCTGAGTCATGGCAATGAAAAGTACATGTTGTATTAGATATTGCATAAGCGATGTGGAAATGTTACCGTTTTTAGGTTTAGAGAAGAAGTATAGTGTATGTACTTGTAACTGGAGGCGGCTGCAAGGTGAGTTCGTGTAACAACACTGTGCTTGTCCCAAAAGCCTGTGAAATGGGTTCGAGGTTCTTTGTGTCAGTCAACACATCAGTCAGCGCACGATCAAGCTGGGTGTTGAGAAACTGGATTTGTGTTTCATTGTTTTCATAGTTGTACTGCGCCACGCTTTCTGCAACAACACTTCCTTTTCTTTAGGAAAAAACCAGAAAGGAGCGAAGGACAAAAACTCAAATTTCATTTAAGAATATACTACATGTAATCAATATGTTGGCAAAGAATGAAAACTTACAATAATTTGATAATTTTCACCTCTTTAAAGGCCCGTGGGTTTGCCTTCTTGCACAGCGCTTCCAGCTGAAACAGAAAATATGCTTTAACAACACAGTTATAGCAGCAAATGTTACTGGATACAACAACAAATGATTGAAAGAGCTGCGAAAAACATCTCCACTCATTTCCTTATAATTAAATAAAGAGACATGACAAATGTTGGACAGCAATCTAATCAATGAATGATGAAAAAATGAAAGAAAGGTTTTCTACCTCTGGTTCCAGTTTGCTGATGAATGCCAATGATTCAGTTGAGCTTAAATCATTAAAAGCATCTTCATAAGTGATAAAGATTTCCAAAGAAACATTGACTTTTCGAGCAGGCAGTCTTTCAGTATCTAGGGGAATAGGTGAAACCATTGTATTGATAATGCAAAAACTTTCCGAATTCACACCTTACAATTATATTTTTTGACCTTATTGCATCTTTTTTTTTTAATGGAAAACTGTATTTAATGTAAACAAAAGCAAGACAAATTGGGGCATTGGCTATTAAGGCCAAAAATACTAGCATCTCATAATAAATTATATTGAAAGTAAACATAGCAGAAACAATGGGCACCACGTAACCTGTTACTTTAATTATGCTATGGAAAGTTGTTGATGAAATGTCTCTAGAAAATAAAGAAAGCTTACCAACTTGGGCAGAAACTTCATTTTGTCCAAAAGTGCAGTTATCTCCAAAAACAAAGTTTTGACATAGGCACTGACAGCTTCCAAGAGTCACATTGTAAAAACAGGAGCCAAAATTACACTGACAGTCTGCACAAGAAGGAGTTGTAGTTAGTGTTGTCTGCACTGAAGTAGCATTGGAGAGAGAAACTGTTGTAATATCTGAAATATGTGTTGATGTTCCTGTTGGTGAAGAATTGGTTGAAGAAGCCTCTATAATGGTCGATGTCTTAGGACTTGTTCCAGTGCTGGCAGCATTCTGAGTGCTCACAGGAGGGTTTGTAGAGGGTGATGTGCTGTAAACCTCTGTCACTGTGGACGGAGACGACTGATCTGTGCTGGCTGTTGACATCACACCATTTGTAGTTAGCCCAGATGTTGTTTCCAATGATTGTGCTGTTCCACTAGGTGTAAAGGTTGTCACAGGTGTTGATGTTCCTGTTGGCGAAGAATTGGCTGAAGAAGCTTCCTTAGAGGTCGATGTCTGGGGACCTGTTCCAGTGCTTGCAGCATTTGTTTCCAAGTTGTGTGTTGAGGATGTTGGAGTGAAAGGAGTGGTCACTGGTGATGATGTTGTTTCCGTCTCATTCGTATTGGTTACTGCTGATTGACTGTTTGTAGTAAGCGTAAATGTTGGTTTGGTTGAATGTATGGTTTCGGTGGTCCTTTCTGATGTAACTAACGTTGATGGCCTTACTGTGGTGGAGGGCAAATTTGTTGTAAATGTTTCCTGGCTATTTGATGGCTGCAAAATAGTTGTAGTTACAACTGAACTAGGACTTTGAGCTGTAGATTTGTGAGTAAACTGAGTGCTCACAGGAGGGTTTGTAGAGGGTGATGTGCTGTAAACCTCTGTCACTGTGGACGGAGACGACTGATCTGTGCTGGCTGTTGACATCACACCATTTGTAGTTAGCCCAGATGTTGTTTCCAATGATTGTGCTGTTCCACTAGGTGTAAAGGTTGTCACAGGTGTTGATGTTCCTGTTGGCGAAGAATTGGCTGAAGAAGCTTCCTTAGAGGTCGATGTCTGGGGACCTGTTCCAGTGCTTGCAGCATTTGTTTCCAAGTTGTGTGTTGAGGATGTTGGAGTGAAAGGAGTGGTCACTGGTGATGATGTTGTTTCCGTCTCATTCGTATTGGTTACTGCTGATTGACTGTTTGTAGTAAGCGTAAATGTTGGTTTGGTTGAATGTATGGTTTCGGTGGTCCTTTCTGATGTAACTAACGTTGATGGCCTTACTGTGGTGGAGGGCAAATTTGTTGTAAATGTTTCCTGGCTATTTGATGGCTGCAAAATAGTTGTAGTTACAACTGAACTAGGACTTTGAGCTGTAGATTTGTGAGTAAACTGAGTGCTCACAGGAGGGTTTGTAGAGGGTGATGTGCTGTAAACCTCTGCCCCTGTTGACGGAATTGACTGATCGGTGCTGGCTGTTGACATCACACCATTTGTAGTTAGCCCAGATGTTGTTTCCAATGATTGTGCTGTTCCACTAGGTGTAAAGGTTGTCACAGGTGTTGATGTTCCTGTTGGCGAAGAATTGGCTGAAGAAGCTTCCTTAGAGGTCGATGTCTGGGGACCTGTTCCAGTGCTTGCAGCATTTGTTTCCAAGTTGTGTGTTGAGGATGTTGGAGTGAAAGGAGTGGTCACTGGTGATGATGTTGTTTCCGTCTCATTCGTATTGGTTACTGCTGATTGACTGTTTGTAGTAAGCGTAAATGTTGGTTTGGTTGAATGTATGGTTTCGGTGGTCCTTTCTGATGTAACTAACGTTGATGGCCTTACTGTGGTGGAGGGCAAATTTGTTGTAAATGTTTCCTGGCTATTTGATGGCTGCAAAATAGTTGTAGTTACAACTGAACTAGGACTTTGAGCTGTAGATTTGTGAGTAAACTGAGTGCTCACAGGAGGGTTTGCAGAGGGTGATGTGGTGTAAACTTCTGTATTTGTGGAAGGAGACGACTGATCGGTGCTGGCTGTTGACATCACACCATTTGTAGTTAGCCCAGATATTGTTTCCAACGATTGTGCTGTTCCGTTAGGTGAAACGGTGTTCGCAGGTACTTGTCTAATTTTTCTGACTACTGAAAGATCATGTCTTCTTCTGTTTTTTTTACTGGATAAGTTCATATCCCTATTCTCTTTTGTCAAATAGAGTTTCTGTGGAATTTGATCATGTTGAAGTTGTTTTGCATTTTGAATTCCTGTGAAATAAAATAAATAAATAAAATTAGAAATAGAATCTCTATCCAGAGTTGAACATTTTAATTTTTGTCTTTTCTTAAATCCAAGCTTTCATTAGAACCTTGATAACATTATTTTACATATTAGAGGCCACAGCTCCATTTGTAAATGAGACTGGTTAAACCTGGAAAAGATCTGATCATGATGTTGGCTTTTGGTAATGCTCCTACATAAAAAGGAGCTTGCAAGTTTATTCAGAAAAACTGGATGAACAAGTCCAGGAGTGGAATAAAGAAACGAGGGATCTCTGATTTCACCTTAGATGTAAAACAAAACTATAAATGTTCAAAACAAGAGGTTTTTTTATGAAAGTAGAAGTAATTAAAATTCAACATGACTAACTTAGATTAACTCAAAGTAAAGTAGAACATAAAACTAGTTTTGAAAAAATACTACCACGAGTTACAAACAAGCATGAGTGCTTGAATTTATCGAAAGTGTTTGTAAACATAACATTAGGACGACATCACAAACTAAATAACATTTATATCGATTATCTATATTTATTCATGCATGTTTTATATTTTTATATATTCAGACACATAATATCTTTTTGGACTAAGTGGTTGAAGTTTGTTTTTTTTTTTCTTCTTAAGAAAAGGAGATTATATGAAACATTTCCTGCATCTGAAAATATAGAAAGATAAAAAAGGAACATAAATTTGGGGGATTTTGTATTGTCTAACATGATGAAGTTTTCTGTGGAGGAAAACTCATGTTGAAATACTGAAAGCTTTGAAAATCTCTTGATTGCAGAGCCCAGAAGTGAATTTAATGTGTGCACACCAAACCATTAGACTGTATAAAACAGGTAAATTATACTTTTTAGTTTCAGAATTTCTAAGCTTTTTCTAACTCTGTTCTTTGTTGTTGCCTAAAAGCACCAAATTCAGCATTTTTTGCAAACATCTTGTTTTTCTTTGTAGAAAGAGCACGTCAGCATCTTTTTGTTCAGTCCTCCTCACTGTATTCGCTTCCAGAAGCAGCTCAACCATTTGTTCAATTCAGTTACTTTTTAGTATCACTTTTAAAGCTTATATGTTCAAAAAAAATGTATAATATAAACTAAAGTAACAAAAAGAAAATTCCACTTCCTTCATCATTGATATATTATACTAATCTCTGGAACATATCTAGTGGCTGTGTAATTATTGTTTTCTTACCATTCACTTTCTTTAATTATTAAGAGAACCTGGCAATCATTTCACTCTCAGTATGCCTTATATTTGTTCTCTGATACATTTATTGCTTTTATGGAGTTTAAGTTTCACCTTTGGGGAAAAAAAAGTCTGTATTGAAACTATTTTAGGCTATCTGTGTTAAAGAAAAAGTTTAAAACGTACAGCTGAAAACTGGGCAGCAAGTCAATAGTGGTTTGGATTTCACAATTAAATGCAACCAAATTAAAACACATTTTGTTCAAAACAATTATTGTAAGAAGATTGAAATAAAACTTCTGCATCAACAGACAATTCTGCCAATGTCAAGAATTCTGCATTCTTCAAGAGGTTTAGGTGAACATATCTGTTTAAATTTAAAAAAATCACCGTCTTACCTCTGTTTTGTGCAATGAAAGCAATCAGCAGAATGACAACCACAGTAAGGACAAGAAGAACGGCGGAAAGCCTCCTAAAATTTTCCTTGTAAATCCACTTTTTCATTTTCCTCTACATTCAGATACTGAGCTTCAAGAAGTGCTGAAATATCTTTCACCTTCAGAATACGTAATAATCTTTAATGTTGCTGTGAGCCAAGAGCACAGTTTGGATCCTGTGGTCGACTTCAGCTCCTTTAAGCATTTTTTCTCGAGTGTCAGATTGACTCTATGTCATCAACGATCATAGCTGATAAACACAAGTTGTTACTGACGCAGTGCCCACCCTGAGCAAACTTGCTGTGAGTCGCTGCGAAGATTGCTCTGAGAATACGCT
The DNA here is from genome assembly GCF_001649575.2 of Kryptolebias marmoratus. Taxonomy (NCBI): domain Eukaryota; kingdom Metazoa; phylum Chordata; class Actinopteri; order Cyprinodontiformes; family Rivulidae; genus Kryptolebias; species Kryptolebias marmoratus. Next base: position 10,437,823 of record NC_051433.1, on the reverse strand, counting down.
TCATCGCACCCTGCACATAGTTAATACGAAGGTCCACATCACGTTGATGCTGAGGTGGGTGTGATAGAAGTAAGAAAGGTTTACATTATCACCCATTACTCGGCCTCGCTGATGTTGGGGAAACAATATATCTTATTATTAAATAACCGCACAGAAATACGTGATCAATAAAGTGTCTTCACAGAAAAGGTCTTTGAGGTTTTTTTTATTGCAATAAAAATGAGCGAAGGTCAAACAGAGTGACAGGCAGTCTGCATGAGTGCACTGTCACCTTCAGCTTTATACACAGTCTCCAGGAAGTGAAAACATGATAAAATAAAAAAACGTATCATGCAACGAAGAACTAAAACTATTAACCTTTGACTTAAACTTCTGTGGACTCATATGTCTTGTTTTATGTACAGCAACAGCTCAAATGTAGATCGTGTGTTGAATTAGAAATAGGAACAAGTGTCAGGCTGCCTGTCTGGTTTTAGACCTTAAGATGTCAAAAAGCAAAGTACAAAATTTTCCATTATACTGACACCTTTGATACTGCAGATGTCGAACAGCTGCTTAAACTCACACAGTGAAGGCATGTCAGGTGTTATATTATCTTATTATTAAGATTATAAAAATGCTGTGATTCCTACTTTGACTTTTCTTTTGATTTGTGACACTATATGCTTATTATGTTTTGTCTGATCAACTTTATTTAGTAAAAAAAATCATTTCTGAGGGAAACACAACAATAAAGCTTTCAACCTTTTGTAATGCTGTCATTAGGATTACAAAGCAGAGAAGAACTTCTTTTTCAAAACTCTCCACAGGCACCATTTTAAATCTCCATTTATACATTAATGCTGTCATCACAGAAATGGAGACTTCTGCTGAAACCATCGACACATCCAACAACCCTGCATCATCATCATCACTAGCTTTAAAACTTTTTGCTATTTCCAGTTTGGGTCTCTTCAGTCTTGGATGTAGAGCTCAAAGCATCCATTTCTTCCAAAACAATAAAGATTATTATGACCACCATGTTTATATAGTCTTTTATCCTTCCAGAAGCCCCCCAGCCTTAAGAAAATTGATGTCAAAAATAAAACTAAGGTGTTTTTTTGCACAGTAAAGTTTCATGAGGCATTTGTTATTGTAACTTTGGATTGTAGTGCCTGATAAAAAGGTTTCCAAAATGCATTTCTGACCCAGTTCTCTTGTCAGATTTCAGTAAATGACAGTTTTTTATCCGTGCTGTCTGAAGGAACAGAGACCATGGTTGTCAAGTCCTCTTCAAGCTCTAAACTGAGATTTATTTTTTGTACTGTGAGCAATCCCATTTTTAGTCTTCAAATATTTAGCTTTTTGTCTATATTATTGTAGATCCACCTGGCAATTATTAAAGCAAAAAAAATGTAATAGTCTGATATATACTATATATATATATATATATATATATATAATAAAGTAGAGCTTTATTTACTGCCACATAAATTGATTGGTTTGTCATTTAACTGAATTCGCTCTTGTATCTCAAAAACAACAAATTTAAGCCTGTAGTTGTGACATTTGTTCCTGTTCTGTACTCAAACGTTGTAGCGACAGAAATAAGGAGTCAGATAACTTTTACCTCAGGAATATGGTGAAACATACAGTATCCTGAGTTAATGATTAAATAATTTCAAAAGCCATTTTGTAAATAGCCTAGTGCACATTATTACAACCTGCGTAAACAATATAAAACAAGAAACGAGGTGCGACAAGGTTAAACATCAAATATTTCTGTGGGAAATCCTCCACACCTCTGTTTGCTTATTAGAAAATCATTATTGAAATGTTTCACAACAGAAGTGTTTCCACTTAACTACATCATTCTTTTTACAACTACAGAGGTACGTTGTAATTATCAGGAATCTAATTTAACAAATATTTATCTTGAGCATTAGTTTTTAAATAAAGTTTGATGTAAAGACCCGAGTGCTCTGACTGATATTATCTCCTTTGCTTTAACACAAACCTCACTCGTGGAGCAACATGTTTGTCAAGACAAAATATGAAACTGGGCGATTATCTAAATAACTTAAACCTTAGTTCATTTACTATCTTTTTGTTGGTGTTGTTGTTTTTTGCAGAGGACAAACTAAATCACATTGTGAGTGCTCTTTCTTTCTGAGCCAAAAGCCAACATGTTCAGTGAGCTTTTTAAAGTTTATAATAACAAAATCTGATTGTTTGTTTTTTACCCTGTCTTGACACGCTCAAATATAGTTTGAAAGGACTTATTTGCTGCATGTCCAACTGTGCAGTATTATAAGTTAGTGCTTTGAGTGAACCATTGATGAAACCAGGATAGGATCAGTCTTAAATTATGTCTTTAGATTAGGTAAATACAACTTCAGGTTCAGTAAACTGACATTTTTTATTCCACAAAAGTTCAGAAAACAGTCTGAAAACTACAGCTACATTTCTTTTTTTACTGCTCCCATAATAATTAAGCGGGAAACCAGCAGCCAGGTGCTGCTAATCCGAAACATTGATTACCTGCAAGTGGGAATGCCTCTAAAAGCACAAGGTTCGGTAGTTTGTTGGTGTTGAGCATTTTGGTGCATGATATCACAATGACAGAGAAAAAAAAACAACAAAAAAAAACTTGTTGTAGTTGTCCATTAATCTGGGAAGGATTACAGAGTTCAAAATGATAGTGAGAAACACTTGTCAGCCAAATGTTTGCAGTCAGCTGCCGTTCGGACTCTGTGCAGCACAGTGGTGGACACGTCAACAAATGGGCACCTTGTAGTTGACTGTGAAATCCTCCATATCCCAAATTAATCATTAAAATGAAGCTTGGCCCAAACACAGGAACAAATCAACATCCATCCACTTTTCTTTCCCCGTTTCTTCCGTGCAGGGTCACGAGGAGCTGGTGCCTTCCTCCAGCGGTCATCGTGCGGACGGCGCGGTACACCCCGGACAGGTCACGAGTCAAATCAACAACAGAGGGACTAATTAAAAAAAATAAAGGCGTTGCAAAGATTAAAGTCCAGACCTCAAAATGAAAAGTGTGCGGCAAGAAGTAAAGGAATGAATAAACAAATCCTAACGGTCTAATGTCGTAAAAGCAAAATTCATTTTCTTCACAATGATGTAGATGAGTGATAACGTTATACAAAAAAGATCTTTTTACAGTTTATTCTCTAAGCACTGAATTATGGGATGCACCAATCCTTCTCCATCTTAGCTCTTTTTTTATACGGTTGCACTTCTGAGATAGTTTACCCTCAATTTTCAGATTTGTAAAGACCTTTTTTATTACACCCTGATATAAACAAAAAATGGCTGTATGCTCACTTTTTAACATGGCTGAAAATACTGGCCTGGTTGTGAGAAAATATAGCTAAAATCAGATTAGCTGGATTATGAGTCCAAACTTAAAACATGCCGTGATGTCTGTCAGCGACCCAAGTATGGTTTACAAAGGTTGCAATAACGCCCAATATTCCTATTAAGGGTGGAGTTTTCTGTTGAACTTATTAAAAGTGTTATAAAGCTTGTAATCAATCATATGAACAAACTCACACTTCTTATCCTTTTATTTTCTCCTGTTTCACATTGCCGACGTTCACTGTTGACTCAAGTGTCCAGAAGTTTGATACAAAAGGAGAGGTTTATGAGTCAACTGCAAAAGAAAATGAAATTGTTTACTTAAAAAAAAAACATAAAGCCCAGACAAATAATAGAAACAGTCTGTAACTTAAACCTAAACACACAGTGGAAGAGGAGCTGCTCACACACACTGCTGAAGCAAGAGTAGCAACTCTGAGGCGACAACGCGTCACCTCATTAGTTGCCGTCAGAAGTCCAACTACAGGAGAAAACTATCAGAACGCTTCATGCTGGGGTCTGCTCCTGCCCCTCCACCGGAGAATCCTCTGTTCCCGTTTCGTTTTCTGTCTGCTCCAGCTTCGCTTTGCGACGCTCTGCCTCCGTTATCGTCATGGGGTGCAGGGGGAAAAATCCCGCCAGCCCTGCAGACAGACAGGACACGTTTTGAAACCTGAGGGGCTGGTGCGGCATCGGTTTTAGACGAGGTCATTTAGCTACAATCAACAGAAGCAGCACGTTATTTCAAAACTCTTATTATGCATTAATGTCTAACAACACAACTTAGAAGAATCAAACAGCACAGTGTTGTCAGCTGAAGGCTTCTTTAGGCGTGGCGCATGAAGTCATTCCTGCCCATCAAAATAATGTTGCTGTTTTTTGTTAATCACTAATACTAGAAACATTTGAAATAATGTGCATTTTATATCTACCGGAGCCAGGAACCAGAGGGCAGCAAGATGCTTGAGGATAAAATAAAGGATATTTATTACTCCGTGCTGCTCCTTACTGTAGTTCATATAAAGAGTTAATCAAAGATCTAAAAGGAGTCAATAAAAAATGAATGAATATCGTTTAAAATGTGCAGTGAGCTCATAAATGTCTCAGAAGGACCTCCTTGATCAAACACGTTTTTACGAGCAACGGAATGCCCTGGAAATGCCGACAATAGAAACTGTGTGATGTTGATCTACCCTGAGAACCTGAAGACACACCTAGAAGTTTGGCCACCGATTTTGTAGGGTGCGCGCCACAACCGATCCAGTACTTGAGCCGGTCGAAGTTGAAGCTGACGAGCTTCTCGTTGTGGTTGTTGGGAAGCGGGTCGTACGTTCCCAGCTGCTCGATGTATTTGCCATCTCTTGCTTTTTTGTTGAACGCCGCCACGATGCGATAAAAGGGTCTGTTGGCCTGTTTGTGGCCCGCGAGAGCCATTCGGATGACAACGTAACCCCCGTGGTACTGCTTCAGGAGGAGAGACGCTGCAGGAGGAAATCAGTGAGATAACATGGTCCGGTTATTCTGGTTTACACTCACAAACATCTTCTGTCAGACAATAATGTCAACATTTCTGATTCTGTCGTTGCCAACATTAAAAGCCCTTTCTTGAACAAAATGACTCGCAGCTGACAAACTAACCTCAGGGTCAGGCCGAATTGTCAAAAGATTCTTAATGATTTACAAATCAGTACACTTTAACAAGCAAAAACGGGGCATAGTGCTTCAGATTAAAGAGAGTCCTCCCTTTTATCTATTTTATAGTCGTTTCTGTGGAATATCTTTATATTCTGGGCTGTCCGTCTCACAATTTAGTGACTGAGATTCAACACTGCATTTTAGTATTTCCCAGATAAGGAGATTAATCAGCAACCTACAGACCAAAGCCGTGAGTTTTAATTTTAACACACTTGACATTAGCCAAGAGTAAATGTAAATTACGCACATTTACATTTTTTCTTTAGTTTTGAAGAGATTATGTGTAAAATGCATGTACTCTTGCATACTTGCATTTTTGCCAAATGTGATGTGATTGTGCACAATGTTATTTTCAAGGTTTGACCAAAACTCCTCAACATAAAAGGAACTTAATCCATAGCTGGCGGGCGATATGCATTCCTTCAAGGAACGCTAAGCCTTTAAATGTAATTAAGCAGTAATAATGACAAATTCCTACAGTTTGTTTGTAAATCTGAAATGGTATAATACAAAAGTAAAAGGATAAATATTTATTTTTTTATTTTTACTGGAGTATTTGTTTATTTATGACTTGATTGATCTGTTTTATATTTTCCTGACATAATCAGGGCCAGTTTTATCCCCAAAGTAAGGTGATTTTATTCATTCAGTGCCTTTCAAAACAACATTAAAGACACAAAGACCAAGTTTAAATTAAAATAAAAGTAACAAAACATAAAACAATCAGATAAAATGTGAGGCTTATTTCCTATATGTGCATTTGATGTAACCCTACCTCCTTATTTTAGCTCACCTGATTTCAATGAACAGCATTTATCCACTTATCTAAACCCTTTTCTTCAACTGTACAATATGTGAACTTACATAAACCACAAGGGTGATTTTTACAGTACAGTTTCTTTTATCAAAACAAACCCATTTCCTGTGGAAATCAACGCTATATTAAAACTAATGTTGCCAATATGTTCTTTTCATTTTTTTACTCACATAAATGCACCATGATGTCCGCTGGGTTATCCTGTAACAAAGGAGTCATGTTTTAGCCAAATGCAATAAGAGTTTAAAGCACTTTAAAGCTTATTGTAAACCCGCTGAACGCCTTTCTTACACGAAAACAAAAAAAAGGAAAAATGAAAACAAATACCTTCGTGAAAGACAAAATGTCGCAGTTTAAGACTTCTCAAATCTCGTCTCTTTATTATTCGCTGCACGGCTGCAAAAATCAGAAAATCAAAAAGAAAATCAGATGGTAGCCGTGTGTTTTTAGCCGAAACAGATAATGTGACATTAGTCAGGGCGCAGCCATGTTTGAACCGGAAGTGACGCAGAGGTGCCGTCGTTTCACCGTCGTGACGCTAGATGGTGCTGCTGCACCGTCGGGCCAGCTTTGCCGAGGCTCCGGTGTTCGTGTTTCTGACTGAAATTAACTCTGATAATATGCCGAGAACTCAGTATTCATGAAGTACAAACATTTCTAACAAGTTTAAGAAGAGTTACTTTAAAATAGGAGACGCTGAGCTCCTTTAAATCTTTATAAATGAAAATAAATTATCTATAACCTGACAGATAAGCAGCAGGAAAAAGTAGTTTCCAAAACAAAAAAACAACAACACATTTTAAAATTAGGATTTATAAAGCCTCTTCAGCTTTATGAATTAATACTAATATCCTAATGTCTCACTTTTATACCCTATAGGTTCAGATATTTTCCAAATTTTGTCAGTCTCTTATAAAAATATTATAAGCTTTTTCTTTCTTTTATTTTTTAACAAGTAGTAAATCCCACTTCAGATTTTAAATTACATTAAGTTCTTTCAAATCTGGCACTGAATAGGTTCAACCTGGTGCAACAAACAGCATGTTTATTTTCTTTTCAATCTAATTTTGTGCCAATAAAAAAACATTTTTATAATCAAGGATCTACTGTTTGTGAATCCCAGACTTTTAGAATCAGGATACAAGCCTGAACCATGAATGCTGTGTTTTTTATTTCTAGTAGCTGTTTTTCACTAAATGTCATCATGGAAGATATTGCTTCTGCGATGCGAAAGGAGCGTTTACTCGTGATATTCAGACTTCATTTTCGATGCAATTTAAAAGGAAACAAAAACTTTACGAACCATGAAATCATCCTCACAAAACAAAAACAAACATTAAAGTCACGACTGAGAAAAGGAAAAAAAACTTACTATGACATAGTAAGTTTTTATACTTTTCAGCATTTACAGCAAAACTGATAAAATCAAATTATCTTTTGGAATTAAGGCTTACATGTTACTGAATGCACAGCTTTGGTTGTTTTTGTTCTGTTTCTGTAATGTAGATGTATGATTGTTGCTTTCTTTTGTCATTTATTCATGCAATTCCAATAAAATACTTGAATAATTAATTTAAATAATACATTAATAAATAATTCTGCTGAAACAGAGGTATATGGTTTTAGTTATATGGATTTCCACTCAAGAAAAGCATTTTTAGGCTCATATTTAGTTCTTCTTTGACCAAAGATTATTCTAAAATAGTGGTAGACTCAGTTTATTTAGCTCAGGCACATTTCCTCAAATGAACCTAAAGCCTAATTTTTTAAATTCTTGATTACTAAACTAAACATCTTGGTTTAGTTCGGCTAAACTGCCGTGGTGTCCAACCCTGGTCCTGGACGGCCACTATCCTGCATGTTTTAGATGTTTCCCTGCTCCTCAGCAGGTCTTCAAGTTCTTCAGAAACCTGTTAATAACTCAGACACTCCAATCAGGTGAGTCAAATCAGGGAAACAACTAAAACCTGCAGAATAGTGGTCCTCCAGGATCAGGATTGGGCACCGCTGGTCTAAAAGAACATACACTTTAAATTAAAACACCTCAGAATGTTTCATTGATGCTTTTTATCAATCATGCACGTAATTTGTCTTGTTTGAAACTTCCACTCTGGTTTACATGTCCTGAATAAACAGTTTCAGATCAGTTTCCTTTGCTGACCCCGGCAGAGATGAACGTAAAGATTTCCTGAAGCCGATCATAAATTCTGTGGTCATTGCTCGGCCCGATCCTGTCCGAACGCTGGGATTTTTTTTTTTAGCCCACTGGGAGCCAGAAGGCCGCTGCACCACTCAGTCTTGGAACATGGTGATTTCACAGTCCTGTTGCGTAAAGCTTGTTTTTCAGTGTGTGACAAACACATGGTTTTCTGTGAGGAGAGGTCACTAAAGACACAAAAGAGATGGGCCCTTGTCTTTGATTCTGAAAATATCTAAAAGTCCCTTTGTGACTTTTGGCATATTAGGCCAGAAATAATTTATGATTTATTGTGAAAAGAAAGGGAAAAAAAAAGATCCACATGACCATTTCATAACGCTTACAGCACGAGAAATGTAACAAATGCAGGTTAACCATCAGTTATTCAATTAAATACATTCAATTAACCATTTTTACATCCATAAGAAACACTTCTGAAGGACTTCTTTGTTGATAATCACCCACCTTCATTGAAGTCAACCTGAATCAAGCTGACCATCACATTTAATCAACTTTAACAAACACAAAAACAGTCATAACTCAGTACGTTTCACAAATACTGAGCTCAAATTTGGTGTGGTAGTAGCTGAGAGTCATCCCTAACAGATCACTCAACATCCTTGTTAAGGTTAGGTTGGAAAGAATGCTCATTTCAGTTTCTCTCCTTCTTATCTGCACAAATTAATGTTATCAATCAGTGCTTGTGAACGATCAACACATCTATAAAAGCCTAATAAATAACTGTTTCAGAATTCTGTCTATTAATTCCTCTGAAGCTGATCAGATCAATTAATCCATGTTAACTGGTTATGTACCGGGCCTTTATGCTAGTTGTATTTAAACCAGAGCAACAGGGCTTCATCTTTCCTGATCTTCCTCAGATCTAACAGGCTGGTGGAGACTGTGTCATGTTTGAGCTGTTTTTATTGGGGATTTAAGTTAAATTTAAGGATTATTATTTGGAAAGGCCATAAAAACATGACACACCAAACAATTCTTAAGTAGGAAGTTCTACACAGTTTGTTCCTGGTTTTAACCTCACATATTTATGTTATTCTTTAAGTTTATTTTGTATTGGGTTTATTGTTTCTCTTCTGTTTTTGGTAGTTCCTGTGTTTGGTTTTTTCCTCCCCGTGTTCTTTGTCATATTTACTCATCCTCAGCTTGTCACTTGTTTACCTGCCACGCCCATCTTCACCTGTCCCAAGTTTGTAATCACACACCTGTGCCCACTTCCCCTAATTACCTGCTGTCTTTAAAACCCGCTCATCTTCTCAATTCTGGTTTCATGTCTTGCCTCTCGTGTTTGAGCAGTTTGGATTCTGTTAATGGTTTTGTATTTAGTTTTGTTTTGCTGCCACGTCAGCTTTTGTTTTTCTTCTTATTTTAAAGAAATTAGTTTTTCCTGAATCTCATCATGAGTCTGCGCATTGGGTTTGCCTCACTCTCCACTAAACCTGACAATTTACTCACTGAGTGGTTAATCTTACAATTTATTTTATCGGGAGCTAAATGTTAATGGTTAACCAGTTACTCCTTTTTTTTTTTTTAATTATTATTCCTCCTTTAGTTTCTGTTACTTACTCTGGTCTTTATTCGGTTTCTTCGGAGGCATTGCTACATGTTTTTCATGGCCAAAAAGACAAGATTGACACTTAATGCCAAACAACTTCTTCTCTAATCATCTAAGTGACTTGACAAATTTGTAAATCATTCTTACACCGTTGCAGATGTGTGTATTACAAATTATCTTAACAATTTACACAGGAAACATGCAAAATTGTAAAGACAAAGTGCTTTAATTTGAAGAATGAGAAGTACTTAATGTATTTCAAACAAATCTAATTGGCTCCCACACATCTTTAATTGGGAAGAATAACAAGATTACAGGGTGTATTAGTTTAAAAAGATTTGAAAATTTTGACAGTCTGGCTTGTCACAAGAATAAATTTCAGCAACCAGACTCAAAACGCAGCACAAAATGCTTTCTTCTCAACGAGCGAGGCTGGAATTTCAAGAGAAAAACATAATTGCTGGGGCTGACCACGTTATTTCTGTGAAAAATGCTCAAAATGAATAGAGGCTTTACACAGTTAGGCAGCAAACAAAATGCATCTTACATGGTGAATCGGTGATGCATGATTATCTGAACGATGACATTGATTCTAGTTGTGGCTCACTCTCTCGTGAGGACCTCATGCTCTTTGGGAAACCAAGATGAGCTGTTCCTCCTCTAATCGTCTGTGACAGTTCAGTTAGCGACGCTCAGATGACCAGATATTTTACTTGGAAAAAAAAAAGGCGAGCCGGCTCTTAATGACGAAGGCTGCTCCAAACATTTTAGTCAAACATGTATGAATTTAATTTGATTATCTGGAAGCTGCTTCTGGTTCTTTCTGAACACTGAGCTTCCTCTGTCTCTGCCTTTGTGCGCTAAAGTAACGCTAAATCTTTTCATTTTTTTTTTTTGCTCTATTAAATAATCCTAATTGTATGGTTTTCTTTAATAGCTTTATTTAAAAAAAGATTTCAGATAAATAAACATGCATGTCTTTAACTGTTTGCATAATGTAAGAAGAAAATGCTCTTTTTTTGTTTACTCAGCTCAGATAAGACTGTGTTTTAAATCAATGTAGAAACGTTTATGTATAACAGTGTTATGTAGATTATCCTGCAGAATGTCCCTATCAGAGGCAGACAGTTACTCTGAGCTGTGCTGTACGGGATCCTGATTCATCCAAACATCTGTTTCAGTCACAAACAGCAAACAGACTGTTTTGTCATTCTTGCATCCATCTTCCTCGCGCAAGTCACGGGCCGCTCAGCCAAAATGCCGAAGATGACATGAGCAACCCTTGAGTGGTTCTAAATCTTACAAAATTTACTTTACAGTACATTTAATTATCTCACTTTTGAAAAACAAAGGCATGCCGATGTGTCAATATATTGTAAAGGGAAAGAGCTTTAGATGTGGCCTCGTGCAGCAAATCAAGCAAAGCTATTTTATCCATCTCCAGTCTTTGTTAGAAACATTAAAGTTATCGCAAATTTTAAAAGTGGGGTAGTTATCAATAGTCAGTATCTTGCCTGCAGTAGACAGCAGTCAGATTGCTCAGAAAGTCTCATGAAGGAATAAAATTCATGGCTAGTACAACTCAAATCTTTCATAGCAGTTCAAGTAAATGCTTCACTGTCATTTTTACCACAAACAGGTATTTGCACTGATATGTGGAATTTGTCTGTTGGAATGTGAGGAGCGGTCCGTGTGAAACATGTTGCAAAACCTTCCAGTTCATTATATCTTATCCACAAACTGAGCTGCACTATAATTGTTGAGGTTTGAGTTGTTTTAGGTGGCTGAAATGCCCTCCGGAGAACGCTCCAGTCTGACTCACTGCTGGCTCGACATCTCCATGTGAGCTGTTATGGAAAAGAAGGTTTATTAGTGATTCTTCTGATATGTCTTCATCAGGAGGTGACAGAATTGTTTACAGTTCGATGCTGAGACATGCTGCCCTCCAGTCCAGGTGAGACTTGTGCCGATGAGATTAATCTAAAATGAATTCTCTTACTATCTTAGACAGATTCTGCTGCATGGAATCGTCTCATCCCTGGGGATTTTCTGCTTCACAACAAGCTGGAGTTTTTCCTGTCTCCCTCATCTTTTTTGCCAGGACTCTCGCTCTCTGACACTGAGGTAAGACACTGACTGCTCATAACTCCACAAAAACTCACTCCTTTTAGCTGAAGTAAAGGCCCTCCATGAGAAAGAAACTTGTTTTTGTTTATTTGACATGAATGTTAAATGCGTTAGTGTAGTCATCAAGGTGATTTTATGTGGCGTGGTCTCCCTCATTGATGCAAAAAGTTTTTGTCACAGTTCAAAAAAAAAAATGCAAACATGATTCTGAACTGACCTTAGGACTGTGAGCAAGCTTAATTGTGTGCCTCTGTCTTGAACTGGGAACCTCTCAGGGTGCACCTCACCTCCAATGGTTTCAGCCCTTGGTGAGATGAATCAGAAAGAGTGAGCAAGTTTGTCAACAGTGTTACCGACATGCTCAGAGAGGTTCATTTACATTTATGTTGATGCAAAAGGCTCTCTGATTAGATCTGCACCAACACAAATATAAATCTTTGAATTACCGACCTGTGATTTCCTTTGGTTATCATTAAAAAAGAACATAATTTTCTCTCACAATCATAACACACCACATGAGTGGGCATGAGTCATATTAATGCTATTTATGTTTGTGTTAACTAGAAGAGTTTTACCATCATGGTGCATGCATGGTGATAGCTTTATCTCTTCACAATGGCGACTCTTCCAGATGTTGGTGAAGCCCTTAAATTCAGCTGTGCCTTAGGAATTATGCCATACAAGGATGGATGGGTTTCTGCTAACATGCATAATGGGCTTGTGTCACAATAAAGTTAAAGAAATTGCCCTGGCATGAAATATAATTGTCGTGTGGCATTATTTAGAAGTCCATTGATTTAAAATGTAAAAGTATAAAGCTTTATTGGTGTGTTGAAGGCACTTGAACCATAAGCAGACACCTTGGTCAGGACTCACTGCCACATAAATACAGTATGAACTTTTATCTTTGCAATTCAGTTGTTCGTCTTTTAAAATGTGAGATAAAGTCATATGAGTGGGCATAAGAACCCCACATGCTCACTGGGAGTGGATTCAACGCGCAAAACACAAATTTGTGCAAGCAAATATCCAGGTCCTGTGATTAACCACATCCAAAAAGAGAGGCTCTGAGGGCATTCTTCGTCCAAGAAATACACATTTTATTATTCGGAGATTACTGTCGCAGATAGTTTTCTAAATTCACCCAATTAAATATTGGTTGGTTTCAATAATAGTACACAATGCAGCTTTCCTCATGCTCTCCACACCTTCGTGATTTAAACAAGCACTTGACCTCAGTATTGATCTCATTTAGGAAAGTTATTTTCTCCGAACAGGAGATTTTTTTAAATGAGCACGCTGCTTTCATGTTGCAAAACTTCAGATCCTCCGTTGATTTCCATCAAGAAAGCGTGCACGTAAATTCACTTCAAGGGTTGATGTTTTCAACTTCCAGCCACGTGGCAGCTTTATGCTGTTTCATGTTTGCTCTTAAAAGGAGCAGCATATTCATAAGCTTCTTCGGCTCAGTTGGTCAGAATAAAGGATCTTTTCAATCACAGGCGCCGTGTGACTTTGACACTGTCAGCTCTTTGTGATGCCTTCGTCTTTTTTAAGCATCTGTGTCCAGCATGAGTGCAGATAGATGTTATGGTTGCAGAGATCACCTAATGGGAAGATGGGATTCGGTCACAGATGGAGGGTCAAGTGATCTCCCTATTCTGGGAGGATCTTTCAGATGATTGTGGTGAGACTAATTCTGATAGCATGCAAAATGGAGCCATTACTTTTATCTTCATTAACAAAGAGGCTATTTCTTTTTCTGCTTTTTTTTTGCTCTTTAAGATTTGTCTTGATTGAAGCAAAAATGTTCTGTGTTCTTTGTGAATGGGAGCAATACATGCCGGTAAAAAACAACCCATTTTGTTCAAAAACAGAGTTTATTATCAATACTTTGTTTTGACTTTCAGTATGCAATCTTTAAAACGTCCTTGGTTTTTATTGAAATATTATCTTCATTGTCTGCAAAAAGCAGTTTCACCACATGCTCCACTTACTTAATCTTGAATTCAACCATTTTTTAAACCTTAAAATACCTAAATTAAACTTCATAAACCGAAACCTATTCTGTAACCAGATTATTTTAATGTGTTTTCTATTTTAGTGGATCGTGACATCAGCGCTGAGAACAAGAGCTGAGCCAAAAACACCAATAATAGGTCTTGTGACCAGAAAAAATAGCATACAGTTAAAAATATATATATATATATATATATATTTGTATATGTCCTAAGGGACCTAGTTAGGCATTTTTTAAAGCCTGCAAGCAATCCAGAGAAGTATAAATATATGTGTGTGCAAAAACCATAAAATGATTGCACAGAATATGAACTGTTGCTACAGATCAATGTAACTTTATGTCGCTTCGGCTCCTTTATTAAAACACTTCTTTCATAATAATGGATCAGTTATAAATGCTAACAATCATAACAAATATAAAAGTTTAAATGCATTTTAACTTGCACTTTGCTAATAATAATTATTAGTGTGTTGTTTTAGCTTGGTGTAGAATAAACTGAATGTTTCTTCCCCTGATGTCAAAGTCCAATAAGTGATAAAGGATTTCACATGAATCCATAAGAATGTTTCTTCAATTTAGACTTTTCATCCTCTCCTTCTGTGTAATAATTACAGTTTCTTTGTTTCTTTTTGATACGGACCAGGACAGTTCGACTCGCTGAGGAGAAACTTCTGTGGTCGATAACAAATAAATAAAATGTGCAGATTCTTCATGCATTCTTCTAGTTTTACTTCTTTTCTACATTAAGCTGTTTCTGAAGAAAGGATTAGACATAAAATATATGAAATGAGCTCATTAGGTTTTGAAAGGAGATACTTGATTTAATTTGATCAGCTTTACTTAGAAGCTACATTGAAATAATATAAAACAGTGTATTATTGGAGCACAGTTGCTAAATATGCATCAAAACGCTTGATGTTTTTGTCTTTTAACTTGTGCTTAATGTGTCCACTGAGTTGTGAAAATTCACATGTATGTTTTTTGCGTCCTCTCAATCATAGACAAAAAACAATAACTGCACCAAAACAGACCTTTGGAGGAGTTAAAAAGCACATTTAGGCATCACAGACTTCTATAGTTTCTCCAGTGTTTACTGCTATTTTTTTCATTTGTTGTTGTTTTATTGTTTTTTAAAGGAGTAAAACTGTCTTAATTACAGATAAAGAACTTTTATCTCCATATTCTGCACATTTTGGCCTCTGCTCAGTGAGAGGCCAAATGAGTGGAAAATAAGCATCTAGTTAGTAACACATGATCTGTGCATTGTCCTGTAAGATTAATAAACAACAAGCTTCAAATCCTCAAATATAGAAAAAAATCCCATGTAACCATCTGATTATTTGTCCAAAAATGAAAGGAAATGCCTTTTGTCCATGCTTCACCTCGAGGTTTTATTAAAAATTGGCTCAGGTTCCCCCCCATAATCCTTTTAAATTACATGCAGACAGACAACACTAAAAAAAATAACTGCTTAGATATCGCCCTCCTGGTGGAGATTGTAAACCAATTAGCCGCCAGTGTAAATGGGCAAAGCCGCCGTAGACAGTAGCAGGTAATATTTGTAGCTCAGCCAACAAGCCACGTTGTGATTTTTTGTTATAAGAGGTCACGACCTGCTTCCTATGATGCTGCTCTCTCCAGACCTCTGCTGGCTGAGCTGAAACGGAGGAGCCACACTGGTAGGTTGTGTGAGAGGACAAGCGGATTTGGCATGCACATCAGAGCGTGATACCCAAGCATTTTGGTCCTATCACATGCCACACACACATTCGTACTCACACAGCAGCACACACAAAAGCATTTCTGGTCGTGTAAAATGGATTGCAACACTGGCCACTGTAATGAAATGATGCCAGCAACCCGCAGTATTCCTTTACAGCCGACTCACCAAAGGTTTGAGTGTATTTCATTGTCCGGTGCTGCTGTTATGGCACTAAAAAGGAGCCGTTTTACTACCGCCGCTATCTTTACATTGGAAAGTTTGTGCCTGCTTGAGATGGTAACACAGCCGCTCATCCTTATGTGGACAAACGCAAATAAGCTCAGATTTGACAAATGTGTTTAGTTAAATTAGATCAGTAAACATTCTAATCACTAGAAAAGCCCTTCTGGTTGTGTTCTAGTCAGAGCTTTGAAGGGATTTTGAGGCTAGTGACGGATATCATCAAGGATAAATTTTTCTAAAATGCTGGTTGACTGATTTAGTCTCGAGCACGCCTCGGGGAAATCTGTTCATCTGTGATCTTTAGGTGTTCGTGCAACCTGTTTGTTCAACACCCCAGTAGCAAAATGCAGAGATTTTTCTCTCTTTTTTTTTTCTTCCTCCAAGTGCGTAACTGTAAAAACGCCCGTCTCTGCGGATACTGACACTAAACCCAGAACAGACTTATCTTAGGGACATTGTAGGCGGCCATGACAAGTTACACACCATTTAAAATGTTGCATTATCTCAACGCGTTTGTGCCGGTCTGAAGCAAATCATCAAAGACATGAAATCAGCGGTTGGCTATGATATGGTACCTTGTTTATGTGCAACTTAGGCAAAGCAGGCTTCGCATTAAACTCTCACATCATCCTTATGTAAATAAATGTGAGACAAACTGGTGTGTTTGAAGTGGAAGTGTAGTTCTATATGAAGTGGAGCCCAAAAGGAGAAGGTTTGTTGGAGTTCTGTTGCGTTAAACGGAAGAGGGCAGGTGAGCCCTGCTGCAGGGTGATAAGAGCCTCGGGATGTTCAAACAACAGATTTCTTAGCTTTTTGTTTAAGCGGGATAAAGAAGCACTGTTTCACTTCCTGAGACAGTGAGGAGAAAACAGTCAGAATCAGCGTCTTGTATTTTCCGCTTATTGGATCCCAGGCTTCAAAGTGTGAGCCCGCTCTCTGCGAGTGAACTCCCAGAGCTCGATTTGAAATTTCCGTCTTCCCCTTTTTCAGGCCCCAGATCCAGAGTCACGAGTTTGTGGCTCTCCTGCCAAGAGAAGGTGTTACTCAGGATCAACAGAATTCACACTTTAATGAGCAGTGACAAGATGTCACCCACTCTGACACAAATCAAAACCCTAGCCGCCGTGCCTTCCACCCCTGTACCCACCTGCACCCATCCAGCTGAGTCCGCCTGTTGGTGAGATGTCACCCGCAAACCTCGTTTTGGCTGATGCAACCGCGAGAAAAAGGCAACGTTCACCTTCTCGTCACTTGGCCACACATAACAGCGCTGTTCTCTCATTTTCCTCCAAAGTTTTACCATTCTTTATGCCTCCCACATCCCTGTCCGGTCCTCTGAACTCTTCGTAAATCCAAGGAGAGCTGCCCCCTTCTGAAATGGCCTGTAAGTGTGTTTGATCACCGGCTGAGTTATAGATTTCTGCAGGACTCGTAACTCAGATGTCAACCTAACATGTGTTGTTTTTCCCTGCTCCACTTTAACGCATTGTGTGTGAGCAGGGCTCATGATGCTGCAGGGATGATCGGGGTTTACGGGATGTCTTTCGCTCTGAAGCAGTGACTCCTTTTGGCTTAAAACGCCCTAAAAATTAAACAGAGAGAACTTGTGATTTAGACGATGAGTTGGACTGGGGAAGGTTTGATTCTCCAATGCAATGCCATGTTCCGTTTTTAGGAATGACAAATAGCTTTAATATTTCTTCACAAAATGAGTGCAATGCTGAAGAAACAGGATCATTTAAGAGAATTTTATGTGCTAGATTTTTAGACTAGATAAAAGTGCACTAAAACACAGACTTGTTAAAAGGTTTGTAAGGTGTTTTGCATTGAGAAAGTTCACTTTTTAACAAGATAGCCATAAAAATACTTCAATTTCATAACACAGTCTTCCTCAGCCTCGTGCACCTCGCACAAAAGAAGTGCCAGCTTGTTTTTTAGGAGTTAAACAAGTCTCTTTTCGGAGGCGCTTTAGTGTTGTTCCACACATGACTGTCATACATAGGACCCTCCGTCCCACCCAGTGCTTTTCCTACTTTGTTTCAATTTAAACCTCATCTTTGTTTCCATTTCTCAGACACTCCTTTCTTGGTTAAAGATCTTAGCCAGCCCTATAATAACCGTTTCACAGATTTTAGCAATCCTCTTTGTCTAGCTGGACAGAGCTGATAAGTCCAGACCTATGTCTGCTAATAACACAAACCTGATTCAGGCACGGAGGAAGCCTGAGAGTCAAACAGAGTGTCACGGAAAATAAAAACCTTTTGCCTTCCATCTTAGTCAATGCTAAGATTTTTTTTTATTATTTTGTGCCTGTTTCACAATTTATCATGAGACCATATATTTAGTCAATATATGGTTTCTAGAATCATAAAAAAGGAACTTTATCCTTTCATCTGTTTTTTTTTTTCTTTTTTAAAGAGGTTAAACTTTTCATTTTTTTTATTATAAGAACAGAACATTTTATTCTTGTCCTTGGTGTTTAAATTTTCTTTATCTCCAGGTTGGGAGTTGGTCTTTCTTGAAAGAGGATTTGAAAAAAAAGAAGATTCAAAAATCCTCAGAGGCCTCCATGCTGCGTATAATCTTCACGGCTGTCCAGAGTGGGGGTTTCTCTGTTGTTCTTTGGAGAATTTATAACATTTTCCAAACCAATTGCCTTCACCTCTCTCCCTTTTTTACTTCCCATTTGTGTTTCCTGCACATGTGTGGAGCCAACTGCAGGAGACTGAACACTGAAATGTCAGCTGAGGTTCACATGTCGGCTAACTTCTTCCAAATGAGTGTGAAGAGTTCCTGAATCCTCGCTCTCCCTTATTAACCAAACGTCACCCTGTCAGAGCCTACACCAGAGCTCCTTCCTGCGCCGCACATGATCTGATGAATATCTCAGATCAAGCTTTCTGTCAGTACAGGTAGCTTTTAATTACTGAGAGTGTGTTTTATACGCTGCCTCTCTGTCACGATAAAGTAATTCCCATAAGGAGGTAATTACACATTTCTAATTCTGAGCAGATGTGAAAACGTCTCACCACGTTAACAAGCACAGACTTTGCTGCTGTTGAACCGGCATTAAACATCCACCACAGCTCTGATCCGAAGGTAAAACACAAAGAAATGTGGGCTGGTCATAAAACTGCGGTCACTATTTTTGGTTTCATGCGCTGAACCCATTCAGATCTCGGTCTTGTCTTTAAGACATCTGTTTCAAATGCTTTGAGATTTTGCATGAAATGCTTTAAAGCACAACACGAGATCGAGCAGCCATCGCTGGAGAGGAAAGCAGCTGATTGATGTGCTGACCACTCTTGGAGATTTAAGATCATTTTTCGAAGCATCTGTCATTTCACCCCCCCCTAAAAAAAATAACATAACGCTCTAAGTGTTGGGCACAAAAGAAAGAAGCTTTAGGAAAAAAATAAATTGGATGCATGAATTGTTTTTGCTCCTGTTCTGAGGATTAGTTTGGATGCTTGCTCTTAGGGGCCAAATGTTTTAAACTATTTTACAGATTTTAGCTTTCCTCTTCTTGTGAATGGGACATAACTTAAAAAAGAAAACTTACTGCTCTTATTAAAAGAGTGTATTTAGTGAAAAATCACAGACATCTTTCAGAAAGCAAAATGCTTGCTTTATATTCTTTGCAACAACAACTGAAACATATTTTGTTGCAGTTTTGTCACAGTTGAACGTTTAATATGTCAATTTGGGATATTAAAAGTGATGAAAAAAACTTACAAACATGCACTTTTTTAAATCTTGCTTTAGTTCATAAGGCCTCTCATCAAAAGTGTTTTCTCCTTTGTGTTTCTCAGTGAGAACACTTTAAAAAATACACGGTGATATGAGAGGCAGGGTGGAGTGTTCACCTACAAGCAGAATTTCAAACAAAAGGAAACTTAGGTAATCACCATAACACAAATAATGAGAGGCTATAAGCAGGGAAGTGTTTGAAGAGGCGTCCTGATCAAGATAAGGTTGGAAACTGGCATCATGTGAGGGAGGAAGAGTTGTTCTGTCTGCTGCCACTGAGAGGAACCTTCAGCTCTTTATGGGGAGAGGAGAACCCCGCAGAAAGAACTCAGATTGTGTCTCAGAGTGGAACGAGGACGAGCGGCCGTCCTGAAGTAATGTTTGAGGTGACACAGAACTCCCTATGAAGGGGGACTTTTTCAACTTTAATCATAATGAGGCACAAGAAGGTGTAGTCTGTTTGTCACCATCTGAAAAGAATGAAATACAAAACAATAATCTTTATTGTACGTCTCTTTTACGTTGGATAAAATTAGAAAAAAGCAGTTTGAGTGCGAAAGACTGACTAAAGGCCATTTTAACACTCAAAGTAATTGTTTATTGCTTTGAGATCTTAGTTTTACATGTAAAACTAAAACAAAAAAGACTGAAATCTTTTTTTTACATGTATTGATCAGTTGTCTGTTAAACCAAGTCTTAAAGTCTTGCTGCTTAAAGCTTTCTTCTTCTTTTTGTTCATGTTGGAAGTTGATTTTATTTTTGCTTGCAAGTTTATTTTTTCACGAGAATTGTTTCGTCTCTTATTATGAAAAATGGCCAACCAAAACTTTAACTCTAAAATCACCCTAAAATTTATATTTTATTTGTTTAATAACTGCCTAATAAAAGCCACCTATGTCATAATCTCCACTCTGCATCTCTTTAATTCATCCTAATGCTGGTTTTTCTGCACACTGCTAATGCTTTTCCATTTGGGGTGTAATTCTAAACAGATGCATACCAAATGGATATCAGGCTTGTAATGATTAGGATAACAGACTTGATGGTGCTGAACCAATGATGTTTTTAGGAATATTCGTGGCTTATTAGCTTCATTTGCGTGTCTGCGCGTTTCCCAAACCTGTTGAGAACCAAAGAGAGGGGGAAAATATTTGCGTCTTTTTTTTTTTTTTTTTTTTTTTTTTTCCAAAAAAAAAAAAAAAAAAAAAAAAAAAAAAATCGGCTGTTTGGATCCCACATGATTGATGCTCGACTTAATCCGGCGGTCTTTGCAGCCTTCCCAGGAGGTTGAGGCGCGCTCTTTGTGCTCCTCTGTCCCCATGTGAGGCGAACCAAAGCGGGGGAGCGAGGGTCACAGCCATTCGGCAGGGTACATCCTTCCCACCGGCGCATCTGCATGTGAAATCGCCATTTCACCCCTCCACACTC
The DNA here is from genome assembly GCF_001649575.2 of Kryptolebias marmoratus. Classification (NCBI taxonomy): domain Eukaryota; kingdom Metazoa; phylum Chordata; class Actinopteri; order Cyprinodontiformes; family Rivulidae; genus Kryptolebias; species Kryptolebias marmoratus. Next base: position 10,416,911 of record NC_051433.1, on the reverse strand, counting down.
CCTAATTGTTGCTAAAATTATTTGTGAAATTGCCTTCCACCAGGAGTGTTTTCCACGGCAATTGTCACACGATTCGAAATGCGCGGCGGGCCCGCAGAGTTTAACACGCGCACCTCTCCTCTCCTGCCATATGCGCTCTTTGTGGTTTAGGTTGAATAGTGACGCATTATTCCCCACACCCGCACCCCACACACCCCTTTTAACAATTACCTTTAAGCATCGGGCAAGTCGACCTGTTGTCATCAATATCGCTTAGATCCAAATGTTGGGTCTAATTAGCAGGGGGGGGGGGGAGAAAAAGCGGTCGGAGGCGATTTGGATCGTTCCTGCGGCGCGCAATTAGTTTAATTGAAAGGTTGACAAGCTGAAGACATCCTATAGTTTAACCATTCCCTGTCAGGCCGGATTCGGTCATATTTCAGACACTTCTGGGCTCTGTTTGGGGGTGTTTTCTGATTATTTATTTCGTTTTTGCAAGTTGGAGATGAAGCTCTGGACGTGAAAGGAGAACTAACTGCGGGTTAAACTCAAACGAATATGTTAAACAGATGTTGTAAATAGAATATTTGAACCTGAAACCAGAGTTTGAACTTTTGTTAGTTACCATAAGTGTTTGGTTTTGTTGTTTTTTTTCTTCCAGGATATTATTTATTTATGTAAAGAGAGAAACAAGCAAGCAAAAAGGAAGAAAACAATAAGAAAGACGGAAAAACAAGTTTTATATAAAACGTTAAACTCCACAGGTTTAACTTGCTAAATATTTAAAGTGGAAAAAAAAAGAAAGAAAAGAAAGTCAGAATAACATGTTTGGGGTCTCACGCGGGAGGCAGCAGTGAATTAAAAGTGGAATGCGCGGATCTGATTGGTCGGCCGGCTCCTGGCTAAACCCACTCTCTTTCATCCATAAAAGAAAAGGGCAGAGAGCCTATGGGAGCGCGCGGCTGTCTCCTCCTACGACATGCACGAAAGTTGGCCACTTAAACTACTTCCATCCAGCCAGCAGACATTATACTGAACCCAAACTACACCAGGGGAAAAAGACAAAACGCGGCATTTTTTTTATCTCCTCCCAGCGCAAAGATCATTTAGCTGAGCCTCCTCCGTAGCGCAGCTTCACCTCTGCAGAGGGTTTTTCTTTTCATGTTTTAGTTTTTAAAAAAATATATATTCTTGGTCATTTCATCACGCCAGAGGAGAAGCATCATTTTTTGTTTTCCCCCTGCAGTGGAGGAAAGGGTTTGTCCAGATTCTCCGTCTAGGATTGGGATTTGACAGCATCTTTTTCTCTGAATTCATTCCGGGTTTCTTTATAATTATACTATTTTTTTATTTTATTATTTTGTTTTTGCTTGGACTTTCTAAGAGAAGCCTGGTCGAGGGCTTTTCTTACCTTATTTGTGTAGCTAGATGATGGCTACTCTGCCGGGAACAGTGCCTCGGATGGTGCGCCCCGCGCCAGGCCAGAACTACCCCCGAACCGGCTTCCCCTTGGAAGGTGAGAGGAAGGACGCGAGGCTGTTTCCATGTCTGAACTTGTGCTGGTAGAAAAAGAAAAAAAAAAAAGAAAAAAGAAACCAACTGGGCACAGTTTGTTGTCGGCGACACGCTGGGGGGAGCAAACAGCTGGGTGAACGATGCGCTCCGCAGTTAGGATGATTAAAGTTAACCTCCTGTCATGGTCAGAGGGGAATTAGAGTTGCAGGAAATCAGGCTGTGGCCTCTTAAAAGCCTCCCAAATGTTAATTTATTTTATTAGGTTCGAAACAGATTCAAGCTGTTTCATTTTGCAGCTGCTTTCAGTGCGTTCAGGCCACTTCTTGCCGGAAATATCTACATTTTAACCGTGATCTGTTTGAGCTCAAAGCACAGAAATTCACTTCAAATGTGAATTATTTTTTTATCCACAAATGCTGCATGAAAGAAACGCCACTTATAATCCAATTTCGATTGTTAGTAATCTTTTTTCCCCCACACTTAGATGCTCATTAGGCTGAATAAGTCTGTACATATGGGCGGAAAAAAAGATCATTATATTTGCATGCGTTCTTGGAACCTGCTCCCCCACACCCCACTCCATTACACCCTGCTTCGTGCTCAAGTGCTCTGGACCGAAATGCGCAAAAACCACGTAGCTCCCAAGTTCCTCGAGCTGCGGGATTTGTTGAAGTGTCCTGCTGCTGGAAACGGCCATAACACACACGGCAAAGAGACGGCTCAAAGGATCACATCAATATTTGTACAGCATGACTAGGAATAATCAAGGTGGGGAGCGTCGCCCTCTTTAGTGTCTCTTGAATGTGAAATTGCATCCTGGAGTGGCCTCGGATGCAGCCCGAGCCCGGCAGCCAGAGCGAGGCTGCATGAATTTGGCACGAGGCTCCTTGGGAAATGGATGAGATGATAATGTGCGTAAATGTGCCCCAGTTTCAAATCAGCAACAAATGTGCCGCTGCGTCCAGGCAAGCCGCAGCCTGATCCACCTTCAGATGAATAAATCATCAGAATGCTTGATAGTTTTCTGTTGTTATTGCTGTTGTTGTTGTTTTTAAGATGCTTGTGTTTGTGTTGTGGCGGCGCAGTGTCCACCCCTCTGGGCCAGGGCCGAGTCAACCAGCTTGGCGGAGTGTTCATCAACGGGAGGCCGCTGCCGAACCACATCCGGCACAAGATAGTGGAAATGGCCCACCACGGCATCCGACCCTGCGTGATCTCGCGACAGCTGCGGGTCTCCCACGGCTGCGTGTCCAAGATCCTGTGCCGGTACCAGGAGACCGGCTCGATACGTCCGGGGGCCATAGGAGGCAGCAAACCCAGAGTGAGTGGCGCTCCGAGCTCAGGGGCCACGAGGCACCGAGCTGTGGTCCAACACAATGTCAACACCTGTAATAATAATAATAATAAATGGCCTTCTAGTAGTTGTTTTCCTGCTCTTAAATTTTAAATTCCAACCACATCTGTAACCTTATTTCCCCTCATAATAGTCCACATATTTTTTTTTGTTGATGTCATTTTATATGTTTATATTGTTATTTACCAAATAATTTTACATTTCACTATTTTCAAAAAACTATTTAAATAATAAAATTATTAAATAATTTCAAGCACAAATAAATAAAAACAAAACAAACAAAAAAAAACCGTGGGAAAAATAAATTTCTGTAGCTCAAATAGTACATTTATAATATGTCCAAAAATATTGAATTTAAACTGAGTTATGTATTTTATAATAAAACTTTTATTCATACCATTCCTCCACAGGTTGTATTAAATTCTAATTTAATGTTTGATTTTATTTTTACATGTTTTTTTTTTTGTTTGTTTATTTATTTATTTGTTGGGGAGGGGTCGCCTAAAGGCCATTAAATCCTGGTTTGCCTGATTGTTTTTAATTTATCTGCATTTAAACACACTATTATTAAAGTCTTGACCTTTGATTTATTTTCGATTTAACATCATTTCAATTAATATTAAAATTATTTGTTTCTGTCTCTCCCTCTCTCTCTCTCTCTCTCTCTCTTGCCTTTTTTCCTCTCCTCCCATCAAACCCTTCGAACCTGAAGCAGGTGGCAACCCCAGACGTGGAGAAGCGAATCGAGGAGTACAAGCGCGAGAACCCGGGTATGTTCAGCTGGGAGATCCGGGATAAGCTGCTGAAGGACGGGGTGTGCGACAGAAGCACAGTTCCTTCAGGTGAGGCTTCATCTGGTAAGCTGCACTTTTATTTTTTTACCCCCCTTTTTTACTCCCAGCGAACACTGCAGCAGCACCTCAGAATGAGCAGCACTAGGAATTCAACACGTTTAAGCCGCAGTTACTGATAATAAAACGCCTCAGTGAGCGCACCTGCAGCTGTTTGACCCAGAAAGAAAAAAGAAAAAGACAAATCCTGTTGAAATGTGGCTTCAGTGTTCAAGATACCTCATATAACTGTGTTTACACATTTCTTCTTCCTCCTTTTAATTTAGAAATCCATAGGAACTATTTTCTCAGTAGGCTTTGCTGCTTCATGTAAAAACTTTTTTCTTTTTTTTTTTCCTTGTGCCATTTCTGTCTCCTTCTAAAACTGCATGATAGGATTACTATGGTTCTTTTATGGGTTTTAGGGCTAATCACCCATTTACCTTTTTGTTGCCATTAGTGAGTTCCATCAGCCGCGTTTTGAGGGCCCGATTTGGCAAAAAAGATGACGAGGATGACTGTGATAAGAAGGATGAAGATGGAGAAAAGAAAACAAAGCATAGCATCGATGGCATCCTCGGTGATAAATGTAAGTTAACTCCAAAAAGCCTATTTTTTCCAAAAAAATATTATTATTATTATTATCATTATTATTATTAGTCTTGTAAACTAGAAGCAAATGTTTTTAAATTTCCTTCCTACCTCACGGCCTCTTGGGAAACTCTCCCACATCCGAGCTGCAGCTAAACGCAGACAAATTGTTTGGTTTTATTTATTTATTTATTTATTTATTTGGTTTTTTTTTCTTCTTCTTCTTCTTTCCTGCTTTTAACTCCGAGCCAGCAGTTGTTCATCCCACTCCATTATTTATGAGAGCCTTGGCAGAAGGTATTTAACTGCTGAAAATTAATTTGGGGGGTGCCCACGTTCCCCTTCTCGTTCACTCGCTCATTCCAGGAGCCCTAAACTGACAGCTGACAGTTGACCCATTTCACAATCGATGTCACTCCGCTGACATTTTCACCACTTGTCACTTAAAGTGGAAATCAATGTTCGTATTATTATTATTTGCCCCATTAGGGAAGAAAAGGTAGAGGAAAGTGTGCAGGTATTTGCCCCTAAATAATCATAAATGAGTGATAATCTCATGTGGTCAATTTCATTATGTGTTTGCAGCATTTTTTATATTATTTCCATGAAATATAAAACGCGTAGATGATTGCTATTATGTTAGTGTTCTTTTTTTATTATTATTTAAATATGAGATGATACAAAAACGCGTGATTTAAGTGTCGTTTTTTTATTGGTTTAATGCGTGACTGTTGGCCACAAAGTGAGAGGTGCAAACGATAGAAACGCTTCTCCTTTTGATGATAAAACGTGAGAATAAATTCTGGATTTAAACCACAAAAGCCTCCTTTTTTCCACCCCTAAACCCCCACCTCAAAAGAACACTGCCAAAAAATATTTTTCAAACTTGAAGATGAACTTCAGGAACAAAACCTCCTCTCTATTGAAGCTATTCTAAAGTGAAGAGTCCGAGGCACAAAAGCAAATCCTGGAAAGCACAGCCACGGAAAAAAAATAAAATAAAAAACGACTATGGTCCCGTCCATTCACATTTAAAAAGCTGGTAAAAGAAGAAAAAAAAAGAGAGAGAAAAACTTTGGACAAAAGGCGAGGAGAAACATAAAAGGAGATGAATTATTCAGTACGCCCCGCTGCTAGATAGTTTTGTAATTTTGTATAATGGCTCGTTGGAGAAGAATCGGTATATAGCGTGAAAACGGTCTCTTTTTTCGGTCACACCACGCGTTAATGTTAGGAGGAAAATGTCACCCCTTTTTTTTTTCCTTTTTTTGGCAAATATCTCCTGTATCCACACAGATGGGCTGCGAACCCTGCTGGTTGAAAACAGCCGCCGTGTTGTGCTGGAGTTGGATTTTTACGCACAGCGGCGCCTGCTGGGACGGTGGGATCCTTTGGGTGCTCCGACCGCAGAGGCGCCGCTCTCATTGTTATTTATTTATTTATTTTTTATTTGACTTTTAACTGTCGCAGCAAAACATCCGTCATGTCGCAGCTCCGTCGTCCCCCCTTTTAGTGCTGCTTGTGTTTTAAATTGGGATTGAATTAGGTTGCTATAAAAAGAGACTCACTCCGCGCGTAATGCAGTTTGCATCCGGATGGCGTTTAATAATGTTAATACTTATTAGAGTAAGCAGTGGAAACGATGGTTGCTGAATAGGTGGCTGTGTTCGTGCCGGGTGTAATAGCTTGGAGGCATGGTAAGAAATGTATTTATCCCCAATCAGCCCCTCACTCCCCGAGTTTGAAGCGCGGCCCTTATATGTGGAGAGGGGTTTTAAAGCAGATTAAATAGAGCCTTTTATTTCTTTTCACTTTCATCTCAGAGCGGAGCTCTCCGTGGCTCGCCCAGGGCAGAAAATTCATAAGATTTTTTTTTCTTTTCGTTTACTTATTCAGATTTTAAGACTTTATTTATTTATTTGTTTGTTTATTAGGTCTGCGTATTTGATTTTTTTTTCCTCCAGAGGTTACATCACGGATTTATCTCAGCTCTAATCTGGCTCTTATAAACTAGTATTTAAATACTTGCACCATGTTACAATGTGTATTTTATTTTATTTATTTTTTTGCTGCACACAAAGAGAAAACGTGTTTTTTTTAACATGGGTACTGTGAGTAGTAAACAAACCAAAACTGAGCGTGTGTGCATCCACAAAAGTTCCACATTCAGGAGCTCATGGCGTTAATAAAGCTCCAGGCGGAGATCCTGGTTCGTGCGCAATTTACGCAGGAGCTTTCATTAAAAAATAAAATAAAACAGGAAAGGATGCACAGACGGATGCAGCTTTTTTTTTTTTTTTTTTTTTTTTTTTTTTTTTTTTTTTGCGCCACACCAGTTAAAATCAGCTGCGCAGCGTTAATTTGCCACACAGATGCAGCCCGACTGTCTGAGACAAGGTGCAGACAGGCGATGGACACTTCAGCAAACCGCGGGATTACTCCAGGTCCTCGGTGTAATTAAACAGATGCCAGGTGGGATTATTTCAAAGCACCGGGGAGGGAGAGTGACAGAGTGGCGGAGAGGTGTGAGGAAGTACAGAGGCAGCCCAGAGATTCAGGGTCGGAAACACGCGCGCGGCAAAAAAAAAAGCGAGGCTGCGCCACTCGGGGACGCGCGTAAAATGTCTACCGCTGCGAGGCTGAGGCTTTCAGTTGCATCTTGTCTCGCAAATGTTTACAGAAATTTATTGTCTCCACATTTATTAATTAATAAATTTATTTATTTCGTTTTTGCTTCAGGCTTAGCTCCAAGTAACTTCTGCAAACGCTGATTTTGCTTCAAAACAATAACCAACCAGGCCAAAAACGAAATAAAAATAATAAACAAAAACTCAAATGCACCCATGTTTTCCTCAAGAAACACACAAAAAAGAAAGAAAGAAAAAAACAGTTTCTGCCTATATTTAATAAACGCGCGTAAAGCTGCCACTTCGGTGCCTTTCCACGCATGGGCGTGCGCGCGCACCCTCGCGCACGCCCGCCCAGTCTCTAAGTGTATGGTAATATAATGTAGCTATATTTCGGGTCTAAAGCCGCGCTGAATGAGAAGGACAGGGGAATGAATCGAGAGACCACTTCAAACAAATCCATCTGGAACAGTGTGTGAGAGAGATTCAGTGAAAGTATGGGGAAGTTATTTAGCTATTAATAACGTTTTTTCCTCAGGCATTGAGAGTGACTCCATCTGCACTTTCTCGCAGCTATTTGGCTGGGTGGAAATTGAGGGAGACCCAAATGTTGGGCAGAGATAACATACCCATCATAGCCCAGACCTTGCGCTGTGCTTCACTGCATTAAACTCGGATTAACCTCCCCTGTCCCCGCAGCCACTCAAGCCACATTTCACTGGAATTTACATTGGTAGGCCTACATTTCTTATAAAGGGGGCAGGAGCAAAAAGACACGACATAGTAGCTGTTGTTGTTATTATTATTATTATTATTATTATTATTATTATTATTATTATTATCCAGATGGATAAATTCTATAAAGTGAATAGATATTTATTTTACAGCTAATAAAATAAGGTGCGATATATAACATGACATTGTTTACAGAACAAAACACAACAAAGAAGGAAGGCTAAACCTAATTGCTTTTAATTATTTTTATACTTAAAAATATAGGTTGCTAGGCCTCTATAATAGAGCAGTGAATTGGGCTACCACGCTGCCTTTTAATGTTTCTAGACATGTGACTTTGATTTTTGAATTTAAATGTAGCCTACATTGCTGCTGGTTTTCTCGTAAGACTTTGTTTTAGCAATTAATTTTAATAGGGGTTTAATTTTGTTCCTTAGCACAGGGTAAACGATGGGTGCCTGTTTTTTTTCTCCCTACAATAAATAAATAAATAAATAATAAATAACAGCGACATGTTGATAGGAGCAGCAGGGTTGCCTAATTTATTATATAACCACAAAATAATATTTAAAATTAATCGGTGACACGTCAAAAAGACAGCTATATATCAGTATATATCCATGTAGCTGATTAATTAGCCGTTAGCTTAGCTTAGCCCTGCTCGTTGGTTGTTAAGCAGACGTTGCCTAGCAACGGCGACTGTATTTTAACGGTCTTTTGGTCAGAAGGCGTAGATAAAAGACGTGACAATTTTCACTTTTAGTTTCAGCAATTTACTTAACAGTGGATTTAAAGCTGAATATTTAGTTTTATTTAAATCATCTAATAGCTTTTCGAGTGGATAAGTCTTTAAACGTGATTTGTTACCTTTCTTCTCTTTATTTTTTTTGACATCTCGCGAGATTTGATGACAGCTGCGCGACTTCTGGAGGAACAAATTGGCCTTTTGGTCATGTGAGCAAATCGAACAACACAATAACACGAAGCCCTCTGCTTGTGAGTAATGAGCGTTGTTTTTTTTTAAAAGAGCGCAGTTTAAAGCTTGTAGACCTACCAACCCGACGACACATTTTAGAGTCAGGAGCTTTAAGTGTCAACAACGTAAAAAAAAAAGGAGTAGGCTTAAATTCACTCTGTGCTGGCATTTGACTTTGATCACATGAGAAATATTCATGGAAGCACAAACACTAGCTCTGTCACCATTATCCAGCCTGACAGTGATACCTCTCAAGGCTGTCTATTAATTAAAGTCGCTCTTACCATGTGGGACGACTTCCTATCTGGGCACAAAAATGGTTTTTCCATCTCTTGTGGGGGGCTCTTGAAAAGGGGGCAATCTTCCCTCTCCAGCTTCTTGTGGGAAATTTAAAAAGTGTACAGAGAAAGACATGGGGATTTCTAGCTCATTTATAAAGACGAGTTTATAATCCTTTCCTGCTTAATAACTTAAAAGGATTCAATTTCTCCCCTCATTTATGGGGTTATGATCACACATTGTTAGGCCCAGATAGCAGCATTTCAAGGTTAACATTTCCTGCTCGAAAATATCAGAAAATAAGCTGTAAGCCCATAGGTGCCCTTTGTTTGGCCTGCAATTTTCCTCACAAATGCTGATAGGCCCATTTTTAGATGTTACTTTTAATGTGATAACAGCAACGTCGATAAGATGCCTCTTTGCACCCAGCATATAGATATATTTTTATAGAAATTATGTGATATTTAATTATAGCATATAATTTCACCATCGAGAATTATATTCAGCAGGCTTACACAGGCTCTGAGGATTGAATGACTGGTGGTTGGGGGTCTCAAACCATACGAGACAAATTAAAGAGGAAGCGCTGCCCTCCAGGTATCCTGTCACAACAGTAGGGCGTCTCTCATTTCTGCCTGTGTTTTATTCCGCCAATTTTCACTATGGGGCTCTGGGATCCTGCACCTCTGCCCGCAGGGCTGTGGGTCCAAAAGAAATAGAAAAATCTCAATGTTTCATCTTCTTCTAAGCTGGCGTTGGACTGGCTTTTTCCATTTCCTACCTCCTTTGCTATCACCCACGCATGCATGTCAACAGGTAGAGATATTTAGCTTTGTGCAGGAGACAAAGTATGCATTGCGTTTGTGAAGGTTGGTGGTTTTTATACCATCCAAATGTGGTTAATCTCAAAGGAATTAAAGTTAGGGTTGATTTAAACGTGATATCTTTTTAAATTCACGTGCCTTTGTGGGGTTTTTTTGTCATTTAATAAACTATTGTTTTTATTTACTGTACATAATAATTATTATTATTAGTGCTACTTACACTGCCTCAAACATTTGCATTTCCACTTCAGGCGTTTAATGTATTCCCCCAAATTGCCAGCGCTTTGTTAGCATTAATGTTTAATTGGCTGGAAGAAGATGAATGAGGCTGACAGGAATCAGCTGTCCACAGATTCCCCTGTGAGTCTGACTCGGAAATCATAACCTGACCAGCTTTTCCTCCTCTGAAACCGGCTCGTTGAACTTGTCACATCTAATTAGGGTGTTAGAGTGCACCCAGCGCGCTGGTGGGAAACTGTAGGTGGTTGGTCCAGGGGCAGCCAATGAGGCCTTTTTTGGGTCATATGGTGGAGAGAGGGGGACAGGAGGAGGAAGGTGGGGGACAGATCAGCGTGGTAGGATGGCAAATGTTGTTGAATTAGACTGCTGTGAGCTTTTTTTTGTCGTATTTAAGCAGCCCTCTTTTTCCGCTCTTACTTCAATTATGGCCTTCCAGCGGGCTAAACAGGCCAGCCGTGCATGGACTATGGCCTTGTTTTAATTGGGTATGAAATTAATTAGAGTAGACATCTATTAAAGACCTTTAAGTTTGGCTATTTTTTTTTCAGCAGAGTTTGAAGGTATGACAGAGGATTAATGGCTTAGATTCAAAATTACACTTTATTGCATCCTATCATTTTAGCACTGCTTGTCTAACAGGTGTCCAGTTGTTGGTTTTTATTTTTACTTCTAACATCAATTTAATTGTGAACTTTTACATTTGAAAATAAAACACTTAAATCGCACACTTCATAAAGGATCAGTGTTATTTGTAGTTTAACGTCTCAGCTTATTGGGCTGCTTCGGTCGCTTATCTTGAAGAGATCTTGGCAAATTTGCAAACACAACTGTGTTCAATTCCCTTTTTGAAGAGCTTTTTCCCTTTTTGTATTGATACAAAAAAAAGGCCCTGTGATGTCTGACAGCCTCCTCTTGCTATTGTTAACCAAACAGCCACTAGAAAAGGAAGAGAGAAAGAAGAGGGAGGAGAGTAGACCCCTCTGTTATTTTCAGTCTTGAGACTTGCTGCATCGGCTATTCAGGCAAGTTGATGAACTCCTCCAAAAAGTTTATTAAGGGGACGAAAACAATAAGAACCAAAGCCTTTGGGTGCCTGGGCAGACAGTTTATAAACTAGCTGCTATTGTGCCTCAAAGGCAGATGCATGAATACTTTTGAATAGGGGCCTTCAAACTGACACGATCAGGCTGGACAGCAGCAGTTTTAAAGGAAGACAGGGTTCTTCTTCTGCTGCTGCTCAGATCTCTGCCTTTTTGCATTAATGTACATCTGCAGAGGAAGGGAGGAGGAGGAGGAGGAAGAAGAAGAAGAGGAGGAGGAGGAGTTGGGCACTGTCTGCTCTGGTCAAAAGGTTTCTCTTTGGCTTTATGTTTGTTTAAATGAAAAGACAAGAGCTTGAAGATTTACCAAAAGCAATTAGAGCAGAAGCCCATTTTTTTTTGTTATTTATTTGTGTTTATTTTTTTAAAAGACAAAATAAACAAACACAAGTTATGTCCGAGTAAATCTGTCTAGCAAGGTAACATGAAAGATGACGGTCCATTATTTTTTTTAAATTTAAAAAAAAAAAATTTTACTATCAAAGCTGAGGTTTAATGCAGTAAATTTACATAAAAAGAAAGAAAGCACAGATGATTTCCTGTTGAAGCTGAATTTCCAACAAACAGTTATCAGTTTTCTCATCTGAAATCTGTTGTGTGCTTTATTCACTATTGATTTTCTTTTTCTGAATGGGGCACACTGGCTATGTGCACTCACTCAAGAAGATACATTATTCTTCCCCCCCCCCTTTTTTTTAGGAAACAATAGACTGTCACTCTTTATCCTCCTTCCCTCCTCTGTCCCTCCTTCTCCAGCTTTCCCTTTTTAGTCCTCTTAGTCTCTGGCTCTGTGCCTCACAACATCAGAGGGAGTCCAGTGATTTGTGACCCCAGCAACCCACACTTAATCTTGCTAAAGAGGGGGAGCATCCAGTTTACAGCTTGGCGGGCCCCAAATAGACCAAGCCTGCTCTGGCAGGTGTCAACATTAGCAAACAATTGGTCCCCGGTCCCATGCCCCATACCCCAGTGCGACGCTGAACCGAAACTATTTGAGGCTCGCTAAAAGGAGCCACATAATGGAGAATATGGAGGGGAGGAGAGGAGGGGGGGGGGACAAGGGAGAGATTACATTCTCAGACAGCTATTAGCCGGGATGAGGCTTTTCTAAACAAACAAAAAAGAAGAAGACGATCAATATTGTGTTAGTTTACCAAGTGGAGTCATCATTGTGGCTTTAGAGTATTTATTTTCTGCTCCATTGTTTTTTTTGTTGTTTTTTTTTCCCCGACTTCTCAAACGTCTGTGGGCCGTATTGGCAATCCAATTAAGTTTTGGATGGGGGGGTGCCAAGGAGGTCCGTTTCTTCTCTCGGCCAGTTGTGTGTTTGCAGCTCATTCACAGAGTTAGTGCTGTAATGAATCCTGATTGGGCCACTGCTGCCTTCGATAGTGGACAATGAACTGGCTGTCCGGAGGGAAAACAACACTCGGGGATGGCAGAGCTCCTGCTCGGCCCTGTGGGATTGCAATCCTTCTAATTCATTAGACAGAAGTGTCTTATAGGGGAGAGAGATGAGGAAATGGGAAGAGAATGAGTTGACATGTGCACTCTTGCCGCTGTTGAGTGGATATGTGTCTTGACAAGATGGCCAATGTTTTTTTAAAGGCCATTTATTTATCCCTCACTGCTGATTCCCAGCCATGCCACAAGGAAAGACAAGTGTTCCCAGCAGGGGATATTAGCTGTAAATGTTTTAATGGCAAAACCTGTGGTATTTGGTACATATATGGTGTGTTATTTGAGGAAAGAAATCTCATTTAACTGCTTTGAAATGTCCATTTTAGTGACTGTTTTTTTCACCCTATAGCGAAAACAAACGCGATGGTGCAGCTGTGCATTATAGGAGAAGTTATTCTGCAAAAAATAAGCCAAAATTAACGTTAGCTTCTCTAAAATTTAGAGAGTAAAACAAACAGCATCCAGTATTTTTTGCATCAGGACTTCATTTAAACTCATAGTTCAGATCTATCGAGGGAGGCTCTGTGGAAAACTATGAACAGTGAGCGTCTAACCTGTTGTAGATAGACTCTTTGGACAACCTCAGTTTGGAGAAATAGTTTAACTCAGACTGAACTGATGAGCTAATGGCTAGTCCGAGTGAGGCCAAGACCAAAATAGATTAATGACGTCTTAAAACAACTTTAATCTAAAAGATTTCTTTAAACACTATATTATCCACATTTACGACTGTCAGTTTTATTTTACGCAATTATTTTGGCAGAAATAGTATTATATTCCTGTAGGACCAGATGTGCTACAGCTAGCTGCTGCAGCTATTTACACTTGCGAATAACCATAAAACTGCATGTAAGCAGCTCTGTACTGCAGAACTGATGGCGATGGAAAGGTTTATAAAGTAGTGTTTGTTCTTGGACCTGCTTTTAGCTCATCAGAATTAAACCTTCTCTCTGAACTGAAGTTGAAAGGTTTTTTTAAAGATTTGAACTAATGCTTTAATGTACAGAAAACCCTCCACAATCGAATTATTTGGTAAAATAATGTCGCTCTTTTTGTATGGTACGGCTGGACTTCCTTAGAGTGGGCGCAGTCTGCGGTCGTTTCAGCTCCAAATATCAAATTAAGTCTGTAATTTCACTGATTGTCGTAATTTTCCAAGTTACTTTATCTACCAGAATACATAAATTCCGTTGCCAGACTGCAGATAATATCACATAATGACAGAAGGCCTGCAAATTTGTGAAAGCTTGATCAGTAATTATTATGCAGTAAAACTGTTGAGATGAAATTGGCTCTTTCACTGTAGCCAAAATAAAAAACAAACAGTTATTTATTTGCTTTGTTGTGTCTCCTTGTGCTATTTTGAAATTTCTGAAATGGATTGGGTGTAATATTATTTTTTAAGATGTAGTTTTTAGCCTAGAAATATTATCTGTCAAGACAGAATTGGAGGGGGAGAAATGATCAAATTAGACTCTTTTAAAAAATATAATTTTGGATTTAAGGAGTGTAGAATATCTGTAGTTTAAGTAAATCGTCTACCTGTGTGGTAATAGAAAAAAACAAAAAACAAAAACAACAATAAGCAAGACATTTGGCAAAAAGAGATAATTTTCTTGGCAAATAAGCTGTCATTATTGTGTCAAATAATAAAGGGGAACAAAAATGGGAGTACAGTACACCATGACATCGTTGGCTTTATTATGTCCATGCTAAATTGTGTGACAGATAAGCGGGTCAGAGCCACATCTTTTATTGAAAGAAATGTAGTTTCCTCCAATTTGCCTTGCCAGCTGAGGTTGTCAAACTCTGACAGCTGGCACAGATCAGGACGGCGCGTTGCGTTACGACCATCCGCTGGTTTCCATGGAGCTGCATTGGAAAAGACAAAAAGCATTTGTGGCTAATTTTATTACAATACAGGAATGGCCCACATAATGTGCAACAGTAATTATGTTTAGCACTGTGCGCCCGCGCTCTCCCTCAGTGATGAATGAGGAACATTGACCATGGTCTGCTAGTTTAAAAATCGCCATTAGCCTATGCTACTTAGGGCCAGAACATTTAAAATTTTATGCTCCTGATAGGCTGCGCCGCTGAAATAGTCATTTGTTTTAATTGCGCATGTTTTTCCTAGCTGCAAAGACAATAAACATGTTCCCCGAGTGTTGCAAATCAGAAATGTGTTTTTCTTCTACCGAGTTAAAATGTGAAAGCGCTTGTCCAAACAGTGGGGTGGAGCTCCTGTCCTCGCCGACAAAATAACAACTTCAAATGTTGTCCCCTCTTTTCAACTAATGGGCTTATTTCTGCATCGTCAGTCATTCTCTCCTTGGGGAATATGTTGCCTCTGTATAAAAAGCTTTTCTACTGTGCACATTACAACCACTCACTATGGAGGGCTCTCAGAAATTATTGCCATCCACTGTGATGTTTGTGTGCAGAAAAAAAAAAGAAAAAAGCTTTTTATGGGAAATATTTATTCAATTGTTGCGTATAAAGAAGTTCTTAACAGTTAGTTTACTTTCAATCCTCTATGCCACTGTTGAATACTAACTTGCATGAAAGTCTTTTTTTGGACATTTGTATTTTAAGATTTTGCAATTTGTGTGAACATTAGTGGCATTTCTCTGAAATTTTAAATCAAATTATCTTTTTATTATTATTATTATTATTAGATTTTCTAATAAAAATGATTCGGGGCAAGTTTTCCATCCTTCTCTCTTTTAGAGACTACTTCACCCTCCTGTAGTCCTATAGTGTCCTGAATATCACAAACTTTTTCTGCAATATTTGCTGCCCATCCTTGTCCAGAAAATTAGAAAACTTCCCTTGGGCTCGTAAAAATGTCTGCTGTGCATTCCTATACACTGCCCAGTAATCTCTCCTTGGCTTTGTTGGAAAAATGATTTGTTCCTCCAGGAGACCTCGGCTCACAGCCCTGAGACGTAGCTGTTTGATTTCCTTCGTAGGCTCTTAGAGCTTTTTGTTGGGGGACCGGGACTCTGGCTCTAGTGCCATTTGTCAGAGACCCCCATGGGCTCCTTTTTACTTTCTAGTACTCTCCTAATTTCATTATTTTTGCTTGTACCTCAATTAGCAAAGTCTTTGGCTCAGGCGGGGACGTTGTGCTCATGAGGAGAGAAAACCTATGCGAGGTTCGGTCGTGGTAGAGAAGCGAAGGGTGGCAGCAGCCTCAAAGAGGGTTCACATTCTGAATCCTCTGAAGTCTTAAACCGTCCACACGGTCCTTTTTAGATCCTCTTCCATCTGACTTTGTTTTAAAAAAAGTGAAACTGCAGGAAAGGATCTGGTAGATTTGTAAATAAAATCTGATATTGCATTGCTAACTGACATATTTTTAAAGCACATTTTTAGTTCAACTCCACCCTGTGAAGGCTTTGAAAAATAAGAATTTACATTTTAAAACCTGAACGTGCAAAACTGTTCTTTGAAAAAAGACAATCTGTGCTTCACGTAGACGGTGAGACTGACTCGAAGTCAAAAGCAAACATTTAAATTGTTGCTAATATCCCACTTTTAGCCAGTAGTATTTTAAAGAGAAAGAATCCCACCCTTCAAGCCCTTCACGCTTTCAAACCCAGGCAGCGCAGAGGCATGGGGAGTCAATATGTCAGCGTTTATGGATGCCCTGCAGAGCTGCACAGGGCTGTCAGTCCTCTATTCATGCTCTAATGGCCCCCTGAGGTGCTCGTCTCTCTGGGCTGAAAAGGCCGGGAGGCCCAGTGGACGCCCTGTTGTTGAAGGTGAGCGTGCGCTCTCATGGACGCGCTGCGCCTTCATCCATATGACAAGAGCAATAAAAGAGCATCGCTCTCGCTGCTTCTCCCTCTCTGTCTCCTCCGCTTTTTCTCGCGCCCCCCCCTTTCCACTTTCTCCCCACCTCAAACAGAGAGAAGGGGGCTAATTGTTTGTTGTGAGAGCCAAAGATTATAGAGCCTCCCATCTTTCTTCCTTCTTGCCTTTTTCTCCTCTTTTTTTTAAGCCCTCCTTTTTCTAAAGACTGTGATTCTGTCAGAGAGACAAGGGAAGAAAAGTGTTGGAATTTTCCTGAGGAATGTAGATGTAAGAAAGTCTAAAACTGACAGTAAGAGGCTGTGTGTTTACTTATAAAAACAGAGCACTCTTTTCCAGTTTTATCAGATCCTTTTTTAAGTAGGACTGAAGTCTCCTTAAATGTGTCTGAGTTCTGCTTGTAAAAGTTGTAAACATAATCTTACAGCTTTTTCTCCCCTTTAATCACTTTAAATAAATTTCAGCACATTTTCTCTCCTACAAACCAACCGACACGAGGTAAAACTGAAACCACTGACATCTGTCCATAAAGGTGAGCTGAGAATGATTTTATTTCTGATACACCGTGGAGTTTTAATGCCCTTATGTACTGTTACAAATCTCATCCAGATTCAATTTCAGCTAAATGTCAAATTACAACCAAGAGAAGGTCACTGACAACCAAAGGAAATTGATGATGCATTTTGGCTTGTTACCAGACCAAGTGAGCAGTTAACTTGATCTCTCAAATCCAGCTGGTATCTTGGGCCAGATAATTTAATCTAAAATTTAGAAATAAATTCTAACTGAACTTAGCCTTTGCTCACTTTTAGAGTTTAGATTTTTTTTAATATATATATACACACACTTTTCTTTTTCATTTGCACAGAGATATCCAAAGGAAAAGATTATTCAGAGGCAATTTGTCTTTAAACCGTTCTGCTTATCGCTGTCGTCTATCTTGTATTCACATAAGGGTCCTATCTCACACATCCTTCGGTAAATGCCTTGAATCTCACGGCTTCTTTAACTCGGCAACCCCTTCAGGATGAACAGGCAAGTGCATTAAACAGAGATGCTGCACCATTCTCGGAAAAATGCAAATTGAGAAGTTGTTAGTTATTTGATGTTGCTGCATGAACCCCCCCCCTCCACCCCCCACTCCCCCCNGCCCCCCACCCCCCCCTCCACCCTCCCCTCTCAGCCGCCCCCGATACATCCCTCCACTCCAGTGTTGGTGGTTGAATCGCATGCAGTCCCGGGGACAGGCAGGCGTGTTTATATGCAGGCCTGGAGCAGAGAAGACAGCACAGAGACAGATGCATGTCAGAGATAGCAGATCCCATCTGAGGCAGATGCCTCTTATCACAGGCCTGTTTGCATAATTAGGCCTTTTGATATTCACCCCCTCTGACTGACAAAAAGTATAATTGAAGTATCAAGTACGACAAAAGGTAGGCACAAAATAAACAAGTCAACACAAATAGGGAGAAAAGATGTGGTGTTATTTTTGTCCTGTGGGGAAAAAAAGAGGGAGGAAAAAACAGCATTTTCAACTAAATCTGCTGTCAGTCACAGTCAACTGGTGTGACTCGGTGCGCAGAGGCTGGTCCTGTGAATGCCTGCAAAACACAGAGCGTGAGGCCCGATTGTAATTATGCTGGAACTAATATGCTTTTCAAAATGAGCCATTATGAGCTAATGCTGCACTGCCAAAGCCCTGTCTGTTTTTGTCCCTCTGTCTTGGATAGTTTGCAAAGGTATCGCTGATATTGAGGCCGTGGGTTCTGATATTAAAGAGAGACTGTGATGGGAGCTACTTTACTCTAAGCTTTTACAGGGGAGATAGAGACGAGGGATTTAAAGCACCTGCACTCCTGTAAAACAGCGCTTCTTTTTCACTTTTCTAATAGTTTATTTTAAGTATTTTTGTCTTTTTACTCTTGTTGTGTAACATAGTTTTACTATCTTGCCTATTTTATTACCTTTTAAACCCCTTTTATTGTTTGCGTAACGGTTTGTCTTAAAAAGATCCAACACATTTTTCTGTGGTTTTTGTTGACATTATTGCTTGTAAATATAACTGGTTAACTATCAATTGCATTAATTTAGCCAGCGTGTTTCAGCAGCCTGGTAGACATGATGTTTATTGGTGTTGTTACGTATCATAAACCTGCACGTTTACAGATTGCTGGTTAATTGCCACATTGAGCGCACAGCTGTCCGTTTAATTAGCATTACCTCAGCATCTTGGGGGGTAAAGGTGGGGAACTGGAGGAGTTTAAGGCCTAAAGAAGAGTAGCAGGGAGATGGGGGTCCACATGATGACTGGTTTCGGAGAAACCGTCGTGTGATGAGGATCCCATCTGCCTGAGGTCTGTCTGAAAGGTCAGCAGAGGAGCAAGAAGGAAGATAAAGGCCTTTTAAACCTCACAGCAACCTCGAAACTATTAACTGGCAGTTCGGGTCCTTCAAGAGCAAGAACTGTGTTTTATCTAAAAGGTCTGGTCAGATTTAAAGTGTCATTAAAGCAAAATCACAGCGGGGTGAAATGATGTGCTTTCTTGACCGGAGTTCATTTGCAGTATGGATCTCTGCACCAATTAAACACAGTCAGCTGCTTGTTCTTGTCAGTGCAGCACTTAAAATTGTTACTCAGTAATTTCGTTTTTAAACATATGTAAGTTGTATGATTTTTATTTTCATGTAGCAACAGGGGAGCGCAGTAGATCGGTGGTCAGTGTGGTGGTCAGTGCGGTGGTTTGAGCCCAGGTTGAGAGGGCATCTGGCGCGTAACAATTGCCAAATCTATCATGTGAATTTGCTCGCTGTGGCGACTCTGCAGAAGTAAGCAGCTGAAGGGAAAACAACAACAACATTTTTAGCAAGTTATAGGACAATCGACCTGGTGCACAATCATATGGACATACAGAACCTCAGCTCACGATGCGCTGTAGAGATTTATTTTTATGATTTATTTTGCTGAAGCTGTTCTGTAGTTTTTACTGCAGTCTGATTGCAAGCAGGCGGACTATTCTCCAACATTTCAATGCACATAGGAAATGAAGGAGAAAAAGCAAAGCTTATCACATCTGAAAGTTATTTGAAACTAATTGTAAAAGGTTGTGAAACATCTCCAGAAGCTAAACAAAATGTTTTTTTCTCTTTTTTTTTCTTCTTCATAAATGGCCTTATTTACATTGAAAGATTTTCATCACTTCCTGTTAGTAAATTGAGGATTACTCAGGGAACAGTCAAAGCACATCTGAAACTGATGTTTGCAAAAATCATTTGGATTTGTAATTGGATATAAAATGTTATTATTTGTCAGCTGAATAGTTGAACTTTTCTGTATTGAAATGGTATATTTTCGAAGCCATGAGGTGTAATAAAACAGGGATTAAAGTAGCTTTTGCTTGCACTGCCTCTGGTGTTTTTTTATTTAAAGCCTAATCTGGCATTTACCTTGACAAAGCAGAGTGTAAACCTGATTAATTCCTATTTATAATGGCCACAATTTTAAATCAATATTGAGGTAAAACCTTGGAGGGCCCCTGGAGGAGAGTACGCAGCACTAATCGTGCCCAGTGGATGGCGCATAATTAGATTCTAATTGGACAATAAGTAATGAGACAAGGCATGAGTGGTTTATCAATATCTTATGAACCTTTGAATGGAAATTACAGCAGTCGTATTATGCGAAGGTCTAATCAGAATTTACCTTTTTGTGCCCAGCAGAACATTAAAGACCTTAACAGTCCTGCAGGGATTTCATTTAGTCCTATTTAGTCTTTTGTTGTTGCAGAAAACAACCTTAATGGTAGTTTTTGCTGATGTTTGTTCAGCTTCTGTCTCAGGCTCTGTCTCGTGTCTATGAGGAAAACAGCCATGTGTTTTTCTAAGACATTTTCTGCCCTCTGTTTCCTAAATATAGTCAGCATATAGATGAGTTTTACGCCCAGCCTCGGCCCCATTTGGCTGCATTCGGCTTGTGTCGTGTTCCATTTTCCCTTACTCATTACAGGCAGCGCCTTTGACCTTGTGCCTCTGCTTCATGTACAAGAGCAGATGTGTTGGCTCTGCAGGCTTAATGATGAGCAGGAGTACAAGCCTTTGTCTGCTGAGGTTTATCAGTCATTAGCTTGGTGGCATGCTAAATGTGACACAAATTGCCACAGAGGTTTACTGGCGAAGTAAAGTCTGTGCAAGCGCCTCGAACAAAAAGAGAGGACGAGAAAATGATTTGAGGAGGAGAAGAGTTTCGCTCAGAACCCCGTTGAGCATGTGTCGACTCTGACCCCAACATCTCCCTGTAGGGACACAGAGGTGACTTTGGAAAATGATCTGCAGGCTGCTGGGCTGGTCTCAAGTGTTGTCACGGCGAGTTACAGAGCAAATGGATATACGCATCCTCATGAAAACCAACAAAGGGATATGTGGTGTATGTACATATTCAACTTTGTATGTTCAAGGGTGTTCGACAGCAGAGTGAGCTTGTGCTTCAAGAATCAATCTTTATTAAAAAGGATAAGACTGAAGAATTGATTTAATGAATGCGGCCTCATGTCCTGCGGCCACATGTAATCCGCACAGAATCGTTGAGCACGAGCTCAGGGGGACAAAAAATGTTCGCAGAAGACTCATAGAGTGGCCTGTAATGATAGTCTCCATATAATCCCATAATTCCTTGTTTAATTAAACTCTGGAGCTGGCCTTGAGACTCCGCCAGCTCTGTTGCTCTTTTGTTCTCACAGTTGTTATTTGGAGGCAAGGTCTGAGTGTTCTTTTGTCCACTTATGCTGAAAGATTTGACTAGAGTGAAATACAAACACTGTTGGGAGCGGTGGAACAATGAGTTGGGGGAAGCCGAGACGTTCAGGTGAGCATTTTCATCCGAGCAGGATGGCAAAGGGCCTCTGTCAGGAACAGAAATCTCTTCATGCACCCTCTTCTTCAATATCTCCCTTTATTTCCCTTCTCCCACACTTTCTGGACTGTGCATGATGCAATCCAACTAGGCCTGGAGCAACACTGGCACATCACTCTGCCTTGTCAATGTCTCAATGAAGAAATTATGAAAATAAGAATTTTGTGACATGAAATGAAAAGGGCCATGTAGTTTGAATAGACATGCAGAGGAGGTGAAAATGATGCAATTTTCTAAATTCAGTTATAATGGTAATGTGCAATGGTAATGCGTATTTGCTGTCAAAAATTTCCCTGTCGGCCTGGATTGTACAGCTTTGTGCTTGTATCTATGTTCCTCGAGCAAAAATTCAGCTTAGTTGAATGCCTAAAAAGTAAAGCAAAATGTGCTCTAATTCATTCAGTGACAGCAGGTGGAAACACATGGGACTGAATGGTTTTGGTGTGATATTGTGCTTAGATTTATACACTTTGGCTGAGCTGTGTATGAGCAGTGTGCCCTGAGCCAATGACAGAGAGAAAGCAGGGTGAGGAGCAGCAAGGTGGCCTCTGCAGATTAACCCCTCTACCAGCTATCACCCCTCTCCTCCTGGGCTCTCAGCCTCCACAGCCTTTGGGGCCCCTCGCTCAAGCAGGATTGTATACCAGGGCCTCTTCTATATTAAATAAATATCCACAGATTAAGATAATATTCTCCCAGTTGTGTATTTAGAGATGAGTAGCTGTCATTTGAATCCTCTCTGATGCAAGCCCTGCACTCCTGAGTGTGAAAAATGAGGCCGTTTAGAAATGCAGATAACACTGCTGTGTCCTACAAACAGTGAACATACTCAAAGTCCTTTCAACTAGCTTTTAATTACATGATCTGCCTCTTTGTTTTTATCGCAGGTAACCGCACGGACGAGGGTTCGGATGTAGATTCAGAGCCCGATTTGCCCCTGAAGAGGAAGCAGAGGCGCAGCCGCACCACCTTCACTGCTGAGCAGCTGGAGGAGCTAGAGAAGGCTTTCGAAAGGACGCATTACCCCGATATCTACACCAGAGAGGAGCTGGCTCAGAGGACAAAACTCACAGAAGCAAGAGTACAGGTTCGACAATCAGCATCAGCACACAAATTAAGAAGCACACACATTATGCTTTGATACATTTCGCTGGTTGTGGCAAAAAGTTTGTCCACTCCTCACATCCACAGAATTTTAAACCTCTACAGGCTGTATTTGTCGTGTGTGTTTTTTTTCCCTCTGTAACATGGGTGTACTAACTCTTTAGGCACATGTGAAACTAATGCTGAAGTGATAAAACTTCACCTCACTCCATCAGCGTGCAGCGTTCACAGGGTCATGTGCTGCAGAAATACAGAATACCACTATTCTCTTGCAAAAACAACATCTTTCACCAAAAGTTTAACAAAGTTCTTTCTTTTTTTTTAACCCCAACAATATATTCATCAAGCAGGACCATGTTTCCCCTTTTTTAAATCATATTTCACTGTGAAATGCAAGGAGTTTGCTGTACTATGTTATCCTTCATGTTCAAGTACTTTGACAGAGATACGTCCTCACTTCACACCCGAGACCGACAGCCCGAGCTCCCTACAGTTGTGTGTAAGATTGAGGGAAGATGTGTACAGTAGAGTTACAGCAGCAGCTGTTCTTCCAAAGACGGGAAGGGGGGGGGGGAAGAGGAGAGAAAGGGAATGCATTCCTGATGGATTTCTCATTTCGGCCTTTGGCCAGGATCTCATCCCACCACTTTCAAGCTCGCCGCTGCTTGTAAAACCTTCCACATATCACACAGAGTTCTTCATCCTCTCTAGGGACCTCATGCCCCGACAACAACATTAATCAATCAGCCGCTAGTAGAAAAAAAAAAAAAAAAAAGTCTGGGGCACCCCTCTCTTCTTACCACAGTCGTTCACACTCACTCTAAAACCGCCCAGACTTCTCACCGCATGCTAACTGTTCATCACAGTTTGGGAAACCGATTCCACATATGTCACTGTCCATCTTAAAAAACCCCAACATGCATATGCAGTATTTCTGAGGGGAAGAAAAGAATGTACAACCAAGTTGCTTGTTTCCCATTTGCTTGTGTGAGAAATAAATGCAGTGAGGTAGTGATTTCTGTCAGAGTGGTGATTTTAAAAGTGGCATTTTATACATTGAGTTATAAAGATTTAGCAGAAGTGAACAAACCAAGTGTTTTGCTTCATATTTAGAATTATGATAAATGATACAAACAAATGTGTATGTTTAGTCTGAGTCATTATGGAGGACAGAGACACCTCATCCAAAAAAAGACTAATTCTTGCCTGTTTTAATGCCTGTGTGTTGACGCAGCAGTGTGCCAGAAGTGACTAAAAATGAGTGCAAGAGAAGAAAGCCATCAGAGTCATTGCTGTCTCTTTGCAGTTAGATAATAGACTTAAATGATGTCATGTGAAAACCTGAGGAATTTGAGTCATGGCTATAATTTGTTAATGCTGTTTTCCTCATAATCTAATTCTGTAAGGCTTTGAAAGTCTCAAAAGGTCAACTCAAACTTGATTTTCTGAGAAGGTTACAAAGCAAAGAGTTCTGGAGACTAAAATAAACATTACCCAAAACGGTGTTGCAGTTTCAATGTTTCAAGGAACACATGGCTCCAACTTTTGTTTAAGCCTTCTTTGCATTTATTCCAACGTACCCCAAGCTTGTAAACTAATTTCTAACGAGCACTGGAAATTCCACATACACTTATTCAACCCCTGTTTTTAAAAGACGTGAACAGCTGACATGAAACTCGATGTGGAAGAATGTTGATGAAATGTAAATTTGCTGGCGTGTACATGAGAAGCTGTCCACCAGCTGGGCTTTGACATGGGTGCCCAAATGGTCCATCACAGGGCAAGAGAAAAGAGACCCTTTGGCCTGAGTGCAAAGCTTCTCCAGCGCAGCTGCAATGACGCATCTTCCAGATGTCGTTCAGAGGCTGACCGCGGTTTGAGGCTGAGAGAGAAATGGCAGGGGGGAGGTGGGGGTGGTGGGGGCTGCAGAAGGGTCCCACACTCTCATATTTTAACTCAGATTTGTATGAGCTGTCATGGTTGACTGTTACCCATTTGTTATTAAAGATGGTGCTAATGTGGAAAGCAGTTTTTAGGTTGGGCACAGAGGTAATTTGCGTGGGTAGCACCTCTGCAAACAAGGCCGCCCTGGCAGTTAAAGCTGTAAATTAAAAGGCTGGATGCTCTTGGAAGTGATGAGTGTTTGGCTTAGCGCTGACTCACAACCTAAACTCATAAACAGAGCTAACTGCCTCGCGTCTGCCCTCGCCTGCCATTTTAAGACCCTCTCCCCATCTATCTTGATCAGCCCGCTGCCCCTTTTTTAGCCGAGCTACCGGTACTCCTTTACCACCACAAGCCGTGCAATGGTTTTATCACCCCAGCTGACAAATTGTGGGATGTGATCCATATCTCTCAGCAATTAGTTCCAGGCTGTCTCCGTAGGAGGGGATGCTGCCAAGTCTACCTTCACTATATCCTCCGCTGATGCAGTGTGCTCTGCCACTTTCCATCTGATAACCCCTCAATACTAACAGGAGCAGGCAGCAAAGTCATTCTATGAGCGCATTGTTTGTTCCCTCAGAGGGACCAGGTGGGGGAACGCTGGGGAGGGTGGAATGTGCAGGCAGTAGGCTGCAGGTCACTCTAAATCAGCTCTCACAGATGAAGTAAATTACATCCAGCTCCTCTTCAGACTGAATTTTTTAAGAGCTTGAGTCCTGAGCTGAAGCTCATCATCTCAGCTGGCTCCTTTTACCAAAGCTGTCACATAGGTCCTCTTTCATTACCAATAAACATTGCCCATGTAGCTATAATAGTTAGTGGAATCTAATAAGGCATAAGCATAGCTTTTTACAAAGCATGCAAATCAATTTGGTAAAAGGAGAAAAAAAAAGTTTCTTCATCTCTGCCTTGTAGTGGCCTGAAAGAGAACACTGAAAGAATGTAGTGTTTGTGCTAGCCTCTATAGCTGTACTTTACAGAGCTGGAAAGCTGAGTTCAACCTCATGCGGGTACTTTTAAAAATAGGTTTCAAACAACTGATGAGCAGGTAACAAACACGTCCTGATTGTTTTGCAGTCACTCAAGTTTCAGCACTAAAAGAAAACAAATTCCCAGTAGAATCATACAGTGAAAACCAAACCCAACAGGCAGCTGTATTCCCGCTAGTGTGGGTTTACTTTTCATAAAGGAATAAATAGGATTTGTGTAGATTGTCGGGGAGAAATTGTTGCAATGCATCAGTGTGAATGTTCTAACACTTTCTTATTATTAGAATTTAAATGACTTTGGTACAGTGCTTCTGTACTCCTGATACTTATCAAACTAATCCCACTCTCCTCACAAATTCACACTCCTAGCTACTTTAATTAGCATAGTGCCAGTCTGGAAGGCAGGCAGGGAGGGAATCAGAGGGGAAAGAAGAGAGGAGGAGGAGAATGTGTAAGGCAGGGGGAGGGTATTGCGTGGTATGAGACCGAAGAGGATTTGTATGTTGAAGTCGGTTGCATCACCCCTCTGTGTTTTTATGGCTATGAAGTCAGCAGCACATTTTGTTTTGTCATTATCGCTCAGCTCTTGGTATTCATCTACCGAATGTTGCAAATTGGCTCCTGAAAGGCGTCACACATTCAGGACTTGTCTTTGGTGAAAGAATTCATGGAGGATTGTCTAAACGGGCAATTCTGAAATATAAATGATCCTGTTTAAGAGAAACAACACGGAGGGGCTTTTACTGCAGTGCACTGTCACGCCTTCACAATGTTGGTGTGAGCGTGTGTTATCACTGATCAGGAAGAAAATGCCACTTAATCGCTATAGGAATCCATTCTTTTGACTCAAGCTGAATGGAGGATTGAGACAAAAGAAGCAATAAACGCAGCCAAACATGACCCAGGGTCTGAAATTCCGTTGCTAATCTAGATATTTTAGGTTTTTATCTGATCGTAGGTTTGAAGTTAGCTGTGATTTTTCCTCTAAAACACCGTCAGCTCTAGTCTTCTCTGCTCCTCATCTGTTTTCTCGAGCGGGAATAAACTTGACTTCTGAAGGGTTTACAACTCTTCTCTCCCCTCCCCACTGCCAAAACTTTCTCCACAGCGATCCAGAGACGCAGACCTGTCCAAGCACTCGGTAGATGCAGGGGAACCTTTATTTAGTTCATGAGAAAGGAGTCAGACGTGAGCCACGTGAATTCGGGTGCACACTTGTAGGTAAGCGGGGAGACATGGAGGAAGCGCTGCGGAGAATTAAACCGGATTGGGGAGAGCAGAGGAGAATCTCTGTTCCAAGGTGACTTTGTGATCAGGTTCCAGAGCACAGCCTCAAATCCTCAGCTTCAGGCTGTGTGTTAGGCTGTGTGAGATGTGTGCTCGTAATATATGCATGTGTGTGATAGCGTCTGGGCACATGTGAGGCGCCACTTGAGTTCATGTTTATCCCTCTCTGTGCTGAGAGTCTGATGTCGGTTGGAGAAAGCCACTCGGTCTTTTCCACCTTTTTTCCCCCCTCACAAATTAGACTAAACAAGCCTCCTATTGCTTTTTAAATAAAAGTTACAGAATTTAGTGCATTTAAATAAAAAAAAAAACAGTACAGTAAACTTTTAAAAACCAAACTTTCTTTCATTAATGTCGTCTAGCTGCTTGAAATCCTTGTGAAAGATGTAAAAGCCTGCAAAAGCAAATACAATTTACAAAAAAATAAAAATAAAATAATTGATGCAGCCTTGAATGAGTTTTTATTTCAACTAGGACAAAACAATGTTAAATATGTGTATTGAGTTATGAAGTGTAAAACTACACATTTATTGAGGAGTTATATAACTAGTTCACTATTCAGAATATTATAACATAATAACACAAGAATATGAATAACCACGTTTAAGGCCTTGTTTTAATATTCACCACCCAACAGTAAACTGTATTGGATGCATCCTTTTTATTACCAAATTTATAGGGTTTATCAAGGATTATGTAGAAAGGGCAGAAACTAAAATGCCACATTAGACAAATGAAAGCAAAAAGTGACTTAAAAACTTAAGTGTTTTTGTGTTTGCTGTGATGAAGCGCCTCCTCATAAGCTCTGATGACAAAGAGGAAAGGAAGTTAAAGTGAGCATGAAAAGAGGGTGGTGTGAGTGGATGAGGTCGGAGGTGAAGTGGCACTGCGGGGTGGGGTGACCGGGAGTGTGTGGAGGGAAGGGGTGCGCCCCCCCCACCCCCACAGCCAGGCAGCTGTTTGTCTGGCCCAGTTGGAGCTTAGTTCAGACCATCGGACCACGCTCCACTACATCCCAATGGTAGTAAGTTTCACTGATCTACACTTTGCGTTTGTTTAGAAATAGCAGACTGAAGGGTTCAGACTGGGTCTTTAGAAGCAGCCGAGCTTGAGATAAAGATTTCCTGTTGGTTTTCCACTTGTTCAACTTAGATTGTCCGATTCTCAATCGCTGACACAGTCATTGCCTGTTGCATCTTATTTTCTTCCTTGTAAACTGAGCAAAAGGCAGGAAAAAAAGGTCTTTTTAGAAGCAACAACTGTGTGGGGGGAAAAGAAGCACATTTGAATTAAGATCTCCGTTGGACTGAGATCCCTTGTAGGGCCTATACGCGTTTTTATGTATGTTTGTGCGTACAAAAAGAGGCAGCCCCCAAAATGCAGAGTATGTCGCTGTGTAAGTCCCCTTGAAAGTGTCCCTCTTTAAGACCTGTTTAAAAGGGACGCCCCCTCTTTGTGTCCACTGTTCTCTGTGGCGTATGGAGGGGCTTTTGTCCCCCTCTTTCATGTGCTCTCACAATAGCCCTGGCCGTTTGAAACACAACAGTAGATGAACTGCGCTGACAGTGTATTAAACTCTGATGAATTGCCTGTGCGAGGCATAGATCAATGTCCTTCAACCCCAAGCACACAGCGAAGCCCGAGCCTTGTCTTGGTTAAATGGAACAGGTTGCTGGCTCTTTTCAAAAGGGCCTGATTATATTCATGTTTTGTTGAAGCAGAAGCCTTTTTAAAATGTGTAAATCTTTGCCGTTCTAAAGGGTCCTATTTTCCCCCCTTTCATTCAGGAAAGTGACATTGTGTGTCTGCATTTTTTGGTGCTGCTCATTTTGTGTGCTTTTTTTGCCACAACTCCTCTCCACTTTGAAGTTAAAACACTTTTTTTCCTACTATTAAAATAGTCTTTTAAAGCTTTAATAATAGCCACAATGATACAGAGGTGTATTTGTACAGTTTCAGTGGATATCCAGAAAAACAATGCCCTGTTTTTTTTTTTCACCAACATACTCGGGGAGTGTGAAGCCCAGGTTAGTGGTCTGTCTGTGACCTTTTAGTGACTTCTTCCCTCTGAAGGGAGCTTAGAGGAGCCTGTTTACACAGATCACGGCTTCAACCACTTAAGAACAACAGTTAAGGGCCAGTGAGCTCCCACAAGGTCTGCAAACTGTCAGCATGCAGCAGTCAAGGCGCTACCACTCACCAACCAGGAGAATAATCACAGGTTGCAGGGCTCCTCTGGGAGAATAAGCTGAGACAAGAATAAAAATAAAGTAAAATAAAACATTCAAAAGCATAAACTATTACGTTATGTTAAAATGTCTACGTTTGAACTTTTCTTCCAGGTGTGGTTTAGCAACAGAAGGGCCCGGTGGCGCAAGCAGGCTGGCGCCAATCAGCTCGCAGCTTTTAACCACCTTCTTCCTGGAGGATTCCCACCCACAGGGATGCCGACTTTACCCACATACCAGCTACCGGAGTCCAGCTACCCCAGCACCACGCTATCGCAGGGTAAAATTGACACCGCCTGCAGCCTGACATCTAAAACATACAATGTGCTCTGCTCTCCAAGTTTAATCCAATTGTGGTAAAGATTGCATTAGAACTGTTTATTTGTGGTATGCCTTCCATATTTTATGTACATGCTAATAAAGTTGTGTGAGTCATGCGCTGCATATAAAAGCCATGCAGCAAGTAGTTAGCTTTATAATCACATCTTTGTTACAATGGAAAGGAGAGTATTACATTATGAGTAGGGGGTCACATTGGTGCTTTTTAAAATAAAGTTGTTTATACATTATAAGTTTTTTTTAGGAAGGATATTTAATGAATGACTTATGATTCACTGAGGTTGAATTTTTTTTTTTTTAGGCCACATCCTGATGATGCTTGTTTTGCCTCATCTGCATGTTTTTTTGTGTGTTTTTGTGTGTGTGTGTGTGGTTTGTTTTAGAGGGAAGCAGCACATTGCACAGACCCCAGCCCCTGCCTCCATCCTCCATGCACCAGGGAGGTCTGAGTGCTGACAGCAGCTCTGCTTACGGCCTGTCCTCCAATCGCCACAGCTTCTCCAGCTACTCCGATACCTTCATGAGCCCCTCGGCGTCCAGCAACCACATGAACCCGGTTGGCAACGGGCTCTCTCCACAGGTCAGACCAACAGGCTCTAGGTCCCGGTGCCATTACAACATCAATGCACTTTCTAATGCTCCTTCATAGGTGGCGTTAACATTCTTCTCTCCACCTCTTCTTCCTCCTCCTCCTCCTCCCACTGCTGAGGATATGTAATTGTATTTTACTGAAATTAAGATTCAGAAACCGCATGTTCAGCAAAATAACTGCCAGTGTGGGCTTTTATGTTCGCCGTTTCCAAAGCTGTGGATTTATTTTAGCTACTTCAAATTGCTACATTTGTAAAACAATTGGATTAACATCAACAAATTAAAATTCATCTTGATAGCACCACAAGTGCTCAAGCTGCTCCAAAACAGCGGTTTCTACTTTCCTGGGACATCTAAATCCTGCACCGAGCAGTGAGAACACATGCAGATGAAATAATTAGCTCAAGCTTATAAATGTAGACCCATAATCTTCTTCACGTAATTGTCTGCAGCTAGAAGACTCCAGTGCCTTGTGTGATTTCTTTCTTTTTTTTTTTTTTCCTCATTTTTCTTACTGATGTCTAGGCAGCTCTGTGTGCAGACTGACAGCTCTCTGTTCATCCGTCTGGTCACTTCACCTGCTCTCGTGCTCTCTTGGCATAATAAGTTATTACATTTCTGCTCTTATCCCTCCTCCTTCTCTGTCTCGATGCACAGATTGATATAAGAAGGATCGTTTGCTTCCTTCTCTGGAAAGATTTCAGTTGCTGCCATCTTTTGAACTCCCCCATTAATGAGCGTTTAAATGCGACTCTGTGGTAAGGGTTGAGATTTAAGTAGCACAGAATGAAAAATGATTTGTATTGATGCAAATCGTGTGTACGGAGTGAATTATACACAATTACCCATCAATACTGGCCAGTCTTGCCCACCCTCACCAACAAGATGTGGTTAACAGGCAGAAAATAAGATTGAAATGGTGTGTAAAGAGTTGAAAATGAATTTCAATGCTGCATTTGTCCACAATTACCCCGTCGTTCACACGTTTTATTGGGAGTTTTTTTCTTTTTTTTTTTTTTTTCAAATATTTCTCAAAGCAGATTGGAAACATTCTTGGTATTACCCTCTTTCTTCAGAGAAGAAAGAATTAAGGATTTTGTGACAAAAAAGAGATTTTCTCTCCTGCTGGAGCGACGGAGGATAACATGGAGGCTCACAGCGTGTTTGATTGTTAATCGTGGCACAGGGGTTTTAACTGCTAATGCTCTCACTGCAAACCTGCAGAAAAAAAAACACCAGGAACATGCAGTCTTTTTTTTATTATCATTAATGGCTCTCTCTAATACTGGCATGGGGTGAACTGTCGCATTCTCCCCCTCGCTTTAGAGGCATTCATGAATGTGCCGGGATATTAAACATTTCCTGTCATAGTGAGGATTAGGACAGGAGATTTTGAACAACTGCAAAGTGTGGATTTCCACTATTCAATTACTCAATCAAACGTGATTGACCAAACTGTTTATACAGAAGCACTTATTATGCACATTCTCTGTGTGTTATTTTAAGTTTAAGTAAAAGTGTGTTTTCTAAGCATACATCATTGACTGCAGCAGTATTTATTCTGTTTGAATGCATAGAGAATGCTGTGTGGCATTCCTATCAGTTTCTCAGCGTGGAGATGAGTGTTCCCACTGATAGCAAAATCAGAGTTCACTCCCCGGTGCAGCACCCTGCTGAGCTGGGCAGCCCTTCTCACTCCACGAGCATGCAGCTACATAACACCCACAACACAGAAAATTCACCCAACAAACACTCAGGGCCAATTCAGACCCCTCATAGCCTTAACTTACATTTAACCAAATGTTATACAAACGGCAAATTACTGGCATTCTACACCTTTAGATTTTTTTTTTCCTGTTCTCCTTCCGTGTTATGAAAAAAAATAACACTGTGAAACTCTGTCGAGATGGAAATGAGAATTGAATCTGTTTGCAGGAGATATGCCTGTGCATTGGTATGTGCGAGCTATTTCTTGAAGTGTCTGGCTTCGATGGCCTTGCAGTTGCTGTAAAGATTGACAAAAATTCTGTGATTCGCAGCAAATGGGCTGCGATGGCGAGGTGCCAAATCTGTAATGGAATCCTGCAGTGTTCAGCAGTCCCGACAGGAGCTCGCGTCCATCCCAATCCCATAACCCTTCCCGACAGCGCACATTTTCCCATTACAGGCTGTGGAAAAGCCATCCGCACTCCAAACTGGTTGCTGTCATTGTTGGATGTACAACATGTTTGGCTGGTTGAGGGAGGCGGTATATTAAGGGCTGGTGAGAGTGAAGCTGTGCCTGGCTGGGCAAAAGGTATGAAACCAGAAGTGTGTTTTGTTGTTGGTCTTGTTTCATTTAGCAGCTCAGCAGGTGTTGGGGAAAAAAGGGAAAAGCAAGGGCATGAAGGGCGGGCAATTCAGTCACCTTTCCTTTACAGGACTGTTATACATCAGTTTAACATTTTCCACAATACAAACAAGTATGGAACCCATATCCTTATTTGTTAAGTATATAGGCTTTGGTCTCATACCCATCTTATCCCTAATGAGTTGAGAGGCACAATTCAATCAACTCTAAATACAAGCCAACAAATAGTCAAGTAATATGAGGCTCCAACAAGATTTTAGATATTTCTTACTAAATCAATTTTTGAACCAAACTTTGTGGACATTGCATTTTGAATAAAAACATTAAGATTCAGTTGCTCATTACAGCGTACTTGACAGGGACATTTACTTGGTAAAAGAACTGCACTGAATAAAAAACTGCATGAGAAGCAGAGTGGCATCGTTTGGTTTATATTGTAGTGTCCATTTTCAATCGTTGAGGTCACAGCAATTCCGTGTGCTTAAGCAGAAGGTAGCTAGAGGTCCTTCTTGTACTTTAAAAATGTTTTACTTTTTATTTAATCGGCTTCTTTAGTTCTGAGAATGGTCTCTGTTTTAAGATGAGAGGTAAAACATTTATTTAAGCACCTAGGATCATCATTTGCGCTTTACTCTTCTAAGAAATTTAAAAAAATAACATAGAGGAATAAAATATTAAGAAGCTGAAAAAAAAGTGTATGTAGGTATAGAAAGATGTTAAGATGTATTATAGGATGATCAGCGGGCACGATGGGGTGATCTCTGTTACCCTGATAGATGTGGTGGTGAGATTTTTATTGCTGTTTGGATGAAGGAAGTTTTAAAGTTTCATAAGAAACTTTTTTTTTTCTTCCTGTTTTGCAGTTTTGTGAAACTGTTGTGTGTTTTGGAATGGTAAGGATGTGTGTATGTGAGGAGGGCCTTTGGGCTGTGTGAGTGGGCCGGGCCTACACACACACACACACATACACACGTACGCGGGATCAGAGGCAGAGCGGCTCTCACCCCTGCCTCCCTTTGATCTGTGTCCCCAGGCCTGCCTGCCCGCGCGGCGCTGCACCGTACCACGCACGCTGACACCATGCTCACCAGCGACTCCCCACAACTGTCTGAGAGAGATAAGCCAGGGGAGACTCCAAACTGTGCTGCTGCTCTTCCATTAGCTAGCGCAGACGCTTCTTTTAAAAATGGGATGAATTATTTTTAAGAAGCTAGCTCTGCTGTTGCCAAAAAAAAAAAAAAAATGGAGAGGGGAAAAATGTACAGAACAATCTGGGGCTCTGGCTTCATTCCGCCTCCCTCCCTGACTTCTAACAAGACATCCTGCACCTGAATACCAATGAGAGGGGGAGATTCATGTAGTCCCCCACATTATTAAAACTTGGGCATTAAGCCTCTCACCGGGCACTGTGTCAGCTGGCAGCCTCCACTGACAACAAATCAAAGGGGATGAGCACATAGCCTGCATTCACAGCTCAGCCACTCGCAGAGCAAGTGGGGGAATACATACTGGTTAATTAGAACTCCCATTAAAACAAATACTGTTTCAATTTGGCAAGTATAAAAAAAGATGTAAGAGGCTTTAGAAAAAAGAAACCTGCTGTCGGCTGTTGCCAAGAAAATCCAGGGGCTGTAAATCATATCCACTGGCTATACTGTTTCTGAACAGATTATTAGTGTTTGCTGTTGTTTTGCAGCACTTTCGAACTCTGAAGAAAAATTTTCACCATAAACGTTCCTTTTCTTGACACATAGTTGTGTTGCGTTGGCCTTCTGCACAGTGAGTTTGTTTTTTTGCCGCTTGCAGATACAGCTGTTTCAGCTGTAGCTGTTCCGGAGTATAACTAATAATTTAGCTTCTCAGTGTGAAGCCGAAGTTTCAGAGCACTTTTATGCAGCGTACTGCGATCGGAGCTGCAGCTTTAAATGTAGGCCTCCTCTGGTGGTGCTGCAGTTTGCAAGCATCTGTGCACCTGAGCCATTTGTTGCTCTGTCTTTTGAGTCTCCTGAGCCGCCGAGTGCTGCCATTTTCTTTTTCATTCCAAAATATTTCTGGTTGGCTCTCGGTGTATTCATAATCTATTTTTTCACCTATCAACCTTGCTTCCCTCCACTTGGCTTTTTGTCATCCAACGACGCCTTGCCAATGGTGCTTTGCGTTCTCTCCCTCTCCCCACCTTCCCTCTCCTGCTCCAGCTTTCTCCCCTGGAGAGGCAGCTCTTCTCCCTGCGCCCAGATGAAAGGCTACGGCGGACAATAAAAATGCTATTTAAATGCAAGGGTGTTTGTGTGCGGGTGAGAGATATTTCCCCGCTGAAAGTGAGCTGCTGCATCCTGATAAATAGTAAATATAAGGGAATGTGATTTACATTTATCTTGCAGAGGCAGCCAATATGAATTTCAGTAAATCCTAGAAGATGGGGATTTAAGGAGGAAAATGACTGCGACTGATTCACATGCTGTGTGTCCCACGCAGCTGAAATGCCTATAAGGTGGAGAGTGCCACTGCTTTTATTAAAGTATGTGCACAGACATCGATCCTATCGAAATAAAACACTTATTACACACAGACATACACTGTGTCACAAGCTCATCTGTGGAGATTTCCTGCTTCCTGCGCACAATGCGAAGGTGACTGTAATTTTAATAATAATAATTATTATTATAATAATGTTTCTGTGGAAGCTGCTGGACATGTTACGTGTCTTCTCGGGGATTCGGGTCAGGGTGGGGTGTGGAGGGTTATGGGACAGCTAGGGAAGAAGAAGGGCCCGTCTGCTGTGAACCTGCCCTGCTCGCCGGAGGTTCGGGATGTTGTCCAGCCGCATGTGTTTCCTGTTAGTTCCAGATGCCAGTCTGACAGGTGCATAGCTGTGATTAATACTCCCTGACTTCTTCTCTCACCCGTTCTGTCCCTCCTTCCTTCTGTTTGTTTTACTCTTTCTGCATGGCCGCCTCTGCTTTCTTTACGTTTCCACTCTTGAAGCTTTTAAAAATAGTTTCCTTATCATTTTTTTTAAAGGAGAAAAAAAAGCTAATTCAGAAACGTGACTATTGTCAGCAACTTCATTGTACTTTCCCTCCTGACAATAAGATGAGAATATGGGAGTCTGAAGGGTCCTCAGCTGGTTGTCTCATGCAGCAGCTCTTCCCTCTCAGTCTCCAGCTGAGAGCTATTTCACTATTTATTTACATGTAATTATGGCTATGAGGTGCAGATATTAACACTGTCAAGAACAATTTGACCTGACATTTTTCACTAGACCTGGCCCCTGCTGTTTTCAGCAAACAACCTCTTCTCCTCCCCCTCCCTCCCTCCCTTCCTCGATCCGCCTCTCCTCCTTCCTGGAGCTGCTCTCTCGCGCACACACAGGCCCTGCCTCGCTGAAACCACTCTCCTGGAATCAGAAAATCTGGCGTTTAATTTAGCAGAGGCGTCTGTGCAAGGTGCGAAAAGTTGGAGTCTGTGTGTGCGTGTGTTTTTGTGCGAATGTGTGTGTGTGTGCTCTGAAAGAAAAGGGGAAAGGGGCGGTGGTGGGGGGGTGTCTCTTGTTCCCAGTGGCTGAATCCATCCCATAGTTACTCAAGCATATCACTAGCAGAGAATAGAGGATTGCTCCCCACACGTTCTCCAATTGCAGTCCAATAGACAGCATATTAACCTCTGGTTAGTGCGGGGCCCAGTTTAAAGCTGATACTGTGGGACATTTAAGAGGGAGGGGGCTTTTCTGCAGCTCGAACAGCTGGGCTTTCTTAAACAATAAAGCTAACATGAGCAGAAGTGGACTAGAATGGATTCAGCCTAATAATAATTTGTAAGAAGACGCAGGAGGAGGTGTGGACAGGCTGAACATAAATATGAATGATATTCCATTTTCACTCATTTATGCTTCCTTTTGTATGCAGAAACAGCTCCAGATAGAGGAGACAGGCGCAGAGTGGATAACGTGTTGTGAGGAGTGACAGCTTGTTCCAGTGCCCGCTAATCGTCCTCATCTGTGCCTGACTTGTCAATGCCCAGATTCTGTCACTGCCAATCAGCCACTTAATTGAACACAATTAGCGCCCCACCCCAACCCCCATGTTACATTCTTCAAAGACCCGTTTCTCTCCCTCCAGTGCCAGCATCGTCCCCCACACCCTTCCCCTTTTCCTGCCGTACCACCGCTTCCTCACACTCCGCCTGTGTCTCCTCATCCTGTGCGGCTGGTTGAGGACACTTTTCAGTTTTTATTAATGTGCCGCGGCCAATTAACGCAGTGGCACGCAGGCCAGAGCCCGTCATCTGCTGCCTTCCACCGTCCCGGCTGTCTGCTGCGGCCCCCACGCCACCCCTCGCGCCACCTCCACCGTGACCAAAACGCTTTAATTCAATTTATGCAATCACTGTTATTTTTAAATAGTCATTTTGTCTGCTCAGATGAGGGGCCTTACTTGCCGCTGGGCCGGCCCTCTCATATGGGGGATGGGGGGCCAAGGGTGGAGGCTGTGGGAGTAAGAATCAACTGATTAGAGGGGAGAAAGTCTGATATTTTTATTTGTTTGCACAGTTGATTCTTGTTTGGGTTTCATGTCATTAGGTGCTGGTTTTGAACACTTTTTAATACATTCTGTGACTTTTTATTTCAAATATTTGTCTTTTCCCAAAGTCAGACACTTTCTAGACACTGCTAGGTGTTTCTGTGTCACTTGTGGGTCACAGAATTAAACACCGCTCTCCTCCTGTAATCACACCCTCTGGACTGGCCTTCAAATATTGATCTAAAATTCAGTGTCATCACTGTGGATCTTTAATCGCTCGCTGCTTCGGCGAGTATCAGCCGGGCAGATCTGCTAAGGTGCACAATGCTATTCTGCACCACTCAGATAACTTACAGACATTTGGAGTGCTCATTTTTCCCCGTCTGCCCCGGTGACCTCCGCCTAACTTAAAGGTACATCTCGGGGGCATTTTGATTTGGGCAGAACGGGGAGGTATCGGTGACAGAGGAACTAATCCAGTATTGCGCAGATTAAGAGTATTTGTGGAGCGGGGTGTGTTGGCGCTGGCGCTGGGAATGGAACAGAAGGGGTTCCTATCAGCTCTCCAGGCAGGCTGGCCCTCAGGCCAACGCAGTCCTACAGGAGTCTTTGTACTTCCCAAAGCCTCCACTTTCCTCTCACTTACTCTGTATCACTCTTTCCTCTGTCCTCCTTGCTTTCTTTCTATAGTCTGTCATGTTCTCAGCTCCCCGTGTTCTCTATTTGCACTCATGAATTT
This sequence comes from Kryptolebias marmoratus, assembly GCF_001649575.2. NCBI lineage: Eukaryota > Metazoa > Chordata > Actinopteri > Cyprinodontiformes > Rivulidae > Kryptolebias > Kryptolebias marmoratus. The sequence goes on along the minus strand of NC_051433.1, from coordinate 10,379,587 downwards.
ATGTTGTGTTCATCCTGTGTTAGACAACACACTGAAAATGAGCAGGTGCAAACATGACGTTTGTGGTTGTTAAAATAAGATTTTTGTGACTGACAGCTTCGAGGAGCTTTCTGTCAAATTTAAAAAGACGTAAATAATGTAAATTTCTTTTAGGTGGGATTTAAGTAGCTAAGGTGGAAAAAGACCAACAAATAAGCTTTTGGTTAGCAGCACACTTAAACTTTTCTTTTTCCAACATTTTTATCTTTCTTTCAGTTTTGTTCTCCTTGTATAATTAACATTGTTTTCTGCTCTGCTCTGTCTGTGCCACATTGTTTTATTCTAGCAAACATACCAACAAAGAACAACTAGTTAAACGTTCACACAAACAACAACAATAACAACAACAAAAAATTGTAATTTGGCTGTTGAAGAAATTAGGGAGATACGAAAAGGGCCTCTTTTTGTCTCAAGTGTGCTATTTATTTATCTGAAAGGATGCACATTGTATCAATTTACACTTCCACACTCACTCTGCCACAGGCCGGAGGGCTCAGAAGTTGAGAGAATTAATTACGTTTTTATTATTATTTATAAAGTAATCTATCTGTGGAGAGCGAAAGCAAAAAAAGAGGAGAGGGTGAGGGAAGGGATGTGTGTGTGTGAGAGAGAGACACAGAGAGGCAGGGAACGCCCTGGAGCATTGTCCTTTAAACTGGGTCCTGGCTCACATTATCTCCCAAACCAGCACTCACACAACGTCGAACAACAAACGAACTGCAGGCTGCTGGGGACGCTGTATGGAGGCTGAGAAAAGGGAGGTGGAGTGGGGTGGTGNGGGGGGGTATAAGGAAGGGAGCCGCAGAAAGAAAAGTCGCCTCAAAAGAGTGTGTTGCATGTATGAAAATTAGGTTTTATTTCTACGCCAAAGTTTGGCACCATTTTGAACGTCACAGTTCTTGCTTAAAGCTCTGAAATGTGTAATTTGACCTCCTGTGTGCAGCGATGCTCTTTAGATGGCGTCTCAAAAAGATAGTGCCTTAGAAATTTAGCATTTATTAAAATAGAAGCAAGCAGCAGAAATGTATGAATGTATCCATATGTATTTTTTTAGCTTAAGTGCTAACTGAGCTGAAAAAAAAAACATTTGAAAACATCAAAGCAGCAGAATCCTGCAATTAAAATAGACCAACAAAGATGAAAAACTATAATAAAATAAGACATTATACTTGACTTATACTCATGACTCCAATCTGGCTGGAGCTCACCTTCTATCTGGGTCCTAATCAGACTTAGAATGGAGGTGAAACTGTATTGATTTTTATTCAGCAGTGTGAACACAATGCAAATGAAAATCCAACTTCTACAATAAAATGTACTTTTTCCCCCACTTCAAGGAAAACTTAAACCATTAACCCAGAATGCTCATTTTTTTTCTCTTTTTTTTGTGAGGACAACTCAAGGATATCCTCGCACAACACTTGTCACACTCTAAAGTACAATTTTGCTAAAATAGCAAAACTGCATCATTGTGGTGATAAGAAGTCATCTTCTCTTGAAGAACTTTTATGAGCATGAATAATAATTGAGCCAAATGTTGGCTATTCTGTTCCACGAGGAAACTATGTAATCAAGCCTCAATTAACCAGTAACTAAAATGGACTGCTGCCCTCCAGCTGTCTCTCTCAGGACATTATACTTCCTCCTCCCTTCAGTTTAAGCAAACCATCATTACGTTTCCTCCTCTTCCTCCTCAGTGCGTTCAGCTCCATATGTGAGGGAGCAGAACATGTGTCCAACATGAAGAGGGCAATGAATCTCTCTCTTATAGATAAATGTCACATGCTTTGTCCGCAGATGTGGAGGGGGTCGGTGGGGGTTTCCTCGCTGATAGAATTAACATGTGGAAATTACGAACCGGCCTTTGTGTTTCTGATGTGCTTCATATTTCCAGGGAGGCCCTTAGATATGATTCATTTGCAGAATGTGGTTAATTTTCTCTCTGTGGGATACTTCTGAGCTATAGAGCATCATTTGTGGACTGTTTGGCTCGCCCCTGCATTGCTGCATGTGAGCGTGCGTATGAGTGTGCATGTTTGAGCATGCATGCTCACAAACATATGTGTGGGTGTGTATCACCCCCTGTTTAACTACCTCCATGATGGGCTAATTGGTTTAGCAGCCAAGGGGCCAAAGGCCAGTGCAGCATAGCGAAGCTCAACATGAACCTGATGTTGAAAGGAAGGATTCATCGAAGGGAGGCATGTGTGGAACAGTTACCTTTTTTTGTTTAAACCACACCTTCTCTCTTACTCTCACACACACACACAAACCTTTCTGTGCTTCAGACTGGATGAACACCAGCAGTAATTTCTTCTGTTTCAACACAACTCGAGACCTTCTTCTGAGGAATGCTATTACATTAATCTACTAGATTAAATTTGAAGCGTTTATGCATTATGAATTATATGGATTTTGTAATGTTTAATCAAACTCAAACTTGCAGTATCAATGGCCCCTTCACTTTGGTTTGTGGAGCCGACTTTGTGTGGGGATCTGAGGGGATCGTTTACCCGTTCCAACTCCATTACTATTCATGAGATGGGTAGGCTAGGGGCGAGGGATTAGGGACTCCCTTGGTGCTTGTTGTGCCGTAGGCTTGGGCTCAGGCCTCAGGCTCCGGGACACAAGCTGTCTGGCAAGTATGGTGGGTCTATTATCATACTGGGACCCTTCTGTCCCACAGTAGAACGTTTACTGACATTGCCAGCTAATGGAATCAGTCTCTCTTGTTCCCTTTTACAGTTTTCTTAACCTCTTCAAACTCGTCCCCTAAAAAAAGAAAAAAGAGGAAGTTTCTCTTTTTCCCCATTTGAAAGTTGAAATTGTGTATTTCTATTGCCGTCTGCACCGTGAAGAGCAAGGATGGCAACTATACTTGCAGGGGAGGGGGAAAAGTACTATTCCTCAACCCTGTCAGTGCTTTGATCCTCAATTTTCCAAGTTTCAAACATCTTTTTCTCCTTCTCCCTCCAGGTGATGAGTATCCTGAGTAACCCCAGCGCCGTACCCTCTCAGCCTCAGCACGACTTTTCCATTTCCCCCCTGCACAGCAGCCTGGAGAGCTCCAACCCCATCTCAGCCAGCTGTAGCCAGCGCTCTGACACCATCAAGAGTGTGGACAGCCTGGCTTCCTCCCAGTCATACTGCCCCCCCACCTACAGCGCCACCAGCTACAGCGTGGACCCCGTCACCGCGGGCTACCAGTACAGCCAGTATGGCCAGAGTAAGTCACTTATTTCTTCATATCTTTAACTGAAATTGACTAAACTTTTAAAAAAAAACATCCAAGAGGTGATGCCCAACTCTCAGGCAGGAGAACCTCCTGACCTTTGCACCCTGGATGTTGGAGGCAGACACGTGCTCTTGATAAAGCCCCCCCCCACCCCGACCCCTCTCTTCTTTACCCTACCACCTCCATCCTGGTACAGAGCTGCCTCAGTCACACCCCACTTCGCTTGGACGGGAGAGAGAAGAGGGCCACTTCAAAAGAACGGCACACCCTCAGGGGCCACAGTGTCCTCTTGCCCACCTCTCTTTTCTCTTGTTTCCATCACACTCACACACCCCCGGGGCAGGAAAAGAGTTTGCTTTATTAGATTAGCATAATTGACTGATGCTGTCACAGCCATTCATGAGAGGTAAAATGAAGCACACTTCCCCACCAATCCAGTCGCCACCAGCTTCGCCGACATTTGTTTGTATTTATGTGTAGGTTCCAGTCAGTCTTTTGTGCATCTGGGGATTTTTCTTTCTTTTATTTAAAAGAAAAAAAAAAAAACCTGTGTTGCACATGAATGAAAACGAGCTCGTGCCAGTCTGTCACGTTTCGAGTACGCACTTCAGCTTTTTTTTTTTTTTTCGTCGGCAGCAAGAAACTGATGGCAGCGCGGATGTGATCTGATGTGAGGTTAATTAAGATGGTGATTGAGCACAGTGGATGGGTAATGAATGGAGGGGAGAGGAAGGAGCTGCCGTCTGACGATGAAAATGATCGGCCATGTGGAGTGTGGAGGGCATGAAATCGGAGATGCCAGTAGTAATGAAGACTGGCACACAGAACACACACGGGGACCCTTGTGACTGACAGCATGGAGACTTTACCAGGATGCACATGCTCAGTGCCAGCAGCATGCCAACCTCAGACAAGTGACAGGGGAGGGGTTTTTATCTTTCACTCTCGCTGTCTGAATTGTTTTTTATTTGACTCATTCTTTCCTGCCACAACTTATTTCAGCCTTAATTAGAGGAATGAGATGAGAGTGACTGGGACATATGTCGCTGGAGTCTCATGTGTGTTTTCTCGTCTCCTTGTTTCTGTGCAGCTGCTGTAGACTACCTTGCTAAGAATGTAAGCCTGTCCACCCAGAGGAGGATGAAACTTGGGGACCACTCGGCAGTGCTGGGGCTGCTGCAGGTGGAGACCGGGCAAGCCTACTGAAGCTACGCCCTGCGCCTCCGTTTCTCTGTCCCGCCCTCTTCCACCTCGCTCCTCGCTGCATCAGCTCCAGCTCGGCTCTCTTGCTGCTCGCCATGACATCAGAAAAAAGTGACGCCCGTCGGTTCAAGAAGTCACTTTGGGGAATAAAGCTAAACTTTTCAAACTGTTTTAAACCCCTGGGCGGCTACACATCATCTCCTCTTAATCGTTTGGGCACATTCGCCTGCAACTTGTACTCCTACCCAATTCCAAAACTCTGTTTATTTCACTCAGAGGGCCAGATAGGACCCCATAGACGGTGGATCTCCGCTGGCCTGGACTCCTGTTTGTCATGGCTGCAGTCCAGCACACATTTAGAGCCATCAACATCGTGTACTTCGACCTTGCTGTTCATAGTAGTTAACAAAGCAAATATCATTTGACCAACTCTTCTTATTCTCGTTCCATTTTGATATTGTTCAGATTATTGTTGCTGTTATATGATTATTGTTAATGTGATTTTTGTTGTTCTTTGATTCCATTTGTATCTCTTTTTATCTTTTAGATGTTTGCGCGTTAAAAAAAAAAAAAAGAAAAAAAAAAGAAACAGCGGATGACTGAGATGATCTGGGCGCGCGTGTCTGTTGCGTGTGCGTGTTTGCGTGTCGGCACATTCACACACGAGAGGATGATTGTTTTCCAAGCTGCTGTTCCCCAAGCTCAAATGTTCATGAGCGATTTGACCTTCTCACTTTCATATTCCTCTTGACATTCCTAAAGAACTTGGCCACTCTGTGGGAAGTCTGGCTGGATGGGATCTGCAGGGAATTTAAGCAGCGTTTTGGCGGCCAATAGCTTTTCCCTTAGTAACCTCCATCCCATCCTTAGCCGTGGCCCATAGGGAGGGGGGCATTGTTTGCAAAAACAGGATTGGGGAAATTAATGTATTTTGAAATATGGACCTTGCCAAGGAGGGCTAACTGAACCCCCTCCCTCAGTCCTACCAAATCCCATCTGTCAGGGAATCCTGGGTGACTTAAACAGTGTAAAGCAGATTAAATCACACAAATATAATGTCAGAGCTAATTCGCAGTGACCCCTTCCATTATCAGCCAGTGTTTCAGTTTTTACTCTGTCATTCAAACATTTTGTAAATGCACCTTCAGTTCATTTCTGCTTTCTGCCTAAATAAGCATTCCTTCGAAGCATTCCTTAGGCTCCGTCTACAAAACACACTACAAGCGTTCCAGAGTTACCTGTTGCGATTAAAGAGAAGAAGAGCTGTGCCGTTCTAATGCACTCTGGAAAAAAATCATTTAATCCAGTCAGTCGTGAAAGGGCACAGGTAACACCACTGATTGGCCCCCCACTTAGCTTTGGACCGGAGCCGAGTGTAATCCTCAGCTTTGACATTCTCACTAAAAAGTACAAAAAAAAGGAAAAAAATGACTAAAATAATGGGGGCTATGAAACATTTGTGTAGCATTCATAGTTGACTTTTGACATTACCCAGGACCAGCTGTTCCCTTGAGGTGTTTGTGATTTTTTTTTTTTCTTTTTTTTTTTTACATCGATGCTCACAGAGCTGTTAACACGAGACTTGGTCCTCTGTCGCCATTGCAACTAAAAACAATGTACATTAACAGGAGCAGATTGTGTATTGTTTCTTTATAAAGAGTATGTTTTATACTAAAACAAAGCTACGTTGAGTGGAAGATAAGTAATGGATCTGTGAAAGTAAATGTTTTATTTGAGTTTCTTTAACTGGCTTGTTTTCTGTTTGGTTTGTTTTAACTGTATTTAATTGGTTATCTTGTTTGAGTCAAAAGAATTGTTTCTGGTTTTTGGCCCACATGATGATGAATTTGTATAAATTAGTAAAATATAAAATGAAATTGTTTTGAGTAAAACTGTGTTAGAGAGGATCAACAAGAGCTGAACTTTCAGAGACTCCCTGGATGATAATGTATATTAAGTAAAAAAAAAAAAAAAAAAGGCTGGAGGAGACATCGTCACCTAACGGAGAATTTTCACCAACTGGTTTTACAGACTGACTTTTAGCTCTGCTTGGACCACGGACCCAACGCTCCTGCACCCAGAGCCTTTCGGGTGCAGCTCTGCCCATGGTTCGAGCAACGATGCGAGTGACAGCAGCCTCTCCTCCTTGAAAAAATAAAAACCAACAAAAACTGAAGAGTCAAGTTTGACTTTTGGACCAATAAGACTTTAAGGAGAACAAAATAATGCTGACTCCGCACTGAACGGCAGCAGTTTTACCTGCTCCACTTAGACACCTCACTTGTGTATATTTTAAAAAGGAAGAATTTTAGAATTGTCTTTAGTGTATCAAACTCATTTCTAACACTTGCGTCAATAAACATTTGGATATTTAAGGCTACAGCTCCTTCCCCTTTCTCCCGTCTCTTTGACCCCTAACCTGTTTAGTTGCTTTTTGACATCTGTGCTTTGCTTTCCTCCTTTTTCTGTTCCGCATGTGTGTATATTATCATGGTATAATTTATTCTGCTGTACGAAGTATTAGAGTAGTGGGAAACTTGTATTGGTATTTACTACCTTCAGCCTGTTGGTGTGTTTAATGTAACACTGGCGTAACTGTTATCAATTAAAGATCCAAAACTGATTTGGTTGTTTGTCCCTTTTTTTTATTTTATTTTTTGTTGTGTTTTAATTCCATTGTTATTGCTTTTAGTGTTTTTTGTTGGTTGTAATGTGTTGTCACCTAAAGAGATAGTTCAGATGTTTTGAAGTGGGGCTCTTTGGAGAGGGTATGAAGATTTAATATTTTGTTGTAGCCAGCTCTTTGAATGATCTCAGTTTGGAGAAACAGTTTAATTCTGACTTGGTTGATAAGATAAGTGCTTGTTTGAGCAAAGTCAAGACTTAAAATGGCTCCAGTCTCAATTATTTTAAAGTAATATGTACAAAATTTATTTTATAGACCTTTGAACTACTTTCAGTTTTTTGTATGTTGTTAAAAATATGATAGTATTTCTGCTGGAAGTACCCCACACTGCACTGAAAGTAAATACTATAACATTATATGTAAATAACTATGTAAAATGGTTTAAAACATAATGTTTTTATGAACCATGATGAAACTTTTTAGATTAAAGTCAGTTTAAAATGAACTTTGTTAACCGTTCGTTAGTTTGATGCAATAACTAGTCTTTTATTTCTTAATATCCTGTCCACAAAAGCCCACTTCAAAAAATCTAAACTGCCTATTTAACTCATTATTCACTTTGAAAAAGGTGAATTAATAGATGTTTGATTACGAATTCATAATTTAAATAATTACTGAGGGTTTCAAGCTATTTGAATATGAGTAATTGCAACTTTTGTTATATTTAATTTAGTTTATATTGTGGTGGACCCTGGGACAAGTAACAAGTACTGTATGTATGCAATTTCCTGAGATTCATTAGATAATAAAACGTGTCTGAAGGAAATATTACCTTCAGATTAGTTGCAGGCCTCTTGTGAATTCTGCAACAAATCAACTACAAATCATTTATCTATGTACACCCAGAGCCTGTCCATGTGCCGGGGTTGTTCCTCTTTGTGTGTCCAAGTGTATTTGTGGAGTCACTGGGGCACCATTGACTGCTCGAGCGCTGGTGATGTGATTAGCGAGCGATGAGAGAGCAGACGTTCAAGTCTGAGAGACGTTACAGGCGGAGAGTGCGTCTCACTGCAGCTGGGGGAAGTAATTCATCCTGCCTGCTGACCAGCAGCGCTCGTCTCTTCCACCTCTGGTCAGGGAATGTCGCCCGCAAATCTCTGTGGTATGGTGTGAATGTAGGGGAACTAACCGGTACGGTATGGCTGCATCCGCTGCGTTTTATATTACACAACAGAACAGTGGAGCTCATTTATATATATATATATATATATATATATATATTTACCAGCAGCACTGCTGGAGATTTGTCGAACACACTTTAGGTATGTTGTAATGGTTTTGACTGATTTTAGGAGCATTTCAAGCACGTTGGGTGTGACTTCAGACACAGTACATAAACATAATCTTCTCTAAACTTGTAAAAACAGCAAACTTAAGACCAACGTTTCATTATGAGAAATATATTTACAATTTACATACTGCTAATTGACAACCAGGGGCCATTGATCTGCCATTAAAATCACATACAAAGAATCACAAATCACATTTATTATTTCATTCATAAAAAAAAGTTTTACAAAATAAATCTGATGCCTAAAGCAGTCAGTATTCATCTGAATAATTTCATAATCCTTGTCTGGCATTGTGAGGTAAATGTAATTTGTATTTTATAAGTAGAAAGAAGCGGATGCAGAATATTTACTCATATTCTCTTTTAGATTAAAATCACTTAAAATCCTTTATAGGTTTAAATCATCCAAGCTCATTTGATGCAAATAAGGATTCTCCACTTTCCAGTCATAAAATACATTTAAAAAGAAAACTGTGTGTTTTTGTGACATGTCAGTCATAAAAATCCAAAGCAAGTTTTTTTCTCTGAGTATATTTAGAGGCAGCTGACAGACATGAAATGTGTATTGTGGGGAGGCTCTTTGCCTCCTCTGTGTCATTTCTCATATATTCCTCTATAAGTTTGTGTTCTGCTTGTCCAGATTAGGCCTTGGCATGTGCTATGGTTGTCCCCTCTGCTCCAGTTTGCCTCCTGAGGTGCCGGCCTGGGAGTTTCGCCTCCCTCCGGTGTGCTGTCACTCAGACCGGACGAGGTGGCGGCTCAGGCGGCGTTGTGTGGGAGAGCTCTCTGACACTTCCCACATCTCCTCCTTTGATCCTCTAATTGATTGACTACAGGAGCAGAGGATAAACAGAGCCCACAAGAGCCCATTCCACTCGCCTCTCTGGAGTGGTTTAGATAAAAATGTGGAGGCCTGAGCTCTCCGTTCTCCCTCTCCTTCCTCTATACGGACATACGGCCATTGAAGGTGGCACTGTGTCATGGTGGCTTAGCTGCGGGCTGTGTCCTCAGGCCCCGGGGGCTCGCGTACTGCCCCAGAGCATAAATGGCCGACGGTAATGGGTTTGTTTAGATCACAGGAATGGAAATGAAACTCCTGAGCCTTTTCTGCAGAAACCAGGAGGCCCTATCGCTCAGGAGGCAGCGACAGAAGAGCCGCACAATCTTGGCCTGGCCATACTTACTTTCACAATGAGCCACGGAAGAAAAACTGTGATTTAGATCTAATTTAGGACTCCTGAACCTCAACATGCTGCAAAAAAAAAAAAAAAACTGCTGCTGAAAAAGAAGAAAAAAATCTGAATAACATAAACAGCTCAACGTGCAAGAAAAAGAAAAAAAAAGACCAAAGACATTTTCATTTTAAAGAAAAAACAGTGTTTAGGAACATAACTTTAGAATTATTTAAACTAGTTATGTTAATTATATTCTAATTTTACAAATTTGTCTTCAGAAAGAGTTCAGAACCGTGTGCAGGTATGCTAAGAAATGATTAAGAGATGCTCTGGGGGTCTTGGTTTTATTCTTTGAGATTATGTGTCACAGCGAGTAAAAAGCTCCCAGCTGTCGCCATGAAAGTACTTACAGTATAATAATCCCCCAAATCCTGTAATTATGCCAGCATACGCTGTGTACCTGAGCCTCAGCTTTGTGCTCGTCACCTCGAGGATCCCCCTGACACAGACGCGCAGCTTGCACTGCATATATCTCCTTCCCAACTAGGTATTTTGTGCTGGGAGAGAATCTTATTTCCAGAATATTTCAGGTATTTTGAATTTCATGGTTCTCCCCTCTCGGGTATTATAGACAGCTAATCTGCCATGTATAAGTAAAAAGAGCTCAAATAAGTATTGTTCTAGACTGAAGTCATCTGATTTATCAGACATCAATATGTCCCTGTCATGAAATCTTTCACCTATGTTTCATTCAATCATTTAAGTATTACTTTGTAAGACCAGTCTAGACGTTTCTGACCAATGCTGCAAATGCAAATCTGCACACCTCCCTTGGAGCAATTTAAACAAAATAAGAAGGAAAAAAGAAAGAAAAGAAGCTGGAAAAAGTCAGAGTAAAGTTGTAAATCTAAGAAATCAGAGGGAGATAAAAATCACTGTGAAGCTGAGCTCAATTTAAAATCTGAGCTGCATTCTCAAACTAATTAATATTAATAACAAAAATGGAAATGAGTGCAGTGGCAGCCCTAAGTGAAGAACAAGCTGGGTGCATTCAGTCAGGAGATTCATATACAAGCCCTTTCTCTCAGGAGAAGTGGGCTCCAAACAGGCGTGACGGCAGGGCATAGACCGCCATACACACAGACAATTTTTCTAGATAATAGCCTATCACGCAGGATACAATTTAAATTAAAAAATGCAATTTTCACCTTGAAATGAACAAATGATTACAATTTCTATACAAATTAAGGCATCCAGGCTGTGCCTCAGTACTGTGCCAGGGCCATGAAACCTGACATAATTACCATGAAATACATTTTCAAATATTTGTATTTTGTCCATCGCTTTAAAACATGCCACTCTGCCTTCTGCGGGTTTGTGATCTCACCTTCTGGGGGAAATACATAAAAAAGAGAGAAAATCATCAGAGATGAAAAGCTCTTCAACAGGAGAGATAAAAATGTAGAGGGGGGGAAAAAAACAACCTCCCATACACAGAGTAAATCAGCGCAGCTCAGCACAGCGGCCCCCAGAGCTATCTCTAAAAGCCAAATTACTGCTCCTTATCTAAGGAATCATATCTACCAGTTATCTGCTCCTGAGATAGGCTCCTCTCCCTCTCTCTTTCTCTCTCTTGTGCCTTGTGCTCATCGCCAGAAAAGCTATTTATTTGTGATTACAGACACCCTTTGAATAAAAGATGTTTGTGTTTGAGATTCAAAGTTTGGACGGATTCTGAACTCCTTAGATTCTTCAGAGAAGAGAGTTATTGAAGGCAGAACACCTTATTTGGGCGAGGTTGCTGGGGGGTGGTCTTCTACAGAGAGAGAGAGAGGAAGAGGGAGAGCGAGCGGATGAAAGTGTAGCCGATGGGAAATGTGAGACAAGACCTCAAACTTCTCTGACGCTTCGTATCGCATATGCTTTCAGAGAGGATTCATACTGAGATGAGGTGTCGAATTGACTTTAAATGCTGAACTCTGAGAGGCACAGTGGCAGAAAGTTCTGGCTTGTGATTTTTTTTTTATTTTATTTTTTTTAAAGAGAGCTGCCAAAAGAGTGAAGTTTGTCATTGCTATTAGTAGCCTTAAGTGTGCAGAAAATTTAAAAGTCTAGCGTAAGGTTTTTGCAAATATATGCATTTTAGAAGCAAGCTTGATATGTGATTAAAACAATATAAGAGCACAAGAAATAGAAATCCTCACACGTTTGCTCAGAAAATAAATCCTCACCTCATTGGGAGACAAAAGACTAACTTTTTCCCAGACAAAGCAGCTATCAGGAACAACTTGTTAATCCTAAACACCTCCTTTGTCCTTCGATTTACCTCCTTTTCTCCTTCCCTCCATCTGTTGAAGTCCCTCAGCCAGAGAGGCGCACATCAGATTTCAATAGTTGACCTCTTAATGCTGAGGTCAGTGCTGCACCGGCAGCGATTTCACACTCAAGATGAAAGGGAAATGAACACTGAGGACGCTGGGGGTGACATGGGGCCCTGACCACGCCAGCCACCGCCACTCTTACCGCTTCACTGCACCCGGCTGGGAGCTGAGGTGAGTCCAAAAGGAGGCGCTGAGATGGAGGTTTGGATACAATCACTGACCTCCAACAGATACGAGCAAACCGGCAGAGCCGAGCAGGTTACTTATTACTCTTTAACTTATATAGTCTGGGAGGGTTTTGTTTGTTAGAGCAAGATATATAAAAGTTTGACATAATTTTCATAATGTTTAAATCCCTTTTTGTCTGTGTTTTTTGTGTGTGTGTTTGACAGTATTTTTACCGCTGGTAAAAAAGATTTTAAAAAAAAGAGCTTTACACAGTAAAATAAAGTGTGAATTGTTTCTGATTTTTGAAGAAATTCTTGTTCTTGTCAATAGATGTGTTTGGTTGGATGGAAATCAGGTGGAGATTTTGATTTTTTTTTTATAAACACAAACAATCTCACAAACCAAACCCAGCCACATAGTTTTAGCAGAGTAGAAAATTTAAATTAAATACTTTATACAATAAAACACTATGAAACATCTATTTGTCAGTGAAAATATTGATTCATATATTAACTGTTCTTTAGCGTCAGTGAAAAATGAAACTACACCTGAGATCTTAACATATTTGCCTTTACTCTACAGCATTATAAATGATCAAAAAACATTTTTATTTTAAAGCTGGAGCATTTAAAAATACACTGTTTGGGCAAACATTTCTTGTTTTTTCAATAATTCTCAATACAATTGCAGAAAAACAACAAAGGTGCAATAAATCCAAACCTAAAGCAAATAGTAAAAATGGTGTAAGCAAAAAAGATGCATCTCTTGTATGCGTTTAGAAATACAACACAAATTAAATTCGAACCTCCTTTTACTGCAGAATTTAAAAAAAAGGATCTCCTGTTACTTTAACCTGGACACTCCCTGCTTCACTTCCGTTCGACTGAAAGCTTTTTCTCGTGTTCATCCTCTCCAGCACGGAGGAGTTCAGTTATAATTCATGGAACGTGTCGGCTCAGTCCCCCCCTCCAACTCCACACACACCTACATTACATGTGGCAGGTTGCAGGTGTACCAGACTCAGGCGAACAGATGGATTTATTTGAATGGCAGACACGAGGAATTCGAACAGAAGAGGCATTAAAAGCACAAGTGCAGTACTGCTTAGGTATTCCTCATGCACGAGCTTTGCTGACCAGCGTTATCGGGAAAAATGTGAAAAGAAAAGGGAAGGATTTTCCTTTTTTTTTCAATTAGTACAAATGAGCTTTCATTATCAGTGAAAGTTTTATTATCAGCTGTGATTTAAAGGCATGTTTTTTCTCAGTCGCTCTAAAATTACATCTGGTTACATCATTTCATTTTATGTACCTAATTACTGAGTCTCGATCAAGTCGAACTAAACTTTCGCAGCGCTGTTGATTTGAGACGCGGCGCGGGGAGCAGAGAAGCCAGAAGAAGCAGGTTGAGTAACTCTGAGGAGCTCCTTCGTGTTGCTGCCTTATGAACCCTGACAGATTGCTCTTTTCCACCAATGAACCAGGGCCGTTCCAAAAGTGCCCTGATCCTCACCGTCTGCCTGCCCCGGTAACAACCCGCTCGTTACTGGGGCACTTCTCAAAGGCCATTATTGAATGAACAGTGAGACAAGGCTCACAGTGAATGGACAGTTTGGTTACACCGCCATGAGGCTTGAGCTCCTCGGAGTAATGTACCGCTTAAGTACCTGTCAGCTTTATAAAGGAGGGAGTAGACTGTGTAAATGTGTGTGTAAATAGAGTGTCAGATCAAGACCCCAGGGAGTGGAGGTGGGGAGCATGAGTGTGTATGTGCGTATGTGTTTGCAGGCCTGTTTTGTTCGCTGATGCATAAGTGAGCCATGTGTGTGTGTGTGTGTGTGTTAGCTATTGTGCACATGAGTGTCACCATAATGATCATTTAACCCTGCTCAGCATTCCCCAGGGCTCCTCGTCCCCCTTTTTCGACTTCACAGTGCTGCAGGCTCTCTGCTCCTCTGCCTCTTCTGTCTGCTTCTCACGGCTGGGCACAGTCGGGGAGCGCCTCCTTATTCATTCATGAGAGAAGCACCGGATAAATAAAAAGGTTCATTACTGTGCTAAAGTGTTACTAATGACATGTACCTGCCACTGAGCACCTCCGAAAATCTAATGTGACACACTAGAATGGAAAATCTATTCTGCAGCACCAAGGCCTCCAATGGCGCCAGCACATACTCTATGGAAATTTCCCTCCGCTTGCCCTCCAATTGTGTCTCTCTAAAACCAATATTTACAATCCCGTAGCCATTATGTCCTACTACGCCCTGTGCGCTCGCTGGTGCGACCTCGACATTAGCTGAAAATTGGACTTTGCAAACTTAGCAAGAGAGAGGAGACTGTTCTCGCAGATGAGACGGTCGGGCAGAAAACAGAGGACTCAGAATGACTGATGGGGGGGGGGGAACGTCTCTAAAACATCCTGCTTCCCCACAAAATGATAAAATTTTCCACAAAATGCCCAGTAAAGTCCACAAGTCTCAGCGTGCTGCATTCAGTCATTTCGTGTCCTCGGCTGAAAGTCTGACGATGTTAATAAAGCTTCAACAGATTTTTATGACGGTCAGACTTTGTGTTGTGGAAGTCTGGGTGTTTGTCTTGAATGATGGAAAACAGATAAAAAGAGCTTCAAAAACTGCAGCATCACCTAACATCTTTAAAAAGACACTCCAGTTCTCAGACACTCAGCTGGTTGATCCTTAAATCCTGATCCTTCCTGGTGTTTTATTATTCAAAAAAGTCACTTTCCTCAAAAAATGTTTCATAAGTCAAATGTGTAATCATCCTGCAAGGTTTGTCTTTGATAGACTCAAATATTTGCACGTAAAGAAAATAAATCACTTGGTTTTCTCTCTACCACAAGCAGAATAGTCTTTTTCCACTCAATCAATACAACTGCGAACAAAATATTACAATTCTTTTCTTAATTTATTTTACACAAACACTCCAATCAGACTGAAAGTAGACACATGGATTTCAAACCTGAACCAAATATTAAATATTTAAATTAGCTTTTTATTGTACAAATAGCAAAATGTTTTTAGAATATATCTCTTTACATATAAATACAGAGCTATATTTTTATGCTCATTTATCTTCCTCTTTTAGAAACATGCTTTATACAGTTTTAAAATAACAAATTAAGTAGCCTAGCTTTGTTTTACATATCGATCATGATCTCCTCCTGGATCCACTGCATTATAAACACAGAAACCAGAAGTACCATTCTGTTATCTTTTATTATCATATGTTTTCATACAATGTTATTTATTTCCTGTATTTGTCTCTGTTATTAGTTTTGGCACTAGATTAAGTGAGCATCAGTCAGACGTGGTTGTTTGCTCTCCTTCCTGAGCTGAAATATTCAAGTCTTTAGGAGCTCAGTGTGTAACTGAATCTCATCTGTTTGACTGTTTTTTTTTTGTTTTTTTTCAGCGCGCTCATTTTCACTGATTAATTCATACAAAGCCAAAGAAAATTTTCTGCCTTGTTTGTCATGTCACATCCAAACCCTGCAGTGCTCCTTCAGTCAGGTCATTATCACAATGGATTCAGAAAAACCAACAAAAGATCAAGAATCAAGTTCAAAAACATAACAATATTCAGCTAGTGGCATATTTGTATACAAAGCAGTAAAATTTCCATTTTATTTATTTATTTATTTTTATTTATGGTGGCCCTGATGTGCAAAGCAACAACGATAACAGCAGAACAAGAAACACAAGAAAATTTAATTGCAAAAAAACGCATTGTTTTAAAAATATTTATATATATATATATATATATATATATATATATGCTGCTTTCTGTTAAAATGTCACTTTGTGTGTTTTCTGATACGTAATATTTGAGTTGTACTGAGTCTTATAAAGACTCCCTCTGTGAAAAGTATTTGCCCTTTTTTGGGTTTTTGTTATTTGTATTTTTACGTTTTATGTTGCGTTTTGTGCACCGTGTTTGGTAAAACATATGTGTATTTTTCTTGTATTGTGCTTTTTACATTTTGTTCTTATTATATTCTGTTGCATTTTGGAAAAAACGTGACTTTTCCTGTTGTCTTGATCCGGATTTGTTGTGTCTCATTTAATGAGAGTCATGAACACATCATTTGTGCTGTAGTAGGATTTAATGTGTGCATTTGTAGATGTGCTGTAGGTTTTTAATTCTCACATGAGACAAATGTGTTTAAAGATGCAGTATATGATCATAACAAAAAAATGTTTTTGCACTTTATCAAAATGTATTGTTCAGACAATGTTGTTCTGTTTTTAAATTATACATCAAATGTGTACAGATATTGGTAACTGCTAAACAGGATTCATGGTGAAAAAATCAACACCACACAGACTATCACAAAGCATAGTTAGAGCCTGTTCCACTCAATCTATTCTACACAATAAAGCAGAGGTGTCACATGCATTTTATTTTATGTGTACATTTATTATTGTGTCTCAGCTGCACCCAACAGCTGAGTGAACACAATGAAATAATACAGGAAGTAATAGAATATTAAACATCTACTAAGACTCAACGGATTCAGGAGCTCTGTACAAACTTGCCCATGTTAAATAGTTTATTTTGTTATTTAGTGCTGCATAAATCTAACACATAACCTATTAGAAAAAAGATTTTAAAACATTATCATTCCACGAAGGAAAGCATAACGCCCACCACCATGACTCTTGCCAAATTTTAGCTTAATGTCTGTTGTAGCCATTTTTTTCTGTTTGATAAGGTCTAGAAGCTGTGGCCATCTTGACTCTAAAAGATATTTAGTTGTTGATCAGCATCCAAAGATTACTTTCTGTCCACTTTGCTAACGAACAAAACACACAAACTCAGGCAATTACACGATCACCCACTTTTCACAGTGATGGGTGATAATGAAATAACATTCAGGAGGAAAAAACAAATCAAACTAAGACTGCTTGGTTGGTCAGATAAAGCCAGTTCCTCCCTCTAAGATGATATAACATTTTGGATTATTTCTCAGGATTACAACATGAATCTAAGCAGACTGAACATAAATAATGTGTTTCAGCTGGATGTTTGTTGGTCATTTACCTGAGAAAAATCAGCTGGAAAATTAACCCAAGGAAGAAATTATTCATTTGATTGATTTGATCTGAAACATAAAATGATGTGTCAAGAGATGTGAGTAAAACAAGAGCAACAACAATAGTCCATAAATCACTTGTTACTGGTAAGATATGTGTGTGTGGGGGGATGTGGTGTGCTGTTTACGCTGGAATGCATGTGTCTGTGCGCAGAAACTCGAAGATCATTAGTCTCGTGATACATCATTGTGAGGGTTAAATACTCTGTGGTGTTGTTGGATCACAGACCTTGTGACAGCCCCTGTAATTATCTCCCCTCCCAACGCTTCCCAAGGGTCCCATAAACCACATTAGCCACTCTATCCACACAGATCATTCAGACTCCTTCGCGGGCCTCCACCTCCTCCCAGCATCACCTCACCAGCCCAACAAAGTAGCTACATCCGGGATTTGACACACATGTAAATATTCAAATGTGATGATTTCATTATGATGTGTCCTCCCTGCGTGAAATTTGCTAGAGCTGCTTGTTTTCCTTTTATTCTTGAAAATTGAAATTAAAATCACCGGCCATGCTTGTCATTTATGTTTTTACATTTTAAGAATCTGAAATCAGGCCTCGGCTGGGCATGCATTGGTCGCACTGTCTGTTTGAAAAGCCGGCTCAGCTCCTTATTCAGCAGCCTCTTCAGTATGTGATTGACTTCTCCCCCGGCAGCCCTGCAGCAGATGAAGGAACAGAGCTTAAAACCTGTTACTGTCAGCCTCTCACCTGGATCATAAGAAGTCCTGCTCCAAGCATGCAAACCAATATCCGCCTATTCTTTGCACAGCCGCCGAGGATTCACAGCAGCAGCTTCTCACAAAGAGCAGGGCCGAGTGCGCTCTGTGTTATCTTATTGAGTTACCTGTAGCTAAGCTCTGAGCGAGCGCACACAATGGCAGGCGGTTAATGACAGTGCAGGGCCTAACCCCTTGTCCCCGGCCTTTCCCTGAGCCTCATTTCCGCGCGGCGGCTGCCATTTCACAGCTGTTAGCCACAGACTCTCTTTGTCATGATTAAGGACAAATTAATAGATGCCTCCTGGTAATCAGCTTTCATTAGGGCTGTCAAACCGTCAGCGGCACTCGCTCAGTGGACTGGACACGGGATGATCACCTCCCAGTTGAGAGACACTGCAGCTAGCTGTGCTGCAGCCTCTCCGCGGCTGTATTTGGTGTTCTCGGTGTGGCTAAAGTGTGGGTAACCAGTGCATTAGCACGCTCCTTCGTGGCTTGTAGTTGGTGCATTAACAGTGCTCCGTGTGGAGCTGCAAGATGGAGGTCATCGTGGGAATGACATAAAGAGTAGTCTTTCTGCTGAGTGTAATTGGCCCCAGCATGCTGAAAATGGACTGATACTCACAGAGTACTCACAGGATACTTCTGCAGGTACTACAGCATGCTGAAAATGGACTGATACTCACAGAGTACTCACAGGATACTTCTGCAGGTACTACAGCATGCTGAAAATGGACTGTGAAATGTAAAGGGGGGGTCAAATAATTGATTTTCCCCCGAATGCAGAATCCAGGGCAGGGCTATTTAGTGAGTAATTTACAAGAGTGGTTCGGCCCAGGCTGACTGGCATATCTGTTGAAAGTTCCCAGGGGCAGGGGAAGAGATAAGACACACCTGAGACCCCGGAGCAGACGGACAGCAGTCACCGTGCAACTCAGAGGGCAGAGAGGATTCTCATCAAACTTCCTCAAACACACCTATATATGTATGCGGCGAGGGGACAGCTATACATGCACACACACTCACAGGCAGTGAGGATGATGGACACAGGCTATTGTATGTAGAAATAGACTCTCTTCTCTCGCTCGGTCCGTCTCCGGTTCTCTGTCTGTCCGCCTCCCGCCCTCCTTCTCTCGCAGCATTTCTGGAATTGATGAAATAAACTCATCAGACTTCCAGCAAGTTTGGCATTGTGCGAGCGAGCTGAAGTCATTTCGGTATGTAGATTTCAGACTTAAACCCATAACCGTGTTGCGTGGTGCATGACCACCCCCACCTGCTGGAGAGGAGCAGGCTGGGTGTGCATGATGGGATAGGAACGTCTGTAAGACAGGATACAGCCTGGCCCTGTGTATGTTTGAGGATTTCTCAACACTGCTGCCTAGGGGAATTAAGACAATAGCCTTAATGCAAATGGTATAATCTAGTGACAAAATGGCGTTTTATTTGCTGTGCCAAAAAGAAGCTGGAATACATGTGTAAGCTAATTGAGAAGAACCAGCCACTTTGCAATCTGCTTGGCTAAAATCGGTTTCATCTTTGATTTGAAGAAGGAAAAGGGTGAGTGGCAATTGTCAAGGACCGTGATCGCCGTAATTTAAATTTATAGGAAAAAAAACAACAACAAATGATTATGATTGTCATATTGTACGAGGAAGTCATTGCCGGCCAAAATGTAGATGAGCCACCCGGACACTGAGCTCATCACAGCAGAACACATTTGTATGGCACGCAGGCAGTTCTCTTCAATTTTCTTAAGCTTCTTGTTAAATTGCACCAAACAATTTTCAAGATCAATTCCAGCGTCAAAAACAATGCACATAAATCCCATTTATTCAACCCATATTGTGCTGGAGAGGGCCCCTGTGTTTGCATGAAGGTAATTACAGTGGGATTTGATATTGTGGTGTGCCCAGAATTCTCCAGCTTTAGATCAGGCTCGGGGTGCTCCACCCCATTAATACTCCATATGGGGAACCCAGCTGTGATCAGAATTGGACGAGCGGGAGGGGGAATCGATTTCATTTGCAGGATTATTGATGTAACCGAGATGCCGTTTGTATGAAACATAAAGTCCTATTTCAGAGGTTATGGATAAAACTGGATGGAGGGGCTGGTTGTTTGTTTTGTTCAATGAAACATTACAGAAACAGAGAAGTCAGTGAACTCAATGCTGTACAGTCTGCACCTGCATTTCACCACATTAATACTTTGGAACAAGTTTTGTTTTTTTTCCCTGTCCTTATCTTTTTGCATGCTGACATAAACTTCTGTATGCAACACACTCTGAATTGACAAGAAGTTCTGAAAGCAAAATCTTTTCAAATCAGACTGTGGGAAAATTAACAATATAAAAATGATTTAATGTAATGCAGGAGGCAAAAAACTGGGGTTCAAAGTAACACGTAATGCTGGCAGTAAGAAGAGACCTGGCATTCAGCCTTTTTTCACCCTTTGCCAAACTTTCCCCCTCTCCACCTGTTCTTCTCTCTCTCTTTTTGTCCTGCTGGAGGCTTTATAAGTCGGCCGATGTGCTGGCGAGGTGATCACACATACATTAAAAACAGTATCGGACTTTCCCAGGGTTCAGACGGCTCAACAGCTGGATCTTTCAAATGAATCTGTCCCTCTCCTCAATTATGTCTCCTCCTTTCTTGGTGCTCTGTGCCCAGCAGAGACCCTTGTAGTTCCCACTCGTATAACAGCAGCAGTGGGAGTGATGGCAAAGCAGATGGGAAAGTTGTTTTTTTCCTCTCGTTTTTCTTTTTCACTCCGATGATGACAGAAGCTGGGTTAAGATGAGGTAACCTTCTTGATCATCGCATCATCAAGTTCAGAAGGGATACTCGCTCATAGCTTTCACGTTACTGACAGAAAAATACATTAAAGCGCATTAGAACAGCTACTATAAAGTTTTCCCATCAAAAGGATCTTTTAACAACTGGTCTTAGTTGTCAGTTAACACATGAAGGCCTCAGAAAGCGATCTCCTTCCCCAGCTTACTGTCCTCGTTTGGAGCAGATGTTCGGGGCGTTCGAGTGTCAGTGATGGGCAGCGTAAAAGCAGACTTACATATGTTCATGTCACTGTATCGCTACAACTGGAGAAGGAAGTTATGTCATCGAGCCAGCTGGCTCTAATGTGCGGCATTGTGTGAAAAAATATGGAGCAGAGGTGGAGCCAAACTCCAACTTGGCCGAGCCGCTCACAATATTTCTTGCTTTGGGATTCGGGTGCAGACAGACAAAAGGCATCCGCCGCAGATCCAGTCCAAGTTATCAAAGTATGTCATTAATTTTGCAGTGCATTCATGCAGACGCCTGTGCACAGCTGATTCTCTGCGTGCAGTTTTTGTTTTCAGCAATAACAATTGTCTGCTTAATAGTTGAGAAAAATGCTTGTTGCAGTTGATAAAAGAAACTGCAGCGCATTTGTATTTTGACAGAGAGAAATCTGAGCCAAGTAAAAAAGAAAAAAAGAGAGAGAGAGAGAGAGAGAGAGGGAGCTCGCCATTTTTTGCAAGGCATGTCTGTGAGGGGCCGGTGTTTTGATATGGGCCTGTTTAGAGTGAGGAGGGAAAGAGGGCCCCTGTCTGGGAGAAAAGGCTGAAGCTCTGTTATGGAGTTTAGGTCTCCATCTAGTCTAATAAAAACACTTAAGCCAAACAACCCCCTCTTGCTCTGCCTGTGTCTGATCCTGGGAGCTACCTGCAGGCCCTCCACAGAGCACATTTAATAATGGTCCTCCACAGCTCCCTCCTCTCGTCTCCCAAGTGAATGGCAGCCCGTCTTCTGGCTGTAGGTTAACAGAATAGCATGAAGGGTGTGGTTAGCTTCTGTTACACAAATCTAACCCCTTAAAAGTGGTCTCAATGCTGGCATTTTCTGCATTTTCCGAACTTTACCTGACAAATTTTATGTTGATGTTTTTTTCCTCTTTGAGGTGCTTATTAAAAGCAGTTTGAAGCACAACAATCCCTTGTTCTAGCTCCACATGGCCCATAGTGTGAGCAGGCAGGGACGTAATAAAAGACTTGTGCTTTTGACGGTGTGAAAGCAGAATAAAAAGTGGCATTTTTTATTTTGTTTTGCCTCGTGTTTGATTCTTGGTAATGCAGACAATCAAGAGGGTAGAGGAGTTAAGTGCATTATAAATTACCGAGAGGGGAGCCACCTCGCTCTTGGAGCTCATCCTGATGCTGGTGCTGCCACTTTGGGTTATGTGAGGAGTAAAGTACTTTAGCAAAGACCGTGGAGCTGCTCCACAGCGCTCCTTTGCATATCAAATAAACAGCAGAGCACGATGGCAGTGCCAGCGCAGACGGCTATGTTGCACGTACGTGCCGATGCACATGCATACCTCTGTAATGGTGCCACCGAAGTCTATTGAGCGTCTCCCATGGCGCAGGTCATGCTGACACTGTGTCTGAGGATGAAGTGTTTGTATGTGGAGTCTATAGATACCTGAGGAGACGTCTTTAACGGTGAGCTTTACCTACAGGATGTGACACTTTTGATTTGAAGCATCACAGGTGAATACAGTAATTAAAGCAAGCCATTCATACAGCATATAATTAGGAAATTTTACACAAGAGCAATTTTATATTAACTTGTTTCATGATTTTAAATTCATAAATAGGTGTATTTGGGAAGTTCATGGTTCTATTGACTATAAAAAATAAATGTTTCCAGATTTTCATGCTGAAATCCCATGTTTATATTCCTCCTTTTTGTGTCCTCAATCCACAAGGTAAAGATCCATGACTCTTATTTTCATAACAAAACCTTCTGGGGTCCAGCAAACAAACTGTTGTATGGATGTACTATTGATTTCACATTCACACGTCCAGACTTAAAGGGACTATGGGATTGCCCATGAATCCCAAAATCTGTGTGCTACTCACAGTCTGTCAAGTTGACATCCACTCTCTTCTGTAAACTGGCAAGATTATTCACTCAACAGGATCTCTTCCTGCCTTTCATCCTGCAAACTACAGGCCAATCCGGCCGCTGACAGCCAAGTGATAGCATACAGATGGAAATGAAGGCGAGTGGGGGAATGGTGCTGTTTGTTAAACACTGGAGAAAGCCTCTGGGTGGAGGGTGTAGACTGTTGCGCCAGACTGCGTCTTCTGACTTCACTTAGCGTGGGGTTCGAGCACGGGAAATCTTTCACTTAACGTTGTACGTGTCAAATGTTGGCTGCGCTGAGAGATGATACTGTATTGGCTGAATGTTTTTTCTGTATAGCCATTTGGGGTGAGTGTTAATATGTTAACATAATAAAAGCTTTAAAATGACAGTTCAGGTCTTTTGAAGTGGGGTTCTGTAAAAAAACGTCATGAACAATTAATGTCTTACCTGCAGTAGATAGCTCTTTGAGTAATTTCAGTTTGAAGTAATATAATTTTTTACTTACCAGATTAATGAGCTAACGGCTAGTCTGAGCAGGGCCAAAGAGGATTGCTGCCGGTTTAAAAATAACTTTATTTTAAAAAATGTCATTGCAGTTCCTGCAAACGCAGACTGTGGTACATACACACAAATTTGTGGGAAATTGTATGCCCAAATAGCAGCAGCTAAATAAACATTTCAAAATTAATATTGCTGTAAAAGCTTATAAAACAGCATTCATAAATACTACTATAAAAATTTGAGAACAGGGCAATCTTGGCCCTGCTCAGATTAGCCGTTAGCTCATGAGTCTGGTCAGAATTAAACAATATTTTTCCAAACTGTGATGATTTCAAGACCTTCCTACTCAAGGTAAGGTTATAATTGTTAATTTCCAAAGATTTAAATGATTAAAAGCATCTTTTTAAATATAAAAGTAGCATTCCTTAAAAACAATACATACTGCCTGCAGCCAATGTTTTAAACAAAGACCTGCTGGGAATGACTCTCGGCTACTACCACACCAGATTTGAGCTCAGTGTGATCAAGAATGTATTATTTCCTTCTGCTTGACTTTTAAAAAGTATTTGGAGACAAAAAAGACAAAAACAAATTGCAGAGAAGTTGTCGTGTCTGTCAGTTTGTTTTGTGGAAGTAAATTACGTACAGCCTCTTTCCTGATAACAGTCATATAACAACTAAACTGGTCTCTAAATCTGGTGTGAGCGCTATGTGCTATGAAATGTATTTCCTTCTCCTTGGGCAACAGATACTGTGTGTTATTCCCTATAGTCCACCGAGCAATACAAAGAATGTATTCTGCCTGTTCAATCATAACACTGGCATCCGGTCATTGTGCTCTCTGGATCACAATTCACAGCCACTGAAATGAAACCAATCTCAGCGCCTTTCAAGATAATGCAAATAAATATCAGCCCTGATTTGTCTGTTTTTTCCCCCCAACTTTCCTCTCTTCGCTGCCTTATCAGCACACAGAGCATTTCTCTCTTTCTTAGGGGTCGCATGAAAGGTCTCTCTTTTCTCGAGAATCAAGGCAGAGGAGAAGCCTGGTCCGGGACTGATTCATGTCGCACACACTGGTAGGATGTTATGCATGGATAATTGATTGTCGAAGCAGCATGGCCACTGTTGGATCTTGATGGTGCTGCCGAAATGTCACCTTACTGATGTTACAGCGGCGCCAATATTAAAAAGGCTGGTCTCAAAGACTTCCATCTGAGCACACTCCTCTCCCACTGTGTCTGGGAGAGACAGCGCTGTTTGTCAGGTTTCTATTTCAGAAAGACACATCTTGCATTTGCAACCTTATCTGCACAGGACAGTGCACCCACTTCCAGAAGTGCATTGAACATTTCCAATCATAGGGATATATCGCTCTCCTTTTAAAGTGGAAATCAAACATGTGGGAACAGTGAGAGGGGGGGAAAAGACACATAATTGAGAGCTCATGGGATTTATTTATAGGTGGTTTGTCTACTCCAAAACCCCCAGAAAAATTACACCCCTTGCAGCAAAATACCCTGTTCAACAACAATAAAGAATCCATCATTTTTATAGGGATGTTTTCATACCAATTCCAGGGAATTTTAATGCAAAATTGTTTGGAAACATCTCCAACATTAAGTCAGATAATGTAGCAGGTATTTATATAAAAAGTAGGGGATTAAGTGGGTGGAATCCAGTTAATTTCAGAGTTAGGATAGTATACCCAAAGCTGACTGGGACTGGTAAACTGTGTTAATCTATAAAGGCTTACACAGGTAAAAATAGACTGCACCTGCACGCCTTTTTAACACCATAATACTTCGCAGAGAGGGAGACCATCTATTTCCAATATAAATAAATGAAAAGCGATGTTTTGCCATCAGTTTTCAGGGTAGCTTCTATACTTTGTTCAAACAATGTGGCTGCCATTATCGTAGAAGCCTGGCCAGGAAAAAAAATAAAATAAAAAAACAAACCTTTGCCTGCCTTTGTAGCAATATAAATTATGCCAAGTTGTAAATATGAATCGTTTAAAAATCATAAACTGTATTTAAGTTATTATTATGTTTTGTGCTGTTTCTTCAGAAAACTCAATTCCCAAGCAACGTCATCGTGAACTGTAACATTATTTGTGTTGAATATTGTATCCATCTTAGGTGACTGCTGTTTCCTGCTCTTCTTTATTCCGACATGCTGAAACGATTGAGAACTCAGGGCTTCCCCCATAATCAAGTGTGAATGAACATGTAAACTTAGCCAGGTATTAACAGAACTTGGGCTTCCTTCCATACGCAGCGGTTCGTAGCTGCTGTGCGAATCCTGGCTGGCGTGACAGAAGTAAAAAGGCAAGCAGCTTGAGGAGTGAAGAGGACCCAAACCAGACAGGCAGGAACTCACCGTACTGTTGGGCTGCATGCAGCAGGAAAAAAAAAAAAAAAGGGAGAAAGGAGCATTAATAGACACCATATGTCTGCATATTCTGGAGTCTCCAGCATAAATTTCATTACCCAACGCACAAAACGGACCGTCTAAAAGACGACATGTAACTTGGCCTGAGACAGCTACCGTGTGAAAAGTGGGTCGTTATGTGTGAGAGTCATGGCCCAATCTGTCACGCTGGAGGTTCTTTTTTTTTTTAAAAAAGGGGAAAACGGGGGTAGCAGCTGTTTGGTTCACCTGTCCTGTTCTATACACGGCTCTCCATCAAACCAGAGGTTACCGTTCTCGTAGGCCTGCACCTTCACACGCGTTCCTCCACAGCGATGGCAGATGCAGCACTCCCATCTAATGTGATGACATTTACAAGACCGCAGGCCCTCTGTTTATCACACATGTACAATTATATGGTGCTCCATTTGTATAAGTACACTGGTTATATTGGGGGAAATGACCATAAGGCCTTCAGCTGGCCTGTCTCAGAGTGTTCAGCTGGATTTCAAGTGGGATGGATATGTTGTGTTCTACTTGTATTGGTCTATTGTTGCGTAGGATAAACTACATGATTTAGTTCTGTTTTTTTAAGTGCCTACTTGTCAGGAGTTGGAACTTTTTCTCCGACTTCAGCCTGTGAAAGTCTCCAGTAAGAACTGTGACACCGTGAATATGTGATTGAATTGTATTTAACTGTTTGCACATATGTTCCCTTGTTTAAAGGGGGAAAGTTACTTCGGCGCTGCTTAAGCCTTGGATTATCTGTCTGCGTCCTCTGCCTCTTTAGCATCAACATGAATTCACCCACTCAGAGTTCTATCACACATCCGCAGAGCTCCCTGAGAGAGAGCGGACCTTAGGGAAGCCCGAGCAGGGGAGGGGTGGGGGACCTCGACAGAGCCGAGCGGGGTTCTAGCTGCGCCCATGGGCATGGCCCTCTCACTCTCTGGCAACCACTTTGTTAGGCACACAACACTAATCCTCCTTGTGTCTTTATTGCCCTCTGTGCGGAGGAGCAGGCCGGGACTGAGGCTGGGGGGTTGGAGGGGGGCGCGCACCGCTGCAGGGCCCGGTGTGATCAGGGTTCCTGTTTGAAGATGGGCCACACTGTACAGCATTAGGACATCTAATAGAAGCAAGCTGAGAGCAAACCAGACTGATACTTGCTGAGACAGAGAGGGAGAAGAAAGGAAAAAGGAGAGCCCTTAAATATAAGCCCCCTCCTCCTCTTTCATTGGGGAGGGGGGGCATAATTTGAGGATAGGCAGATTATGGCAACCAGAAATGACTGTGAGGCAATTCTGGCCCATGTTGTTACACATACTCAATAAGCTAAACAACACATTAATGTGCTGCTTCAATTTATAAAACAGCCTCTGTGGTTGAAAACCATTTGTCATGGGTTGGATTTGCAGGAATCTCATTTTGGATATTCTACAGCATTTAACACAAATTGTTTAATGAACGCTGAAACCTTCCTTACAGTTCAAGTTGAAATCGTTGATCTTAAAATTTCAGATAATTTAAAAAAAGGTCGCTTTCATACAAACCCAACTTTTGCACATTTCTGATATTACTTTGAGAAAGTGCTGCTCGGAGTGGCTCCTCACAGTTGTCCCCACTCAGCTGGCGCCATCTTGTGTCCGTTTGGAGCAGCCCGGTGCAGAAAGCAGGTGCATAAAATTCAATGTCACCTTTTTTTTTTCCTTCCTCTGGATCTCCTCGCTGTCTCCCAGCTGTCACCTGAGCGCTTGGCAGCATAAGGTAATGGCATCAAGATGCAATCAAGATTATATGCTTGTCACTCATCCCTGTGCTCTCGGTGGCTTACAGTGTGTGAAACAGACACAAGATAAAGCCTGCGCCCAGATGGGAAGATAAACTGCTTCTAAATATTCATCAGTTTTCTGACTGCAGAAATGTGACCCATTAGATCACTAAGAGGGGAAATTGGTTAGAAAGGGGCTGCAGCAAAAAGAGCTGAAGAGGAGTAATGCAAAGTATATTAAAAAAAATCATTTGAAATGTTTTAATCTCTGCCTGTAGAAGCAAATTTTCACTTTGAATTTTTGTGGCTTTCTTCCTGGCTAGGAATCTCAAACAGGGAGTATCTCAACTGAACAGAACCTCTTCTTGTAACTACATCCAGAGTTTATTTTCATGTTTACACAGTTTCTTATCATATGCAATAATAACAGGATTACTTTGTGACAAACAGCAATTTGTGGAATTCCCTCATTTCAGTTCGAGGATTTTCTTTTCGCCTTGTTCCTGTTTTATACTGAAGAAAGAAATGCTTCTGGATTCTTGTCTGCCCGTAGGTTTGATCCCAGAAACCCTTCAGGTTTTTCGAACAGACCTCTGTGAGGAACCAGATAAAAAAAGAAAGCAAAGAAATGCTTGATGATGCAGGCATGAAGGAGCAAAGGAAAATACTATAATTTGCTACAGAATCCACTGATGAGGATGCTTTATATGCAGTCAGACCAAGGAAAAGGCATATATTACTTACATAAACTGCACTTTGTATAATAGTTTCTGGCCAAAATCACAACAAAACTCTATGCAGATAGTTTGTTTTATTCATATTTGTCTCATAATACTTTACAAGCTTTACCAAAAAATAAATGTTCCCCAAAACAAAAGTTTTCTACATTTTCTAATTATTCTTTCACATAAAACTACATCTAGCACAATTCATTCAAAAGTCAGCATAAACTTGTGAGTACTGTAACTTGTTCTTTTTTTTAAAAAATAGAAATGTTGGTGCTTCTGTAAAGAAAATATAGGCTTTGTCTCCTTTTTTTTCTATTTGAATGCGTTACTGGGAATAAATAAAGGATCGTGGACAGTCATCTCATTTGCAGTGTTTGTATCTATTTTCAAGCCTTGTTTCAGTCACAAAGACGTGAACCTTGAGATGATAAAGCCCCGTGCAAACGCTTTTATTCATCAGTTGTTAGTCAGACCGTTTCCTTCTCATGTCTCATCCTTAAGTCACTTTCGAAACATTTTCCCAGTCTAATCATGCTCTTGATGATAACATACTGAACAGAATTAGAACTGTACATAAGTGAATTAATGTATGGAAATTTGCTCAAGTGCCTTCTTCAGGTCTGGTTCAGTTGATCCCCAGCTGCATTTGTTGGTAATCACAGCTGCTTCTCGAATTCACTCACAGGCACGCAATAAACAACCTGCTGGCAGCAACCCCGGCGCTTTTGTCTAATCCGTCGTTTCACTGGGCTCTAGTTTGTTATAAGAATATGACAATGAATCTCAGCAGCAGAATACACAGAGGCACATTAGGATGTGTGCCTGCACACTGAAGCTTCAGACACAAAGTCTGGGATTTACACTGGAATACGGGGCCCCTAACGCTCTCAAGAGTCTGGTGCAGAAGTTGTCAGACAGATCTTGAAAAACTTTTAGGCCTGTTTTAAAACCACAATGAATAGTTTGCTCCACTGGGCATGTGGGTTGCTTCATACGGTAAGTTAGAGAACAGCCAAACTAATAACACTTGGATGTTTTTGCCTTCAGAGTCAAAGTCACATTTTAGTATTTGGTCACAAGACAGTCATCGGAATCAAGACATGGATGAACAGAAACAAACAAACAAACAAACCTAAAAGTAATTTTGTTTTTAAAGTTCTCATGAAAATTCTTTATTGAATTACTGTCCAACGCCTCTCCCTGCTGGACGAAACCGTGAATTACCTGCTGTTAGCACTTAAACAGGGAATACTACTAATAAATATTAAATATAAATATATTTTTCTTAAAAGTAAAATAATGGCTTCAGAATGTCGTGCAATATCTGCCAGTAAATTTACTTTCTTCTTCTTCTTCTTCTTAATAATAAATAAATAGGCATTCAGGTTGTCCTCAGTTGTGCATATTGGTGATTTAAAGTGAAGGGATGAAGTGATAAATAAATGTGAATATAGAGGGAAACACATTGAATTTCTTATTTACTCTTGCAGCTATTTTATTGACGGTTCTTTTCGAGTCCAAACATCTTTGGTTCAGATATTATTTTAAACAGGAACGAATTATCAGTCCACTCGAAAGACGAGACGAAGAGTTTGAACACAAAAAGTACCGTGTTCGTAAAGGGGGATAAAAAGACGCGGTCTGGCAACCCACCCTTCCTTCTCTCAGCTAGCGGCGCGTCTGCTTTCTGCTCGAAGTTACAGCGTCTTCACTTCTGCAGGAAAGTCACTGCGAGCTCAGCACCATGGCAGGGAAGAGAGCGATAGTAATCCTGTCCAAAGGTGCAGAGGAGATGGAAACAGTTGTTCCCGTGGACATTATGCGCAGAGCCGGGGTTTGTACTTGACGAGATGCTGAATGCTAACAGTTAGCAACATAGCCTGCTAGCTTTGTTTACATTAGCCACCCCTTTCAGACGCTGGACTGCAACGCTGTCACGGTTTTAAAGTTTGTGATTTAAGCAACTTTTTAGAGATATTTTACTGACTGTAGTAATAAGAAAGAATCGTGTTACCAGATATTGTATTTTTGGAGTGCTTGAGAAGTATTGAATGCTAACATAGCAGCACTTTTGTTCAGATAGTAGCATTTGTTGCATCAGTGAAGTTTTATCCACGTTTGGCTTCCAGTTTGCTAAATGCAGACATGGTCTCCTAACCTTTGCAGTGAGTGCAGGCTGATGCCAAGTTTAAAATGTCAAAGTCCAACCTCATTTAACCTCCACGCTGGCCTTTCAAAATAAAAGTCTCAACCGTCTGCAGTGCACCGAGGATGCCATGTTGTGCTGTGAACCTGCATTCTTAACTTCTTGTCTGTTTGATTGATTGTTTGTTTGTTTGTTAGATTGCAGTCACTGTTGCGGGTCTGACAGGAAAAGAGCCAGTCCAGTGCAGCAGAAACGTCGTCATCTGTCCTGATACAAGCCTGGAGGAAGCCAGCAAACAGGTGCTGCCCAAAATCCACACATAACTAATTACAGAAAAATCCCTAATAAGATGTGCTGCGGTCAGAACAATATCAGTCCATCCTGGCATTGATTCTACAAGCCTCTTGATATTAATGAGATTACAAGCAAATAGAAATAGAACCAAATCAAGTCCGAAAGTTTGAAAAATAATGACTGGAATTATATTATGTTTTTCTTTGGTAATGTCATTTAATCCTCATTTGGTTTGTCTCCCAAGGGCCCTTATGATGTTGTGGTCTTGCCCGGAGGAATGCCAGGAGCTCAGAATCTGGCAGAGGTGAGAAAATACTCAGAGGAAGCCTCACATTTTGCAGAAGTCAAAACGACTTTGACTGATAATTTTGAGGGTGGAAACTTTGTGCAAAGATAACCAAGCTGAAACACCATTTTGAATTTTTATTTTCTGTTTCTGATTCACATTTAGATAAGCTCAGCTGACATCAGACTCGGTTTTCAGCTTAATTTACATAAAATGCCTGAATGACGCTGTTAGAAACACTGACATAAAAGGAAAGAATTTCAGGTTGCTGGACAGAAACTCCTAACGTGTAGGATATGATTTAAATATGTGCGTAAGCCAGAAGCAGAATCGGTCGCAGTCAGAGGTGACAGATTTGTTGGACAGTTTGATGGCCTGCGGCAGGAAAGACTTCCTGTATCAGCTGCTCACGCAGTCGCAGTCTGTTAGGAAAAAAGTGCTCCGCTGTCTCTTCAGCGCGTGGTGGACGGGATACTCCGGCTTGTCTTTTATGGACATCGGTTTGTTCAGCATTTGTTTCTCCACCATTTCAAACTGATCCATGAAGCAATCCCACGTCCGAAACCTTTTAAAGTAATCAAACATTCTGTAAAAGTTGTTGAATGAGTCAGCAAATTATGATGCCTTTTTAAATTTATATTCATATTATATATGACATCATATGAAGCCAGTAGTGATCAGCAGTAGTTTAGTGGTGAAGTTTTTCTTTATTTACACACTTTGAAGCCATTTTAAGGGACCACTTCTTCCCCAGTGTATGATGACATACCTGCATTGATTGGAAGTAATGATGGAGACAGTATGTTTGTGTTTATATTTTGTGAATTTTCTATACTATTAGGGGTCTGTGTTCCTTAGGTGCCATAGAGAATCAAAATTTTTTTTTGTTTGTTTCTAACATTAGTCCTGTTACATTATTTAATTCTCTGTTGCAGTCATTTTGTGAAAACATTCAGTTGAAACATTTGCATTTATTGGCTTACAAATGTGAGCTGAACTTGTTTCATTTGAGGCGAGTCTGTGCACGGCGTGTTTAAAACCCTGCTACTTTGCGTTATAATATAGCTGGCGTACGCGCAGCGGGTTGTCGTCTCCTCCGAATGAGTCACCATGCATCTGTTTTTCCTCTCTCTTACAGTCTCCTGCTGTGAAGGAGGTGCTGAAGGATCAAGATGGCAGAAAAGGCCTGATTGCAGCCATCTGTGCAGGTGCAGCTTTGAAAACAAACCGGCCATAATTATACACAACCCTCGTCCTAATAGATTTGTCTCTCGGGGGGGTTAAATATGACGTGACCTTAAACTTGACAGCTTTGTTTTATTTATTTTTATGGCATTCCACACGCGGTGTGGAAATGTGGTTTAACAAAACACAAGCAGGTGGCAGTTGTCTGAATCTGGGCTCAGATTGCATATTAAACTATTTATTGAGGGTATCCACATATGTTCTTTTTTTTTTTTTTTTTAGAGCTTTGAATGTAATTAGACTAAAAAAAAATATTTTATGAAGTTGATATAGTTAGACTTTTACTTTTGTAGGTTGTTGCTGTGAGCCCATAACATAAATATAGTCTAATTCTTTATTTTTCTCTGGCTGTAAGGCTGCTGAGTCACTAGTAACATTTATAAGGGAAACATGGTTTTATTTCAGCATATTTTTACTAAATATGAAATCGACCAAACAAACAAAACTTGATACCTGAAATGAGCTTTTAGGTTGCAAAACATAACAAATCCACCAAAGGGATGATTGTAGGATCTTTTCCATCCCATCAAGGGAAAGAAAACCCTTTAAATGTCAGACAAGTTGTGGAAGTGTTTTTTATTTTATTTTCACGGTAAAGATCAACTAGTACCAGAAAGGAAAATGGGAAAAAGTTTGCTGAACTTTCAATGCCTCAAGGTTGTAGGCATTAATAGGCAGCTGTGCCTCAGTGGTCGTCTTCCAGTCTGAAGACGGGGATTTAACCACATTTCTGCAGGGTTCCAAAGAGTCCTAGAGCAAAAACACTGTGTCCCCTATACCTCCCACCTCCAGTGTCTTTATGATTATTGGTGAGAGAGCAGATAAAGCTCTGGTCACATAGACTGCAGCTGTATAACACGGTACTGTCTGAGTGTGTGTGTGAACGGGATCATTGTAAACACCCAGATGAGACATGTTCTTTAAAGGGTGGATCATTTATCAGCTCATCTCTGAGCATCAAAAAGACTTGAAGGAAGTTTTAATGGCAAAGGTGGTTTCCAGTGGTGCAGAACCAGTAGTGTTTATTGAAGGTGTGACGGAAGCAGCCATTTAAATTTAATCATAGAAACGTCCCGTCTGTCTACATTTAACTACGAACAGCAAAAGCCAATCAGGCAGCTGTAAACAGTAAAAACGGACTCTAGCCTAAGATCTACTGACAGATCAGCCTGGGAGTTAAGGTGCAAGGTGGTGGATTTAAGGACTTTGAGCATTTTTAGCTACTGGATGTCCTCTGAAACTGTTTTTCACATGGCTTTGCTTCATTATAGTAAATATGCCCCGTGTCCAAATGCTGCACAGTTGAAGTATTTATTTTTTTTGTTATGTCTGAAACCCCCCGTGTAATTTTAAGCGAAAGCATGTGCATTTGATTGTGCCCCTGAAGCACGTCCATTTTATCCGACAGCTCCTGTAAGCGGAGAAAGGGAGAAAGGGCAAAAGGAAAGGCATTTTGAATTGGGACGTGGGACCAGCGCAGCAAATTGGACTGAAAGGTGTCCTAGAAATGAGTCGAATTCTCATGGGAACATGCCCGTTAATGGAAACGGCAGGAGAGGCCTTTGCAAAACTTACTATTCTGTCATAACACGGACGTTGTTGTTCAAATAAACTAAAATCTTGATTGCAGAGAGCAAATCATACATATTTCGTATTGTTTAGATAATAAAATATAGTCATCATCTTGTTTTCTCTCTTCATATTTCTCGTCTTTTATCCCCCAGACTGATCTCCTCTGAGTAGCTTGGCTTTAACTGGCAGTCTGTTGTTCTGCCAGGGGGGAGTGTAATCTTGAAACTGCACGGGAACGCAGCCAGAGGAGCATGATCAATAACTTTCTATTTATTAACAGTTTTTGGATGCACTCACAGTAGTGCGAGGACATTATCAAAGTTAATGCAGCAGCAGTCGGTGTCCTCAGCCTCCCCCTTTTTCTTTTTCTTTTTTTTTCCTCCTCCCTTTTCAATGTGGTGCGTAGACTTCGGAGAGAAACTGAAACTGTATACTGTGCGAGTGTATTCTTGGAAACAACGGGAAGGTTGAGGACACCTTTAGGACACAAGTGTCATTAGATATTTTCTACATGCGCCATTCATTTATTATTAACATCATGCAAATCTTCTACTTTTGATGAAATGTTATATTTTTTGTTTTATTAAGGTTGTTTTGTGTTCTACTTTGAAGGGTGAGGCGTTCCAGTGTT
Source organism: Kryptolebias marmoratus (assembly GCF_001649575.2). Lineage (NCBI taxonomy): Eukaryota > Metazoa > Chordata > Actinopteri > Cyprinodontiformes > Rivulidae > Kryptolebias > Kryptolebias marmoratus. The sequence goes on along the minus strand of NC_051433.1, from coordinate 10,345,077 downwards.
TGTTTTATTTTTTTAATTTTTTGTTAACACCATAAATATGAAAACTAGAGATTAAACTAGCAAAACAGCATTTGCTTTTGTGTTATTTAGCAAAAAGCTGAAAAAAAATCAACAAAACCTTAAACGGCTTTGCCCTTCTTCAGGTCCCACGGCTCTTCTGGCACATGGAATCGGCTACGGCAGCACAGTCACTACACATCCTGCCATGAAGGAGAAGATGATGGCTGGAGGTAAAATAAAATAAAATAAATCGACCTTTTGAACCACTAATGGTTTTTAATACATTTACTGTACTGCTGTCAGCAGAAAGAGGTTGTAAGTGTTTGTGAAAGGCAGCAGATGGCGCTGTTCGGGCTTTTTGTTTGCCACAGTGCAGTTGGACCACAGCACTTCCAGGTTGAAGGAGGATGCAGGGATTTGGCAGAACATGCCAGAACTGAACCCGTTCAGTCCTAGATTGTGTTTTCACGCCATGTGCTTTAAGTACTCTTGTGCCCGTAACACGCTGCTGTTAGCTCACACTTTGTTGTTATCCTTATGCTCCTTGTCTTTTTTTAGAGCACTATAAATATTCAGAGGCCCGAGTGCAGAAGGATGGCCATTACATCACCAGCCAAGGGCCAGGAACCAGCTTTGAGTTCGCCCTGACGATTGTAGAGGAACTCATGGGGGCTGAGGTTGCAGCTCAAGTCAAGGCTCCTCTTATTATGAAAGACTGACTCCAGTTCGCTTTTAGTCCCGTAAACGGCACTGCCCGGTATAACGGTCTGGATTAACAGAGACGGCTGATTCAGGAAAAGTGACGAAACATTTTCTCTCCAGGACACGAGCCCGACCAGTTCTTTTCTCTCATTACACTGGTAACAAATAAATGGATGGCACTTTAAACATGAAACTGTGGTATGGATAATTACTGAATGCTCTCCACATAAAACTGATTTTGTTTCATTGTTAATCACATTATTTAGAGGGCTAATGTTGCTGACTTTCAGAAATAGGAATAAGAAAGGTTGACTGGACAGGTTGGACGTTAGGTTGGACTTTGTTGTCCTGATAATACTTAGCTGTGTCAGTGTCAGGTTTTGCTACTTTTAACCAACCCTTTGCTGCTTTTTGCTAGCCTAAAGTTACATTTAGCATTTACATTTGAAGCATTTAGCTAATTTTAGGTAGCCTTTTGCTCCATTTAGCTAGCTACCCTTCCATTTTTAGCTTCTGATTACAATTTTGCTGTTTTAATATATTTTTTAATTGGTGTTTTGCTCCCTTTTAGTTAGACTTTTGTTTCTTTTAGCTAGACTTTTACTCCATTTAGCTTTCAGCTAGGCTTATGCGGCTTTGAGCTTCTAGCTACTGTTTTGCTCCTTTTAGCTTATTGCTAGCCTAATGATACATTTTAGCTGATTTTGAACTAGTCAAATGATACATTTAGCTTTGAGCTAGCCTTTTGCTGCTTTTAGTTACCATTATATCCTTTAGCTGGTGTTCTGCTTCTTTTATCTCCATCAGCTCAGTTTCAGCTGCTTCTGCAAACGCCAGCAGTCGTTCAGCGCCTGGCGTTCGCGCTGCATATTCACAGGAAACATTTTTTTTGTGTGTGTGGTTTGTTTAAAATATGCTGCAGCTTTAAATATATAAATAAAAAAACAGCTCAATTTAACAGACAAAAAGCAACAAACTTCCATTAAAGTATATTTCTGTATTCAGCATCTTTCCCTGCAGGAAAAGGGGGAAAAAATGATTCTTTAGCAGTGATTAAATAAAATTGCTCTTTAATCTGTTTCATTCATCATCTATAAATAGATTTGAACTGAATCCTAAAAATAAGGAACAAAGTGTTTCTGAACTCAAGGAAAGCGTCTTTTTAGTTAAAAATACGGGGCGCTTCCTTATTTTAGGGCACAGTTGGCAACCCTACACTCGTCATTAAAGCACAACGTAAGACGAATCCACTTCTCTTGACACATAAATCCTAGAGGTCACTCCGTCTTGTTTTTACTTGTCCGCAGCGGTTGTCGGCACCTAAATATAGGCTGCTTAATGTAATGTACCGAGAGGAACGCGGGAAGAAAGAATCCAAACAGACCGACGCTTGGCTCGACCAATGAGAAGCCTCGGCTTGCCTGCAGTTGCGTTCCAATCGACGAATGACGTGTTGCTGGAAGTCAGTGGGCGGGGCTTAGAATCAGCGCATGGTAGCTGTGTCGGAGCAACAGAATCCAGAGGGTCTTCACAGTCAGGAAGGAAGAGGAGGATTTTGCCAAAGGTAAGACCATTAGGTTATTAACTCTGAACAGTGTACGGATTATTTAGAGTCGCGCGGGCGACCCTGCATCAAATCGCGTTGATAAATCTGTTGATTTCGCTGTTTGACGTTAACGCGCCGCAGCTATGGCACAATTAACATCAGCGTTCAGAGCATCCACAGCAACCTGCATGTCTGTGTCTCTATTTTATTTTATTTATTTATTATCAAGAGTGTGTTAAAGCCGTGATTAGCTCGCGGAGTGCTGCGCGTGAAGTTTGCTGCAATCTCTCGGCATAATAAGTGGATTGACATCAGCGTCCAAAAGACTGGCCCTGGAGGAGGAAGAGGAGGAGGAGGATGGGGGTGCAGAGAGAGTAACGTTACCCGGCGGTAACGTGTGTCATTCATGCTCACTGTTCACACACACACACACACACACCGAGGAGCCAGCGCGCGCGCAGGAGGAGAAGCCTCTGCAGATGCGAGGGGACGTGGAGACGTCAGCTCCAGAGGCTTCTCCATCCTCGGCTGCGGAGAGCCGCAGTTAGACGGTGCTGTCTGCGCTGCGGAGAGGGGCCAGGTTAGACCAGCCCGGACCGGAGACATCACCCTGACAACAGACGGCCAAAAAAAGCCACAGCTTTGTGATCCAAATAACCAGAAACTCCTGTTTGGGAAGCTGCAGCAGAGTTTCTGCAGCACTGGCTCCACCAAAAAGAGACACACACACACATACTCCTATTGATGCTCCTATCTTCACTTTTGGCACCTCAAACAGGAACAAGCAGAGGTGCTGTTTTCTAGTCATTCACTTCAACAGAGACAGGAAATGCAAAGCGAGTTCCCCTCTGGTGGACTGCATGCTCAGTTGCTGAGCATCAGCAGCTGGCAGACCCCACACCGGGGGGGTCAACCGTTAGAGTGGCATGTTCACCCACCATTATCCTACCAGAACGGCGTCCAGCAAAAGAAGGACTGAGGCGATGTTCCTGTTACATCAAGAGGGGGCAGGAGGGNGGGTGGGGTGGGGGTGGGGGGCTTATCACAGTTTATATCACATCATATCAAAATCAGGAGGGTGCACCTGTGTGTAATGATCACCTCTGGGTGCTGCTGGAAAAGTTCAAGCGAGTTGAGCTTAGATGCTTCAGACAGGGCTGGGCCTGTCATGTTGTAGCAGCATCATTACATTATGTGTCTAAGCTCAAGAACTAATCTTCGACTCGCCCCGGAGGAGGACCACGACTGCCTAAATATTGTTTTTTTTGGCGACAACGTACAGCGCAGTCTCATTAACGCCGTGCTTCTCAGCTGGATATTTCTGGAACGTTAGCATTTTGAGTCGTTCCACATAACATGTTCGAGTTATTCTGCTTGAGCAGCTGTACAGTAAAGAGCTGGAGGCTTGACTCCCTATTTCTGGACGGGGCAGAAGACGGTGGGGTGGGGGTGCAGGGGGAAGGGAAGGGTGAGGCTGAAGTCTGAGCCTGAGTCATTGGTTTAGCTAATGATGCAATTAGGCTGCTGCCTTTTGCATCTCCTGATTAGATCCCTCACTCGCATTGGCCTGCAGACAGTGAAGACAGAAATTCGCTCAGCTGAGTTTTTTTCCCCCTACAAATCATTTTCAGAGACTAATAGACAGCTTTATCACACACATATTTTATGTAATCAGCAACATAAGCACAAATCTGGCAATGACACTTACTGGGGAATCTAAAATATGTGTCTTGGTCATTTTACACTTGGATATCATGGAAGATTTAACACACATTTTATGTTAAAATGTGTCAAAGTTTCATAACTTGTACATCTTGAAGTCATCGTTGCACTAAAATGTTAATCTAAAGGTTATTGTGTGACATATGCTGAACCTGCTGCTTTTTATTGTTGACGAGATCACAGAAGAAGTCGAATTTGTGAGGAAATCTGACCCAACTTAATTGATTTTGATGCAGAATTTTAACTGGGTTCAGGATTTTTGTGAATCTCAAACTATTCTTATTAATCAGTGTTGCCAATGATGAAGCCTTTAACATATCCTAACACTCCTGTTTTTTAACATTGTGCTGAATTTAGTGAAAGCAGTGCTTCATTAATTTGCAGTCACAGTGATCATCTTAATGTAATCTTTATGAACAAAGGCCATACTGCAGTCACACTCAGTGTTTTGCTTGAGATATATATATATATATATATATATATATATATATATATATTAAATTATATTAAAATTACTACATAAATAGCCTTAAAAATTAACATTCTTATACCTGCTGCCATTGAAGGCATAATTACCTGTATGTTTGTCTGTTAGCATAATACTTCATGAACCAGAGGACAGACTTCATTGAAACTTAAAAAGTAATTATTAAAGTACATCTAATTACCTTTTGGAGTCATCCTGATTCAAGATGGCTGCCACAGCTAATCAAATTAGTAGTCACAAAAATGTCTGTAACACAGTCAGTTTTACAGATATTGAGGTAGAATTTGGTGTGTTAGTAGCTGAGAGGTACACAACACACACTCTGAACACTAACAGATCACCAAGATGCTTGTTTAAACATCGGCATGCAAGATGGCGGGTGATACACATTTCCTCAAGGAATACTAATTATTATTATCAGGGATGTCCTTATCTGATCTGTGTCACTCAGTGTGTGTTTGTTTGTTTGGTCTTAGTGTGCACAGAACCATTGTGTTTTCCAGATGTAGCATCTGTTTGTCCTTAGGTCAAATACAATTAGCATAAGTTAGCAGGTATGATATGATGTGCCGAAGAGAATCCTGGTAAAACACAGAAAAGGTCGTCGCCTCACTCAGCTTGTTTGTCTGTAAGAAATAATTATGTTTCTGTGTGTGTGCTGCATGTCGGTGTGAGCGAACACACAGGCTTACAGTATATTCTGCTGATTCTGTCTCGTTCCTTTGGTTCCTCCTTGCTGTGCATCAGCGGTTTGCACTTTTTCTTTTTACTTTCCTTTAGACTGACTCTAAATTTGAATAAAAATTTGTTCTAATTATTTTTTTGAATTCCTCTCCAGCCCAATTCTATGTTAACCTGTTTAGCAAGACATTGGCAACAGCTGGTTTTATAGAGAATTGCTGAAGTTACCATTTTCAGTCTGAGGTTTAGCGTATGGTACATTTGATTGACTATTTGATTGACACTTTTCATGTAATTTTATAGTCAACTCTCTAAATGTCTTGCTAGAAAGTTCTTTTGTTTTCCTTTTTTTTCCCTCTTTTTAGTCAGTGTTCAGTGGTAAAGTATAAACTTAGCGCTTTGGAGGAAACTGCTTGTCAGAGCCCATAAACTGGCTCCATTTCCTCTGAGTGTATAATTTTGTTTACCTAATGCCCGTCACTTGCGTTGTTCTTTGTGTGGTATTCCCAGTGAGACCAGGAAGTGGCTGTAGTAATAAATGCCTAATGGCCTTCTCAGAAATACCCACAGGACACCAGATTAAAGTCCGTATGGAGCGCACGGTCTAACCAGCTGCATGTAAAATGTTGCAGCAAAAGAATGATTTCCGTGACATGCCTGTCCTCATTTCTGATGATTGTCTTTATGTGTGGGAAACAAGTTATTGATCCCAAGGTTTGGAAACAAAAACTGATAAACACTAACTAATTTGAAGCTCTGTGAGTATTTGTAATTTTGTCTGCCCTTATTTTAAAACTATTGCTTAACATGTCATGTTTTTAGCAACCCCGGCCTCAAACCCTAACCCCGAAAACAAATTTACCTACAGATATAACATAATCTAAGCTAAATTATTGGTCTTATAATTTAAATTATTTATTAGATGATTGAATGTGCCGTTAATTCATTTGTTATTTTAAGCTCTAACTGTAAGTGTGTGGTTTAACACCTTTTTCTCTGTCAATTACAAGAACATGTAAGACTTAGGTCTGCAGTTCCTGCTCTCTGTCAGTACATCAAGCGTCTACTGTAACTTATGTCATCCTACTAGAAATTTGTTACCTACTCCAGTTTAAAAATAAACTGAGTCGGGTATATGTTCCTTTAATCTTAAAGAATGTTTGCTCATAATTTGTCCTACAACTTATTCGTTACAGTTCCTATAAAATGTTTTATGCTCTTATTGCTGCCATAAATCAGTCATGGTCAATATAAATTGGCCTTTTAGACAATAAATAAAGAAATAAATAAAATAAACCTTCAATGGCAAAGTGAAATCAAATTTCTACAGAGAAATACAAATAATAAAAAAAAAAAAATGTAAGTGATTGCGTAAATTTTCACCCCCTTTAAAGTGACCATCCTAATTCAACCCAGAGAAAAGATTTTTGAAAAGTCCAAGTCGGGGGATGGAAACGAAAGGATTTCCGAGGCCTGAAACATCCCCAGGAGTTCTGTTAGATCCATCTACCAAGAGCAGTCATGTAAGAAGGAGAACAGTGAGAGAGACCACCAAGACACCCGTGAGTTCTCTGAAGGTGTTTCAGCTTCAGCAGGTGAGATGGGAGAGCCTGTGGTTCTTCACCAGTCCCAGCTTTATGGCACAGAGAAATCCACTGTTGAAGAAAACTCCACGATCAAAGTGCTTCTCAGCAGCCGGCCCTTTAAAAATAAATTTTCAAGATTATTGTTTGAAAGTCATCCTTTGAATTCAGGTAAAGATCTGTGCTGAGGCTCAATCAGATTATCTTGCAGACAATCCCCATTACTTAATCTCATAACTGGATAACTGGAGAGGAGCAATCCACCGAGTCTGCCATGAAATTGATGCTGCAAATGGTCAAGGGCAAACAGAGAAAGGCCTTTTTTTTTGTTACGTAGTTGAATACATAGACTGAAAGATCCAGTTTTTTTATATATTCTTGCATCATTTTACTTTTGCACAGATCTAATTTTTTTTTTTTTTGTGCAGACCAGTCAGAAGCTCCTGATAAGAGTTGGTCTGTCTTCCAGTCCGTTAGCATCATTTCTGAGCCTCGCTTTCTCACGCTGAGAACAGTTTTCTGACTATCCAAGAAATAATTGACAAAACAGGTTTAAAAAGTCTTTGAATTTCAAGCACGCATGATCATCTACATCACGCTACCTCCCGGGGCAACAATTACCTCTACGCTCCTGCACTCACTTTCTCTTTTTTTACGAGTAGCCGGAGCAGTCGGTTTCATAAATGTTGTTTAAACATCAATAACATTAAGTTAAGCCTCCATCAGCTTTTCGAGAGCCGTGGTTTTATAGCCCATCGATTTGCGCTTGCATTACTTGCAAATACTATCAGCAGGGTGGGGCCAGCTTCTCAGAAGTTGGTGTCATTAATATTACGTTTAAAATTCAAATCGAGTCCCTGGGAGTAATTGGATTTGTCGTTCAGAAGTAAACATTCGAACAAATTAATTCCTGCAGTGGAAGCCACACATGATGTCTGTATGAAGTCGCGAGTGTTTTCTGGCATAATAAAGGAAAAAGGATTAGGATTTTTTTTCTTCATAAAACTGACTAACCACTTGCAGCCCCCTCCTGCCAGCTTTCACTGTGTTCACAAATTGTGCAGCTGATTTAAACAAAGTGGTAACTGTAAAATAATCCTGTCATTGAGGTTTGATGTGACACTTTTTGCATGTTTTCTTTTCATCTGCCCACCTTTCTTCTCAGTCATCACTTGCATGAAACTCTGATTCAGTGAGTACATGCTTACTCAAAAGCTGAAAGTGCGAGGGGAGGTGTGTGTGACTGAGAAGAGGAAAGAGGGAGGGGCATTTTCTTTATCGCATCTGCTCTGCTCAGTGACTCCAAGCTTGCACATTTATTCTGTCTCATCTATTCGTCTCTTCTTCTTTTTTTCCCTCCTCCCTCCTTTTCTTCTCTGGCCCTGTCCTCGTCCCCTGCTCTGTCTTGTGTCACTTTTGTTCTATGTCATCGTCTCATGTCTGACACACATGCTCGTATCTCGCATAATCTCACTGGATCTCACATTCTCCACTCTTGTGTCATTCCTCTTTCCTCCCAGCTCCCCGTTTCCCTGCTAAATATTTTGGATTTTGGCTGCTGCTTTTTCTGCATTCACCCCACCTTATTTTTACTCACTGCGTCAGGAATCAGCTTCAGACTGAGGTGGGTGTTTTTTTTGTTTGTTTTTTTAAGAGGATCTTTGCTAGGTCTGAGGCTACGTGACTTTGGTATCTCTCTTCATGCTCTCCTCTCCTCTCCTCTCCTCTCACTTTGTGCTGTCAGTCTAAGTCGAGATGATTGTCCGATTCTGCAGCAGGGAAAGTGCCATCCTTCTGAATGCAGCAGTATTTAACATAGTCACACAGTGTGCTAGCGAGGTAGCATATCTACCTCTCCAGATCTCTCAGACTGCAAGAGCTGTCTGTGCTGCTGATAGTGCTGCTGCTGCTGCAATGAAAACCATCTTTGCATACCTTAACACACTGGCTTGTAGCCTGCCTTCTCCCTCTGCTCTGTCTTTCCTCCTTTTTGTCTAAATGCCTGCCATGTTTTATACATGCTCTGCCCTTTTGAATTATTGCTTAAGATTCGGCCATGCCCTCAGATGTATTAGGAACTACCTTTTTGAGTATTCTGCGCAGAAAATACAAGTGCGGGACTGCGCTGAATTCTACACGCACACGTATGTTTCTGTTTTGGTTTTGTTTTTACCTTACCTGGCCTGCTTTTGCAGTTCCATCTGTTGCTGTTGCCACCGTGAGCAAAACCCTGAAGCATGGCGTTCGCTGCTCTCAGTGTTGCGATGCGTGTTGCTGAGAGAGCTTGTGACAGTCATCTGTGCCTGCTCCGGATATGTTAACCGTGTGTTTGTGTGTAGGTGTTCAAGCCGAGGCTGACTGTTGTGCGCTAGTGTCTCTGCATGCATGTGTGCGCGCCCTTGCTTGTACACGTGAGTAGTAAGTGTGTGCGTTTGCGTTCTTATCTACGGTGTGTGTGTGTGTGTTGGCCTGTCCGTGGGCTCTGGTCCAGGAAGAAAGCACAGGAGAGGCATGCTGGAGGGGTTCAGTTTGGTGCAGTAAGCTGTTGAATGCTCTGTCACAAGCAGAAAAAGACAGTGTTGGTGTCCTTTTACTGGGCAGGTACACCTTTACTGCAGAAAAGCATGACTTTTTCCAAAATGTCTGCAGTGAAAGTGTCCTTGAGCATTCTGGTTGATCAGAAATGAGAATGGCGTAATGTATGTGTTAGGGGTGGGAATCTTTAGGAACCTCGCTGAGAGCTGCAGTGTGATTATAAACTATTACTGATGCATATTGATCAGCCTGATTTGCCCTCCCTCACTTCCTTGGTGTGTAGTTTGAATGCAAAGTATCCTTCCAATGATTTTACTTCCAGTTTTCTATCTTGCTCAGCCAGGTTGTGCATGTGTCTGCTATGTGCTCACCATAAACTATCCTGGTTCTGCACTTCCACCTTTTCATGTTCCTCAACATTATGCTGTTAATTAACATAAACCAAAGTGATTTGACATTTGAAAATTGATTTAGATTCTTTCTTGTCAGTTATTGCCTGTATTTGTGCACTAGTTGTTCAGCTTGTTTAGACAATTTCATTTTTTTTCGGTAGGTAAAATATAGAGTATATTTATGTAAATAAATAAGTTTTCACTCGTACCACACCTAATCTGGCACTTTGTATTAGAACTAATGTTAGTGTCCATTTTTAAAAAAATGTTTCTGTATTTGTTTTTGTTTTTGTTTGTTTTGGTTTTATTAGTTAAGGTGCTTCTTCTTTGTGAATATGTCTTTAAAACTTTTCCTGCAACACTTTTTTTGGATGACTTGTATATATATATATATATATATATATATATATATATATATCCACAATTGTAAAAAGAAAAGCCTATAAGGGTTTAGCTTTGGTTCACCAACAGTGCAAACAAACAAACAAACAAAAACCGTGTTAAAATCGAAAAAACTGAACACGTATTAAAGCTTCGGTCATTTGATGGATCGTTCTTTTGACTTTTTGCTGTAAAGAAAAAAAAAACGTCACCTGTCTTCATTTTGTTTTCCTTTCAACTCCGACTGCAAACATCACAGTCTGACATTATTGCACACATACAACCCGTGTTTAGGAAATACTCGGGCCAGTTCTGATGGAGATTAGACCTTTTTCCTCCGAGATGGATTTTTGTTGACGTAGATTTTAGATTTTATCATCATGAACTGCGGTACCATGTTTGGCAGTGGTTTGAGTAGCAGACCTGCGTCGGGTGTGATTTGTAAGTGTTCATTTGAAGACAAAGCCACATTCATCATGGTTCACTGCACTTTGTGTAGACAGTCCATGTGAATTACGGCAACAGTATAGCAGGTGTGAGGAATGGCTCTGCACTGACTGCTGGGGCTGACATGTGCCTGTGACTTATGAGACATTGTGCTGTTTGTGATAGCTGAGTTATTGAGGTCATGTCTGTATTTGTTGTAAACATTTGAGATTTGACTTGTTTCAGGCTTGAACACTGTGGGATGTGTGTGTTTATTCTCGATTACTGGTTCAGTAAACCTCCAGAACTCTGCTGCCTGCTAAGTGTACAAATTTGTCCTATGTTGTGTTATGGTATGTGTTTATTTAAAGATAATAATATTCACCTCTGGCAGCCAGCTTTTTTTTAGCTAAGTGTGGGCACAAAATAGTGTGAACTCTGTAGGATATTAAGGGAAGATGCCTTGGATGGCATCACAGCCTGTTCGTCTCTATTTTTCCCTTACTAAGAGGTCCTTGTTCTCCCGGTCCTTCAGCACATGTGGGCAGGACCAGCTGCAAACTAAATAAAGCTACGTGCTATCTTTATGCGTAATGCAATGAGATGGATGGAAGTTTAGTCTTTTAATTTTGCTTACAGAAGACAAACATAATAAAGATGAGTGTGCAGAAAACTGTGTTAGTAAAAAAACACATGATTAAAAAAGAAATTAAAACCTAGCATTTCTTAAAGAAATGCATATTGACCATTGCATTTCATCTCAGAGTTTTAAACAAAGAGCATCAGTTGCAGTTTGATTGGTTTTGGTCAAACTTCAAAAGTTAATGAGTTAATAATGTACGTTCAATTCTGAGAGTTTCTTTAAAATCTGCCCAGTGGTTCATGGGAAATGACAGACAGACAGACAGCGTTGACGCCAATAAACAATGACAAAGTTTTAAAAACAGATTTTGGACAATCGCGTAGCACTCATAGTCTAAGTTCTGCTTGTTAATCAGCTAGTACCTGACCAGAGTTTACCCAGTATCTGTGAAACTGCAGCTGTTTTTGTGTTTGCTAATGTCGCTTAGCTGTGGTGCCCATTTTAAATTGGATTGAATCCAGAATTTGCAATCCAATAATTACTTTGTGAGAGTTTCAGTAACATCCATTCAATGATTCATAAAAGTTTTTGCTAACACAACAAAGCTCATGGACACACACAGGCAAAAACATTGCTGTTTCACCTTTGGCCAGTGGGTGATAAAGAGAAGACGTGGGATAAATGAAAGCTGTCCTTGTGTTGGTGACAGTCCCAGTGTGTTTGTGCGGTTGTGCAGAGGTCTGTCAGACCTTCTTAGACAAAGGCAAAAGGGGAGAAAATAGATTGTTGGAAAGGAAAAGGCAGAAAAACAAGCCCCAAACGAGGAGACAAGCCTTTACATAAACTCCCACATTCAGTTCTTAGTGCTTCATATTTCCCTGTTAGAGCTTGGCCTTGAATAATTCAGGGTAGTTTTTCACTTTTTCAGTTTTAGAAATATTTCTGTATATGAAACGTAACTCTGGGTTATATTGTTATTTTTTCTAAATTGTGCTTTGAATAAATGTAACTTTATAGCAGTGTTTCTCAAACTTTTTGTGGTTTTTGTGCCCCCACTTTGGAGAGAGAAAAAGTCCAGGTGACCCCTTCAGCTCAACAAGACAAACAATATAAATCAAATTTAAAGGTAATAAATAAAAAAAATAACAACTCAAAATTTACATAAATCTTTTACGTTCAGTAAATGATGTCAAAACAAAAGGAGAACCAGTTTTAGTGACATTTCTGTTTCCAGATTCCTCATTTGAACTGATCTTTTTTCAGGTGAGGTACAATCAAACAGGAACTGCACTTTTCTAGAACAATAACCAGACTGCTCCATAGCCTCTGGTTATTAAAAACAGATGGGAATAAAAGCAAATGTGCAATCACCTTTAAAACCATAAAATAAAGTCCAAGCTGTGCAAATAAACCCAACAAATATAACTTTATAAGAAGTCAATTTTACCAGTGTTTATGGCTACAGTGAGTCTATTTCCACAGTATATTTTTTTAAAGAACAATATATTTCAGTCTGGAAATAAAGCAGGGGCAGGTATTTGGCAGAAACACTGAGTTTCTTCATTGCTGAGGGCTGATGTCATTTTATCACAATATTAGTGGCTTGGTGTTTTATTCTTCACTGGTGCTGATTTGAAATGAGATTTTTCTGCTTGGGGTAATCATCAAGTTTTCAATTTAAAAACTCGAGTGGCTTTCTACCGTGGCTGGCGTGAAATATTTCAACGTGTTTTTTATTTATTTTTTTAATCTTCATGCTTTCAGCTGGCAGTTTTCCCAAACACAAACAGGTCTTTTTCTAATCTTTTACCTGTTTCTATAATTCCGACAGCAAGATATCGTCCATCTCTGTCTTATTTGATTCAAAGCCGCCTTTTTTTCCCCTCATTTTAGCTCAAAGTCTACACTGACACGTCGGCGCACATCGTGAGTAAACAAAGTTTGCACACCATTTCAAGCTGCTTGTCATCAGCATATTGATTTCCCCACTTTGGGCATTATTAGTCTGACAGTTTGTCCCTGATTTGGTGACACCTCCTCCAGCTGGCAAACTATTTTCCTCCATGAAAGAGAGAAACTCTTCCCTCACAATTCCTTGTCACTTTTATCCGGGTAAGGCATCGGCTGAGGAGGAAGGAGCGGATCCACTCTCACGCAGCACAGCACGCGGATCTAATTCCCATGGAAACAAGATTTGTGTAACAAAAACAAGTTTGAGTCACAACAAGATCTAAACATGAGCTCCGCATACAACATTTCTTTTTTTAGGACCAACAAATAGAATTAGAAGTGGTGACCCCCGCCATCCTCCTCCTTCTGAGGGGGCTCGCAGTTTGAGAACTACTGATTTATAGGAAGTCTTATGAACTTTGACAGGTTACAGCAGGGATATCTAAATCAAAATATGATTTCCAGTCACATGTGGTCTCGCTCGTTCGTAATCGACTGTGATTTGCATACATGCATATTTCCTTGCTTTCAGTTCAAGGTGCACTCACATGCACACTTATTCACTTCGCACTTTTCCCAGATGCTCCAGAAGCCAAGTTCATTGATCACACTCACACAGGTTTAAACAAAACACTACTGATTCATTAATCGGGCCAGAGATTAACAAATCATTCTGCTGCGAGTCACATGAAATGGTGCTTATGTGACATATAAACACAGAGGCACATGCTGAATTTACCCTCAACAGAATAGCTGGTGTACCTAGTAGAGCTGAAGAGGCAGTTTCAGTCCAAAATGAATGAGAGACGATGTGGAAAATTTGTTCATTTACAGTGACGATGAAACCGTTGATTAAAAAAGTTTTTTTTCCTTCTTGTGGAAAAACTATTGTTGAGGGTGTCAAACAATGATGTGCTAGGCCAGGCTAGCAGCACTGCAAGATACTGTCTGCTTTCTTAAACCAGTGAAGAGCATCGAAAACTGCTTCTCAAAGGCTTGATGATGATACTGAGTTAGGCTCATGTTGCTTTCCACAAACATCATTAATGAAAGTGGTCTCTTGGTCTGACTGAAGGATTAAAAGCAACGATATCCAAGACTGTCTGGGGTGGCCAGGAAACATGTCTGCATCCATGCACTGAGCTAAGAGGAAAATTAGTATTATCCTTGCTGTCATCCTTGATTTCTCAGCCCCGTTGAGAGGATGCATCTTTAGATAAACTCTCCTTTTATAAACGACTGGGCTGACTTATCTCTTGTCGCAATAAAAGCAGCTTTAAAACAGCAGAGATTTTGTTTATTCGAACAAGGTTGACTCTGACACTTTTTGCTGTGAATCAAAAGTTTGCTTTGAAGCTTTTGATTCAGTAGTTTTGATGTGTTGTTTTAAAGTGTTGGCTTCTGTTGGATCCGTTTTATTTTGGCCACATCCGTTCTGCAGTAAAGATAAGCAGCCTCAGCTTTTATACCTTTTTTTTTTATCTTTATGAAACTTTCTGACCGTCCCCTGCCTCTCGCACGCTGACTGCTGGAGATAGGCACCAGCTCCTCTAACCCAGAAAAATGGACGAATCGATGAAACTTTCTTCAGACGGGCTTTTACACAGAGCAGAACAAGCAGCTGGGCTTGCATGTCTTATTAATGCGAATCTTCTATTCACAACTATGAACAGAGCAAACCTTGGATTCAGTTGATAAAAAACACTTTTGAGAATTTTATAAATCCAGAAGTATGAAAGAAATTGATTTTTGAAATGTCTTTTAGCAAAAAAAACAAACTAACCAACCCAGATTTACACTTTCATATTTCACACCCGAATACAAGACTTATTTTTTGCTGTAGCAAATACTTCTGTAGGATATTTTGGCGTTTTGATGTGCTCTAGGTTTTAGCTGGTATTCTCAACATAAACTTGATTATAATGGCTGCTATTCAGACTGATATGGATGTGAGTAAAGACTCAACTGTCAGTGTTAAAATCATACAAAAAACTGGGATGCACAACGGTGCCCAGTGCCACCTGCATTTTCTAATTGGATTAGTAGTTGGATTGTTTTTTAGTTTTTTTACTGTTTAATTTCCATTTATCACCGGCTGTTCCTACAGCTTTAATGTTTAATACTAGAATAATATTCAGCATCAGTCCAATGGTGTTCCAGAGAATCTTAATAAATCGTACCAATTCTTGTTTTTACAACTCACGTTACACATATTTGATATTAAAAATCCTTGTTACTTCTTTTTTAAAAGAAAATGATTATGATTGATTATCACTAAACCATTTTGGTTTAAAATGTGAAGGTTTAGTTGACTGTGGTTGACTAGCTGAAGGTGAAATTCTTACATTTTGTTGTAACAGAATTCTAACGAGCACCGAGACAAAGAAAAGGGACATCGTTTCGAGTAAGGAAACTATATGAACTTGTCAGCAGATGGAAAGGGATGTGTTAGAAGCACCTAAAGCAGGTTAAGAGACAGTTGGAGGGCACTGTGGGAGGCACAGCCACAGTCTACTGGAGACTCTGAAATAGATAAAGATAATATTAGACAGGTAATAGACATGAATCCTGTGCAAGACATCGTTCCATTCTCACCTCTTTTAGTGTTATTAAGCTACATAAAATACTCATTAATGTGTTTGGGATGACTTGTGAGATAAATGAAACATCACATTGGGGAACACTTAGATCCCGAAGCTGAATTCATTTTAAGTGAGAAAAGTGGAGCACTTAATTTTTAAATATTTATGACTAAAATGAAGTTTTGCAACTTTGATAATTATCTTTTATGGCTACTGTTGTAACATAAATATACACAAGATTTGAAGTTTTCAAAGCTGTGAAAAAAAAATACTAAAGTTATGTTTGGATGGTTGATATTTGGATGAGTCAATTAGGTTGATGATTTGATTTGATTTGATTTGATGCTTTCTTTCTTTTTAAGAAACTGTCAAATGTAGGAGTCCTGTGTACATAAATCATAGGATAGTAACAAGTGTCTCCAGGCGAATGCAGACATTCAGCGTGTTGCTGTTAGCAGATTTTTCCACATCATCATAGAAGCTGTTATTCTCACAGTTTACCAAGGTTAATGTAATAGTACAGATGGCACGTTCATTCACTGTAGCACCTGGACACATTGCACCGACGTGCTGAATCAAAACAGGAGCTTTTGCATTAATACGCACAGAAGCCCCCCACTCCCCCCTCCCCTGAGCGTGGCTGCCGCCGCCCCTGGGAGTTTGTGAACCAACATTTTGAATTGCAACAATTATTGTTTGTGACACAGACTCTGGGCCAGCTAACGGCGTAAATGTGGACCTGAATAAACAGTGTGACGTTAACCCTTTATGCTTCAGGAAACCTGGCGATTAGTTTATGCTTGACTGTCCAGGCACCATGGATTTGCACATGCAGCCTGATGTGGTGCGTTTTCTTTTTTTTTTTCGTTTTGTTTTGTACAGAAATAGAAAGAAGGGGGATGGATGTCAGGCACCCTTCTGCCAACCTGTTAAAGCACATATTGCTTTAATGTGTAAACACGTCTAGGTTGATCTGTACACTGACATTCATTGTGTGGGCACTTGCATATGGCCATTAAGTTTGTCCTACTTTCTACAGAAGGTTTAGTGTATTTTATGTGCATTGCAATTTTTGTGTAGGCACGCCGATAAAAATGTCACTCAAATCTCCATTTTCATACCACACAGAAAGAAGAAAGCAACCAGCTGTGTAACCTGTGTGAGTTTGTGCGTCAGTATAAGCTGATTCAATGATTTTTTGCATGTAGAGGACCTTTATTAAGCCATTACTTGCAGTGCCCTCTGAAGTACAAATAAGTGACAAAGTGATTGATGTCTCCACTCTGCAGCAGCATGAAGGAGCTGCATGTTCTTATAAAAGAGCAGCTGCCTGAGTGTCCTGAGGTGCTCTCTGTGTGTGAAAAGTGACCTTGCCAAGTCATTTGGGAGTTTTTCAGATCTGCACACATGTATGTAGTGAAATGAATTAAAGCCCGATATGCAAAATGATTTTATCTGCAGTCTGCTTCTGATTCTAGCGTTACTTTGATGTCCAATGGAAACGAGAACGATGTTGATTGTCACTGTCTCACAGTCGATAGCCACAGTGAAGGCCGCAGCCTCCCTCAGCTGGCATTTAAAAGATGTTGAATCGCACGTTCTGTGTCAGAAAGCCAGATTGTCTTCGTTCCAGAAATTTTCAGGCATTTACTGCTATTTCAGAAAGACAGTTAGGACTCCAGCTGGACATGACTGGTATTATTTCTAAATGTCTGCAAACATTTTTTCCTGTAGGTTCGCTATCACGCTGTTGTTTACTCATTAAAACTCAATTTTGTTGACATTTGAAATGGCCCAAACACCAACACCTTCTCTTTATTGTAATGTAAGTACATCTTGATACAGGAGCTGTGTTGGTGTTGAACTTTAACATTCACTACTTGGCAGCTTAGCAGTTACACTCTTAGTGTGTTGTGTGTGTGAGAGAGTGTGTGTGTTGTTTTAAAGACCATCACACTAACAGGATCACTGGTGAAAATGAGTCAAGAAAATATGCTAATCATGGGAGCCAAATCAGCAACTGCATAAAGTAATATCAATGCAATTCTCATGTTTTTGATTCAATTTTAATTTTAAAAAAAGAGTCAACAGTGAGCCAAGGTTATTCAAGCTTTGTCTACATGTTTTTTTTTTTTGTTCTAAAAACATTTTTTTATTTGTCATTTCTAAAAATATCCTTGTCAACATGTTACAGCTTCCACGTGCGGAGATGCAGAAAACGACCCAAAATGCTGCAGTAGCTATGCCAGGCCTGTATGTGGCGCTCCATGAAAACGCACCAGAAACAGAAGCAACACGTGAACCATGTACAAAAAGCTTACAAGAACTATATACACAAGAAGGATGACAATGGCAAATACGAGAGCATGGACCGGATCCTTTTTGTGGACTGACATCGAAGTGGAACTTCTACTTTGTGTCATGTTAAACCACAAAAGTGCAGGACGGTGTTAGGTGGGATTTGGGGCGGTCCAAATGTTTGGACATAATGAACGATTTCAGGCCCAGTACCCAGGCAGGGATGGCTGGAGGGAAGGGTTTTTCTTACAACGTTCAAAGCATATCAGGGTAAAAAAATTATACACAAATGTCAGTCTTTTAAAACTATTCATTTTTTTTGTAAATATATACTTGATGTATATTGTAGGTTTTGTTTATGTTTGCTTTAGTATTGTTGGCAGTTCAGTAGTGACTAAAAATGTTTCTTGCCTTGCGGTATTTGGTGCAAAAATAAGGTTTTGCTGTCTTTGCTTTGCTCAGTTAAAACCCATGGTATTGTTCATCAGCCTTGTCTGCTTATTGAATCAATAAAACATACAAAGGTTTTGGTGTAGTTGAGAAACTATCGTCTGCAGCACAAATACAAGCATGTTATCTGTTATTGTTGTTACATCTGTCATGTTTGGGGTTGTAGGTTAGAGGTGGGTCTATAATATGATAACACCAACAACACTCTATTATCTTTTATTATCATTGTTGTTGTTGTTGATGTTTCTGTGCGTGCGCAGAACAGCTAATGTCTGCAGCCGTCTTTCGTGCGTACGTGCGATTTCGCAACTTGTGGCTTCCTTTGAAATGCAAATGGCGGAGTTCGAACCCAGGTCTTACAGTGGGACTTTTCAAAAAGTTTCAGTATTAGATCATCCAACAGCTTTGTTGTCCCAATGAAAGGCTAAACTACAACATAAATGTTACCCTAAAAACTGCTTTGTGTAAACTGCTCTTAAATCCAGTTTCTCTGCTTTAGCTCAACCATTTGGCCCCATTTGTTTTTAACAAGTAAATGCCCATTTTTTTGTTCTGTTTTTTGGGGTTCAAGGTGTACCGCTAGATAAAACACAAACTGTTTGACCCCAGGAAAACGTACGAACACACTACCTGCATGAATACAAACAGACAAGTTGAAATAATTGGCAGTGACAAGGGGAGTAATTGAGATTTGGCCTTAGTGTAAATCCATTTTCTTTACCTGCTGCCTGTCTACAGTGATCATTGGGTGAAAGACCGGGTACACCCTGAACAGGTCGCCAGGTCATCAGAGTCACACAGATGAATGAGAATGAATGCTTACTCTCACACCAAGAGACAGTTTAACCCAGTGGTGTCCAGTCCTGGTCCTGGAGGGCCACTGTCCTGCATTTAGTTGTTTCTCTGCTTTGACTCACCTGATTTGAATGAATGAGTGATAACAGGCTTTTGCAGAACTTGAAGACCTGCTGAAGAGCAGGGATACATCTAAAACATGAAGGACAGTGCCCCTCCAGGACCAGGATTGGCCCCACTGGTTAAACCTAACAAGCATGTTTGTTGACTGTGGGAGGAAATGGAAGAATGTGGAGAAAACCCACACAGGCATGAGGTGAACATTCAAACTCCACGCAAAAAGCCCTAAACTTGGAGTTAAACCTGCAACCTTCCTGCTGTGAGGTAACAGTGCCATTATTCAAATTTTTAGTACCACTGTAAAGCTGAAACTACTCCACCACCTTAATTTGATGCACTTGTCTGAATGGGCTTTTCATTCTGTTTCGTTTACTTTATTGACAATACGACCACATTCGTTTATTTATCTGTGTAGATATCAAACGATACTTGTGTAAACAAAAAGCCATTATGAAATGCACAGGAAAGTGGTTAACACAAATTTGTTGCCACGACATGTGTAATATATTCTGTATCTGACTGGGTGTACAGATTGTTCTTGTCAACATTACCACACTAAGTGTGCAAAGTATCATGGACTCTGTGAGTGAGGAGTGCGAGTGAGTGGGTGGTTTTACTGTAAGTGTAATTTGTTTGTCACAATGTCCGAGCACATCACTGTTAACAGCATGAAGGAGATGCTTTTGCACTTGATGGGAGAAGTTAGGACTCTTTTGAAAGGAAACTTATACAAACGTCTCAGGTTGAAGCTGTGGCTTTTTTTTGTTTTTACATTTTTGGACCATTACAGATATTTGTTTTTATTGCCTCTTTTTTAGTTGAAGTTCAGCAGAACTTTAGTTAGTTTTCCTAGTTTGATTTATCATTAAAAGGTGAAGTAAATCTTGTTTCATTACCTGTCATGCTGACATGCTTTGCTTGTTGTAAAAATAACCATAGTTTTAATTTACATCAATTGTCATAATCGTACTAGCGAAATGTGCTAAGAGCCAAACTTGATTTATTTTATTCTGCATTAACTCAAGCTCTGGGTTAGAATAGGAATATGTTGGTCAAAGAATAAAGAGAAGAAATTATAGAATTGCACACTTATGAAAGTTAATATTCCTTTTTTTAATGTTGGAAAAGAATTATTTTTTATTCGTTCAAGGTTTGATATTGTCAAGTATTTATTTTTGAACATGTTTTAAAATTTAAATGCACATATTTATAGTTTATCCATTGCATAATTTGAGTACAAACATTTAAATAGACACCTTGTCTGATTCATTACTGATCCATAGATAAATTTGTGGTTTTGTCGTCAGATAGGCGAAGGCAATTCTGAGCTTTTGACGACTGAACAGAAACTGGCCTGTTTGACTTTTAAAGGCAGAGGTGAGGCAACGGATGGAGGGGATTTCCTTTCTGTGCTGCGCTCATCACACTAACAGCATTGTAAGGCTTGTAATGTGTGAAAACTCATTTACAGCAGTTTCAAACGTTAGTGCAACATAACACTACAGAAACAGCACTTCCCTCCGTTTCAGTCAATGAGCATCACTTACAATATGGATGGTTTTGCTCTTAAATAAGAAACACTTCTTAAATAATCTGATTTTAGTTGCTTCATGTACTTTCTAGGTTTACTTAAAGCTCACATCACAAAATCATGTTACAAAATCATAATATGGTCCTTCTATACCAGGTTAATAAAAGTCAAATAATACCAGATGAATTATACAACTAAGATAAAAGTTATAAAGTGGGGGTAAATTAGTTGGAAAAAATATTGTGAGACAAACAAAACTATAGTTGTGTAAAGTTAGTTGCAGTAAATGAGGTACAATGAGGCAGACCTTGGGTTAATTAGGTTTCTAATAAATAATTGAGTCTAAAACCGGTTTTATGTGTTTATTTACTTTTGGGAGGATATTAGATATGTTTACGAAACTTACACCTGTTTCTGACACCAGTTGTGATCCATATGTTGTAAAATGCATCAAAGTTACTGTCAGAAAGTAGCTTCATAAAAGTGTCGACAAATAAGAGTCTTGATTTCTGAGGAACACGTCACTGAAGTCACTGGCTCCACCGAATAAATTCATTCACATAAACAGAAATATTGACTGACTTTGATTTGTCTCACTGACAGACTGTGATCCTGTGTTGGACTAAAGAAAGACACAGATCAGACCCTGCTGCAGTAAAACTAACTGTATTAGTTACTGGTCTTGTCAGAGAAAATGATAATTTAAGTAAATTAACTTTTGTACATACCTCAGGAAAAAAAAAGATTGCCAAAAAAATTGGAATCTTTGAATTCAAATGTTTCTAAGAGATGGTTGAAATAAACAGGTTTTAATTACGAGTGAATCTTACAACACTGCCATTGATTCCTTCATGTTCTTTTCTTTTCCACAATTGAAAATGACATTTGGAAATATCTTAGCTATAATTTAAGTGATCATCAGATTTGGATTATTTAGGATATATAAGGAGGGAAATTAACCTGGCTACTTTCTAAGCACACCCCCCCCCCCCATCCACAGTGTCTACTCAAATTCAGTATTTTCTCTGTCCCCTTTCTCCTTTTTTTTTCCAAGACCTTATTAATAGTCAATGTGTTTCCTCTTTTCCCAAAAGACGTGTGTTACCTGCTATTCACTGCCTGCTTCTCCTGGGGCCATTTAGAGTTTGTTCAAAGAGCCTCCAGCCACCTTCTGCATTTATGCCAGATCTCATTTGAAACCCTGAACCATACTTGCTCCATTGCTCCATTTTTCCTGTCAGACGAAACATTCAGTGGAGTGACATGTCAGCATCTCGAGGGGCAAGATTCAATTTGGTGTGACAGGAAAATAGAAAACTGTAGGTGTCTTCTTTTTTTTGTGATGGAAGGGCATTAAAATTATATCAATGAAAACAAAAAAGTGGTGAGAGGTTAAAGCACTGGGGCACCTCTTTTTTTTTTACTGCCTTTCCAATTTTTCCCCCCACTCATTTAAATTTCTATAATTCTTGTTTTTGTCATAAAATCACAAAACTAAGACAAATCTCTTTAGATTTGTGCATTTTTATTAAATAAATGTTTTTGTTTGGCACTAGTATGTTGATTATTATAACAAACAGAGAAAGGTGATGACATTTTTGCCCTATAAATAAACAGTTTTATCTGTACAGCTAAAAGATTTTAGACCTAAGTGTGACGCCAAAAGAGCAGCAGTCTTCCTGTATATTCTGGACAAAACATGGTCTATCTTGATTCATAGTCAAGTGACAATTAGACCATGTACTGCAAGTCTTTGTTTTGTTTCATAAGATTTATTTCCCCTCAGGAAAGCATCAGTAAGCGTTGAAATTCTGGATTTCTTTTCCTTATTAACGCTGTAAAATGCACACACACACACACACACACACACACACACAAAAAGACCATTTATGTCCTTCACAATGCCATTATTCCACCCTTTTCTCAAACAAAATGAATTATCAAGGCTCAAAAAGTGGCAGAACTAAAAAAAACTGTTCCAAATGTTGCAGAAAACAGGATTCTGAACACAAAGCAACCTTCATCTTAACAAGGGCCAATGTTAGCAATAATTTTATAATTTTAAAAACTATTTGCCGTTTCATGTTTTCTTAAAGGTACTTATTGCAAAGAATGAAAATGGACTTAAAAAAGTTATCTTGAATTACATCAAATGGTGCGGTTTGAAAGAGTTTAATTCAGTCGTTTTTCAAATGTATTGAATGCAATTTTAAAATGCGGGTCCACACTCTATGTAAACAAAGCACTCAGCTGAATCCACCAAAGTCACATGAATGACCTGCATTAGGAATTATCTATTTAGGAAAAAAAATATGGCTGGTAAGGTTAATCTTCAACCTATTTTCAGTCAGTTTAGCTCTTAAATAGTTGTCCATCCTTAATACATAAATTGAGTCGAATTCAATAATCTGATCTAATGATGTCATTATTGAATCCCTAATTTGGTTACTGGATCCAGTTACTTTCAAGTCTTATTTATTTTCTAGTTCAAGGCACTCTATGCAGGCGTCAAATCCTGCTTTAAGTTACCGTACATGTTCTACAGAATAAATCTATTAATGGTTTTACTGATGCTTGGAGTCTTTCCTAATGATAGTGGATTTAGAATTGATCTGCTTCGTCTCGGTGTCCTTTCTTTCTTTTCAAATCAACTTAATGCTTTCTGCTCACCTATGCAGAACTAAATATTGAACTCCTGGTTGCGCTCACGTGTCGTTACACGTGCAGTGAGGCAGAAAGCAGCGATATGTGGTACTTAAACAAGGATGAACAGGGCTGTCTATGCATTGTTGTAAAAGAAAAAATGGACCCAGTGGACTCTGTGATGTAAGACATGGAGAGAATCAGGAGTGATACTGCAGAGCTTGTAACTCTGTATGACGGCTTAGAGCTGTAATTCAAACATCTAAACCTCACAGAAACACAAGGCTTGTTATAGTTCTACATACAGGTGCTGGTCATAAAATTAGAATATCATGAAAAAGTAGATTGATTTCAGTAATTCCATTTAAAAAGTGAAACTTGTATATTATATTCATACATTACATACAAACTCATATATTTCAAATGTTTATTTCGTTTAATTTTGATGATT
>NC_051433.1:10119852-10319867 GCF_001649575.2 Kryptolebias marmoratus | reverse complement strand
TCATCAAAATTAAACGAAATAAACATTTGAAATATATGAGTTTGTATGTAATGTATGAATATAATATACAAGTTTCACTTTTTAAATGGAATTACTGAAATCAATCTACTTTTTCATGATATTCTAATTTTATGACCAGCACCTGTATCTGTGCAAATGTTTAAAACTTTAGTGACACAGTGATTTAGCCAATTTATGTCTTATTTTGTTAAAAGTGGTTCCAGTACACTAAAGGCTGCAATGTTAAGGTAGCGTGAGCAGATACCAGTTCTTGAAATCACACTTCTCTGTCTAGGACTAATTTTGATAATTATTTATTATCTTTGGGATACAGAGGAACAGCTTAACAGAACAAGGGAAAGATGGTTTCATAAGTTTCTGAAGTACTTCTGAGCTCCTTGTTCATGGCTGCATTCTGTCTCTGCAGTGCAAAAAAAACAAAAAAAAAAATCCTTTTCATTTTAAAAGCTCAAGTCGTTGTGCCGCCTGTGACAAAATATGTGAGAACACCATTTGTCACCAGAGTTTGAACCTGTATCATCAGTCTGAGCTAGTCATACCAGTTTGTCTGCACTTCTGCTTTAAGTCCTGCCTGCTCCCCCCCCGCACCCAATCCTGGCGTTACTGAGCTTTCTTTTAAGCATAAAAAAAATGATTACAGTTTAATGCATGTTAAATATACAGCAGAATAGTGATAATTATGTGAATCAACAGGAGTCAGCATCTGATAACAAATGATCTGAGGTTTATCTTAAACAGTGTCCCGTTTCTTCACATGAACTGGACTTAAAACTTGTACTGAAACCAGACGACAGGGAAGCTTCAATTGGTCTACTATAGTAACAGTCTTTGCTTCTTGTTCTATGCCATAGTTGTGAATGGTTTTGGGACTAAAATGTGTTGTTTGTTAGTGATTAATGTTGTTGATAAAAAGTCACTTTATTTATGTAATTTATGTGTGTGTAACCGAACCTGTGTAATGGTTATCACAGTAAGTTTGTCTTTGCAGACGGGGGAACAGCAGGTTGATGTACCTGTGTGTATTTTGTGTCAATTTTGGTTCTTTCCGTTTTAATTATATTTAGTTGGCCCAAGTTAACTTCTAAGTTAGGATCCATGTAGTTTTTCATGTAGTCTGGTCAAGGTCACATTGATACCGTTAAGTAGACTGGTTTTGCAGTGGTTCAAAACATTCACACAGACATGCAAACATCATAACACCAACAGAAATAAATATAACAGTGCTCAAAGTGCTCCAAGCTCTACAACTCAAGCCAAAGCAGGACAAAAAGGGAGGAGCAAGACTTAAAAAAAACATAAAACCAACTAATATAGACGTAATCTGTTAAATCCAATAAAATTCAATAAAATAAATAAATAATGTTATTGATAAAAAGTATGAGACTAAAAATCACTTAGTACACACAACAACTTCTGCCTCCTACCATGTATCTGCCACTCTGGCCATGCTACACCACACTGTTCCTCGCCAACTTCTGTTTGCAAATAGTCTGCGTGCCTATAGTCTATGTTTCTGTCGCCGTTTCCTTGCCAGTGTCCTTTAAAAATAGAAGTTACATGCAAGTCAATACAAGAGCCTAATTAAAAATGCTGTATTAAGACATTCATGTTGCTGATTCATCCTCATTTTGTAGCAACAGAGACAAACCTTGATCACACATTCTGTACAAGATAAAAACAAGGACATGAGGGGTACATGATGGACTTGTTGTCATGGTTTGTCTACGATTTGACCCACAAGCAGAAAACTCACAAGACACTGGCAGTAAGTTAAAGATTTATTGTCCAGAAGGTAAGTGAAAACTGGAACATGGATTCCACTGGAACACGGACTCTTTGCGGCTCTGGATTCAGGAAGTACTTGGAGAGGAAGAGGTAAGGTTAGATGTGGTTCCGTTTCAACCCACAGTGATCCTTTGAAGCTGGTGGTATTTAGCTTACGGGTTGTGGAGTCGGACCAAGCTGGAGCAGGTTGGCGGCGGCCGTGAACGGAGGAGAGCGGACAGGTTTCGGTCACGAATGAGGTAAGTTCCTTGAGCAGCTTGAATCTCCACTCAGCAGTTCTTTTGTTCTGGAGAATCCCCAGACTGTATTTCAGAGTTTCCTTTAGAACAACAAAACACAAGGTTAACAGGTACATACAGGGTATCCTTCAAGGCTATGATTCAGAAGTTCAGGGGAGCTTGAAGTACCACGAATGGCAATACTCAGGCGTCGACTGAGTGGCAGCATGCTCCTTATATGCCTCTCCCTAATGACCCTCATCTGATCCAGGTGTGTCTCATAATCCCCATCCACTCTCCAGAACGCTCCATGCCGCCACCTGCTGGACAGAAACAAACATACTCCACAAACCCCAACAGTACCCCCTCCTCAACGGCTGCCCCCTGGCAGCCCAGAAGATGTGGAAGGGATGGAAGCAAGGTAATCCGAGATCAACGTGGCATCACAAATAAAAGATCTCGGCACCCAGGATCGTTCCTCTGGACCATAACCCTCCCAGTCCACCAGGTACTGCCATCCACGACCCTGACGGCGAGAGTCCACTATCCGCCGTACTGTGTACACCGGATGTCCCTCGAACATCCGGGCGGGAGGAGGGGGCTTGGCTGGAGGGCATAGCGGACTGGCTAGGACCGGCTTGATTTGGGACACATGAAACACTGGATGTATCTTCAACGAGGAAGGGAGTCGAAGGCGCACAGCAGAAGGACTGATCACAGAACCAATTTCAAATGGTCCGATAAACCTAGGAGCCAGCTTTTTGGACACTGATTTCAAAGGAATATCACGGGATGAAAGCCACACCTTCTGGCCAGGTATGTACGTAGGAGCAGCTCTACGTCTACGGTCAGCAAAACGTCTGTTCTGCTCCACCGTACGCTGTAATGATGCCCTAGTAGCACTCCATACTTTGCTGCATCTTTGAATATGTTGCCGAACTGTCTTAACTTTAATGTCTCTCTCTTCTGAAGGGAATAATGGAGGTTGATACCCCAGAGCTATTTCAAAAGGCGAACGTCCAGAGGCAGCAGAGACAAGACTATTGTGGGCGTACTCTACCCAGGGGAGGAACTTACACCAATCCCGGGAGTCTTCAGCACAGAGGCAGCGAAGTGAGGACTCCAGTTCCTGGTTCATTCGCTCCACTTGGCCGTTAGACTGAGGGTGGTAACCAGATGTGAGAGAGACCTTTGCATCCAGAGCATGACAAAAAGATTTCCATACCTGAGATGTGAATTGTGGTCCCCGATCTGATAAGACCTCGGTCGGTATGCCATGTAATTTGAACACATGTTTTACGAGAAGCTGGGCCGTCTGGAAAGCTGAGGGAAGCTTACGGAGAGCAATGAGATGACAAGACTTGGAAAACCGGTCAATTATTGTAAGAATGGTAGTCATACCTTGTGATGGTGGGAGTCCAGTTACAAAGTCAATAGCGATGTGGGACCAGGGTCGTGTAGGAATGGGTAAGGGTTGCAGAAGACCCGCTGGAGCTTGGTGGGACGGCTTATTTCTGGCACACGTGGGGCAGGCTGACACATACTCCTTAATGTCCTTATACAGGGATGGCCACCAGAACCGCCGTGTGATCATGGCAATGGTTCGACTAGCTCCGGGATGAGCTGAGAACTTAGCAGAATGAGCCCAGTGAATGAGTTGAGAACGGACAGCTGAGGGTACATAACTTTTGTGGGGGGGTCCACCGGGAGGTCCGGGCTCCTTTAACTGAGCCTGCTTAATAATGTCCTCTATCTCCCATGAGAGTGAGCCCACCACACACTTCGGCGACAGGATAGGTGAGGAGTCCCGTTCGAACTCATCCTTGGAGAACTGTCTAGAAAGAGCATCAGGCTTTACGTTCTTAGAACCTGGGCGAAAAGAAATTGACAGGTTAAATCGAGAGAAAAATAATGACCATCGTGACTGACGGGAATTTAGCCTCTTAGCTGACTGAATGTAGGACAGATTCTTGTGATCGGTCCACACCAAAATGGGATGTTCGGCGCCCTCCAACCAATGTCTCCATTCTTCCAGTGCCAATTTAATGGCTAACAACTCACGATCTCCAACATCATAATTCCTCTCAGCAGGAGATAACTTACGCGAGAAAAATGCACAGGGATGCAATTTTTCATCCTCCTCAGCTCGTTGTGACAATACAGCACCAACCCCAGAATCTGAAGCGTCAACCTCCAGAACAAACTGTCTTAACGGATTGGGTTGAGTCAGGATAGGAGCCGTAGCAAATCTCTGCTTGAGATTGGAGAATGCTGAGTCCGCTTCAGGAGTCCAGGCAAACGTGACTTTGGTGGAGGTCAGTGCAGTCAATGGAACTACTGTCTGGCTGTAACTCCTAATAAAGCGTCTGTAGAAATTAGCGAAGCCCAAGAACCTCTGCAGTTGTTTCCTGGTCTCCGGGACAGGCCAGTCCAGAATAGCACTTATCTTTCCGGGATCCGACCGAACCTGTCCGCTCTCAAGGATGTGACCCAGGAAGGTAACAGATGCTTTATTGAACTCACATTTCTCAGCTTTAACACACAACCGATTCTCCATGAGGCGCTGCAGTACAAGGCGGACATGTTTCTGATGTTCAACAGGGTTTTTGGAATAAATGAGTATATCATCCAGATATACGAATACAAAAACATTAATAAAGTCTCGTAGAACATCATTAACTAGGGCTTGGAAGACAGCTGGGGCATTCGTGAGCCCGAAAGGCATCACCAGATACTCGAAATGGCCCAGAGGAGTCTTAAATGCCGTCTTCCATTCATCACCCTGGCGTATTCGCACCAAATGATAGGCATTACGTAGGTCCAGTTTAGTGAAGATGGTAGCGCCCTCCACTGGTTCAAAAGCTGATGACAATAAAGGTAAGGGATACTTGTTTTTTACAGTTATTTGGTTTAACCCTCTGTAGTCAATACAGGGTCTTAAAGATCCATCCTTTTTACCTACAAAAAAGAACCCTGCTCCTAGTGGAGAAGATGACGGCCGGATGAAACCTGCTGCTAAGGACTCGTTTATATATTTCTCCATTGCTTGCCGTTCAGGGCGAGAAATATTAAACAATCTGCTGGAAGGTAAAGGAGCCCCTGGGAGTAAGTCGATAGCACAATCGTATGGCCTATGAGGGGGCAAGGATTGAGCTGGAACTTTACTGAATGCTCGTTTCAAATCCTGATACTCTTTGGGAATGCCAGCGAGATCCTTAATATCCATTTCCTCTTCCGCACCCACCTGACCAGTAGGTGGCAGTGCGGATTGCAGACAGGTTGAATGGCATCTCTCTGACCAGGTTTCTACTCGGGAATTAACCCAATCCAAATGGGGGTTATGCAGCTGTAACCACCTGTATCCAAGAACAATGACTGGACTAGAAATGGGAAACACAAAAAATGTTATTGTCTCTTGGTGGTTCCCAGAAACCCATAGTTGCATCGGTCTAGTCTTGTGTGTAATCAAATTAAGTTCTCTCCCATCAAGGGCGGAAACACGTAAAGGAATAGACATTTCAACAGTCTCAATTCCTGCCTGCTCCACGAACTCTATATTAATAAGACTCTGTTCACAGCCTGAATCAATCAAAGCTGCCACATCCACAGATTCTTGACCAACCTTGAGCACAGCATTAAGTGTTAGCCGAGGGGTTTCTTCGGTCCCGTTTTGGTCCATCAGAACCCCCCGGTCTGATGGACCCTCCCTTTTGGCCTCGCCGAACTGAAATTCTTATTCCTCGCTGAACATGCAGCCAAAAAATGATCCGAGGCGCCACAGTATAGACATAATCCTTCCTTCCTTCTTCTCAATTTCTCCTCTGGTTCTAACTGCGTGCGACCCAGTTGCATGGGTTCCGTCTCAGGCTGTTCTCTAGCCTCAGGACCTTGGTATACTGGTCTGCGTGACGGTGATAATCTCTTGTGTGACAAAAAACTCTCAACACGTTGCTTCTTGCGGTCTCTCATACGATTATCTATACGAATAGCCAGGGAAATTAATTCATCAAGTGTCTCGGGTTCCTCACGAACCGTTAACTCATCTTTCAAAGACTCATTTAATGATTGATTAAATGCAGCTTTAAGCGCCAAGGCGTTCCAACCTGAAGATGCCGCTAAGGTGCGAAATCTTATGGAATGTTCTGCCACAGAATGTGAGCCTTGCTTTAATTTTAACAAGTCTCGAGACCGCTGTGTCTTGTCCTCATTAATGGAAAACACCATCTTAAATTCATCCAAAAACGCTTGAAAAGTGCAGCCAAAGTTGACAGGATCAGTAAAACGTGCTTCTGCCCATAATAACGCCTTTCCAGTGAGGAGACCCAAAATAAACGAGATCTTCGCTCCATCGGTAGGGAAAGACTGAGGAGATCTATTGAACACTAAGGCACATTGTAGCAAAAATCCTCCACACCCAGACTCACCTGAGTATTTCTCAGGATTAGGTGAACTGACGTCACGGGTATTCATCAGACGCTGACTCTCCACAGGAGGTTTACTCTGGAACGTTGCGCCATCTGCTGGAGAAGAAGACGGGTTACTTGTTAGTCGGAGAAGGAGTTGAGTGATCTGATCCATACGTTGATTGGTTGCTTCCTGCTGGTCATGTAGTGCTCGGAGCACACTCTCATGAGATTGTAAAAGTTGATGCTGTTCTGCCATAGTTATCCTGAGAGCTTCTGCTGGGTCTGTTTGGCCTGAGTATTCTGTCATGGTTTGTCTACGATTTGACCCACAAGCAGAAAACTCACAAGACACTGGCAGTAAGTTAAAGATTTATTGTCCAGAAGGTAAGTGAAAACTGGAACATGGATTCCACTGGAACACGGACTCTTTGCGGCTCTGGATTCAGGAAGTACTTGGAGAGGAAGAGGTAAGGTTAGATGTGGTTCCGTTTCAACCCACAGTGATCCTTTGAAGCTGGTGGTATTTAGCTTACGGGTTGTGGAGTCGGACCAAGCTGGAGCAGGTTGGCGGCGGCCGTGAACGGAGGAGAGCGGACAGGTTTCGGTCACGAATGAGGTAAGTTCCTTGAGCAGCTTGAATCTCCACTCAGCAGTTCTTTTGTTCTGGAGAATCCCCAGACTGTATTTCAGAGTTTCCTTTAGAACAACAAAACACAAGGTTAACAGGTACATACAGGGTATCCTTCAAGGCTATGATTCAGAAGTTCAGGGGAGCTTGAAGTACCACGAATGGCAATACTCAGGCGTCGACTGAGTGGCAGCATGCTCCTTATATGCCTCTCCCTAATGACCCTCATCTGATCCAGGTGTGTCTCATAATCCCCATCCACTCTCCAGAACGCTCCATGCCGCCACCTGCTGGACAGAAACAAACATACTCCACAAACCCCAACACTTGTTGGGAAGGTTTAATGGCTTTTTTGTCCTTCAGGGCACTTTAATGAAGGTATACTTGTTATTCGTTTTTTTTTTTTGTAATTATTTTTTTATTCATGCATTTCCTCTCTTTTTATTTTTTGCTTTTAGTTTGGTTTTATTTTAGCAGCCCCATTGTGTCATTTTATGCAGTTTGTGTTCCACCTGCTGAAGGAGGACCCAGTTGCAAAGTTATGGCAGCATGCGGAAATTAGTGAATAAATTTTGTCTTTAAAAAATGAACACAATACACAAATAGTATCAGAAATGAGCTTTGATATAATTAGGATCTTAAGGATTATGGCTTCCATGTTTAAAGCTGTACATTAGCCATTTGCAGCGGAACTCTAATCTGTGAGGTCCGGTCGCTGCAGCTTATGATGGGCATAGCTTAAAATTTGACAATAATATGTCTCAAGCGTCCGTGTGTACGGCCACCGCAGCTGTCATACAGTTTAATGATTCATGACACCACGGCTCAGTTGTGCTTTTAACATCTTTTAACCGAGGGGGTGGGTGGGGGGGATTTGTATCAGAAGTTTGCTGTATAAATAGGCTATTTATGCAAATTGCCATTAGCTCTTTTTTTTTTTTTCCTCCTCGGTTGGCAGCCAGTGACCTGCATCGTTTCTGTAATCAGGGGACCTCCACAGCTTAATAGAGAGGAGGCCATTTCGAAAATCACAAACTGTCTGTGTGATGAGAGGCAAGAAAAGCCAATGCCCTTGCGTGGATTTCCATCTTTACATGGCTTTGACTGTCATCCTTTGAATGTCACTTCAGATGAAAAGGGGATTCCATTTGACTCGTCTTTGTAGCCTGACAGAGATGGAGTTTAGGTTAGCTTTTCTCTCTCTCTCTCTCTCTCTCTCTCTCTTTCTCTCTGCCTGACTGATCTCCCATGTAGGATATCCCCGGCAGTTCTCGTCTGTTAGCCTGTCTCCCTCTTCCGCAGCCATCTGCTTGGATCTGTGTGTTTTCGGCAGCTGCCAACACACTACACAGCACCGTGCTATGCTTTCCAGGCCAGCAATGCCTGCCTGCCTGCCTGCCTCGCTCACGTAAGCCGTGTCTCAAGAGGGAATTCGCTCAGGCAGGCTGTAGGTGGATTTGTGGATGGAAAACATGAAGAGCAACCTTTTGTGACTCAGTTTTGCATTTTGGATGGAAGGTGTAAGAGCTGAGTTTGAGTGAAGCTATGAAGATGAACGTCTGTCATGCCTGGCGCCATCTCTGTCTCTCCGCTCGTTTCTCTTTGACCACCACCTCAACATTTCTTCTGTAGTGACTCACCAGCAGACATGGGCCGCTATGAGATTCTGAGATTATGATATTTAATAACCTTGAGCAAGATTACTGTAAAGGTATTAAAACTAAAAATGTTGGACAAAAATTTTAAAACATATACATAGATATTTGCTCTTGTTTAAAGACAAAGGTTCAATTACTATCACTTCTGCTTAAATAATAACACATTGCTGTAATATTTATGATCTAATCTATTGATTTGTAGTTATTTATAGTTATTTTAATTTTGCACAGATGCACATAGTGAATGAGTGAATGAATGAATGAATGAATGTGTTGATGTGGTTGTTTAAAGTCAGCATCAGATAGTATTGATTTATTTAAATTTATTAATCAGGTATTGATAATTTGAAGATCAAAACTGAAATCCTAATTATCATCCACCACCAAAGGTGTCTGTGTGTGTGTGTTTGTCTGTCTCTTAGCAAAATATTTCATGAACCAGAGGACGGATTTTTACGCAACTCTCAGAATCATTGCATGTATGTCTACAACTTATTAACTTTTGGAGTCAGTCTAATGCGAGATGATCGCAAAGTAAAACAAAGATGGCTCTAACTCAGTCAGTTTTGCAGATGTTGAGCTGAAATTTGGCATGATAGTAGCTGAGACTGAACTGAGTTAGTCTAAGATGATGCATGATTTTTACAGAACTGTTAAAGAGTAATCATTAAATGTACATCTAAAATTCTGACTAATGAAGTCACCTTAAATGTCATAGCTAACCAACACAAAAATGTGTTCATTCAAAGAATGCTAGGCTTTTTATTTAATTACAAGTACTTGTATTAAATTTAAAATTATTGTCAGCTGTTAGATAATATTAGCCTTTTGAATAAATATCAGTATTTTCTAAAAACACACAAAAACAAAACAAAACACCAGCTTCATTTAGTTATTGTTCTAAAGTAAATGTGCTTATTTTGAAGAATATTGCGTCTTTTCTGTCGTGGCTTCAAAGTCCGACATTACCACCTCAGTTCGTCTTCTTGCTGGCGGAGGGGGACCTTAAGAGTGGGACCTGGGCCCCTGGAAGTATATGGCAGGTGATCACACCTGGCTGCTGAGGTGCTGCTTCTTTCTGAGAGACGGCGTTAGAACAGGCTTGGATGTTATAGTTAGTTATAAAAGTTAACACATGAATGTATGCTGTGTTTGCTGACCCTGACCAATGACTTCACCGATGTGGGTGTGTTGTTTTGTTTACCTGTGCAAAGTCAGAATACAAATCAGTTTAGATTGCTCATTGCACACCTACAAACTTATTTATTTTTCTGCATTAAAAAACGTGTGATAAACATAAAATAAACATTGAAGCGGAGTAGGAGACTGTCTCAAAATAAAACCGATGACTTTTCATGACACCAGCTGAATATTCAGTAAATTTAGCTGAGTATAACTGTGTACCTGTCTAAACTATTTTATTTTCCTCTTCTTGCGCCTTTAAATAGGCATCCAAATGGACGGATGCTGAGGAAACGGACCAGCTGTTCTTTAAACTCAGCTTCTTTTTCTCTTTGTTCTTGCTCTGTCTGCAGTTTTAATCTGCAAAGTGCACCTTTGCCTATTAGCGCAGTAAATTTGAGCCCTCTAACTTGAGCCAGGATGTATCTGTAGTGTACCGCATTGCTGCAGTCAGCAGGAGCAGCAGCAGCAGCAGCAGCGGCGTCCTCTCCAACTGCAGCTCAGTACACACGTCTGTTCCACTGGTGCATTGCTTTCCAATCAGATCTGCTTTTATTTGGTCCACAATGTGTGACAAATCAAAATGGGGTTATGCAGCTGATAAGTGTCTATGTTTAAACTTTAGAAATGCATAAACAACAATATATGTTGGTGTATTAGAGTGATTGGACTGGGCAGGTTTACACTGTTCACCACAGCAGCACTAGTTTAGTGATGATGTGGAGCTGATACCCGCCGCACAATAACACCTGAGGTGCTGACACATCCGTAATATTCACCTGATATGATTTAATCTGATTTGACACACTGAGATGATTGAAAACTTCAGCTGACTCAAATGTTGTACGTTCTTATAAGACAGTTAATTTTATTGTCTGATTTGTTCAAATCATCATGTTAGTTCTTCAAAGCTTTTCCTGCTATTTCTGCTTTCTTTTATTGTAATGACTGCTGACAAGTTCATATTTATTATTATTATTAGTGTAAGTATTTGGGCTTAAATACTTATAACTTATAGACTACAGTTACTTTTTGTCTGATGATGCAAATGTAAAGCTGCAACTGGATTTTTTTCATAGCTTATGAAGTATTTGTTTCCCAAAACTAGCTAGAATAAAATAGAATAGACACTTTATTTTTCCCATAGGGAATTTTTTTCTCAGTGAGTGAAGACATGGCATTCTCCTAACAAACAGAAACAAATACAGTAAAGATGAGAAAAAGATAAAAACACAGTTACATTTCAGAAAGGATAAAAACCCAAATCCAACATTACAAAAAAACATCTTTGAATTAAACTCACTGTCCAACCGGAAAACAATTATCATCGTCGGACCTTAAGACATTATTTTAGGAAAAATGATGATCAGTATTTGCACACTAATAAATGTACTGTTTTCAGTCAAGTCTGAGTTTAGATTCATTAAATCCCAGTAGGAACATTAGAATTAAAGCTTTATAAGAACATTCGCTTTAGAAGCTGTGCAGCCAGTCTTGTTGGTCCCTTGATCCTCATCAGTAACAGATGATCCACAAGGACTCTGCTTTGCTGTGTGGTAAATCTCCTGCCATACTTTTTGCCCATCAGGGTCATGCCATCATCATCATCATCATCGGCTGATTGCAGGAATGACCTGCGATCCGAAGTGCCATGATTGAAACGAGTGGGCAGGGAGCGTTAAATTCGTCCTTGGGAATGTGGGACACACATTCCCTGCCCGGGAGATTGATGGCAGGAGAAAGTCACCTTCACGTTATCGTTCCGATGTCGGTTACGAGTTAGGGCTGATGGTGCGGGTGCAGTTGATGGCGAAAGGGAGTAGCACAATGTTCTTGTGGGGGTTTTAGTTTTATTTTATCCACTGCAGTAAGATGGGTTGAAGACCGCAGCGGTGCTGCGTTGCCCGCTGGAAGGCAGCAGTGTTTGCTGAAAATGTTTCTTTAAGGCTTCCTTGAAATTCATGTTAACTGCATGTGTGCATATACTGCACCTAACCACCCACCCGACTCCTCCCAGCTGTCTTTTAAGAGAGCTTGCTGCAGAAATGGCCTGCTTCTTGGACAGACACTTTGAATTATTCATATAATCCAGTAGCTCGGAGCATTTGGGGTTTTGAAAAAAACAATTAGCAGTCAAAGTTAATAAAAGGCTGAATTCTTTCGATCCGTTTTTGGGTGTTGCTTTTTGACTCTGTTTTGCTGTTTAACAGAAGTACCTTTTTATTAAATTTGATCTCCCAGCTGTAGAAAACTTGTGAGCTGAAAATGTGATGACTGTTTAATCATTCAGCTCATGTCTGCACACTCAGAGTGACGACGTAACTCCATCTAGTGGTGCAGATCGGTAGCTTACCTTCTGAGTAAGTGTGGACCGCTCACCCTGCTTTTCTGTTAAATTCAACCTTTTGGAAAAATATGTATTGGATTAACTTTTAAATAAGAAAGCGAATCCATTTCAGCAGTCTGATTATCTTCGTTCTCTGTTGTTAGTGAATAAAACTTGTTTTCTGTTACGTTTTACTGCATCTACAGAAACTCTGACCACAGTTCACTTTATCTGGGTGATTTAAGGGAGGTCCTCATGTGTCACTGTCTGCTCTGGGTGGCCTTCAGTGCAGTTATTCAATTAATCTAATTATGCTCCTTATTTTATCTGAATGTGTATGTCATAATAAAATATATTGACGGGATTTATTTGTCCAAGATATGAGCAATCAGACAAATATAACAGGTTACAGTAGCTCTGTTGTGTAAATGTCAGAAGTTACCTGGAATTTCATGATTTGTCTTAGTTTTTTTTTATTTTTGCATTGTTCAATCCGAACACAACCCACCCCTTTGATTATTTTAATGACAGGTGTAATTATTTACTGGCTATTTACTTGCCAGAAACCCTAAAGCTAATGTACAAATTTTTAGGTTCGTTATCTGACTTCAAATGTCTGCTGAAGAAGGTTTTGTGTGCTGAGAACTCACAGAAGCGTAACTGCACTTCCTCCAAAAAGACAAGGCCGTAAACTACAACAAGTTGGAATTTCATTACACAGTGTAGTCTGCAGGCTGTCTGACTAGAGTTTCTGAAAATGATCTCTTTTTGGGACAGTTAGTGCAGTTTTTTTACGTCTGGAACTAAGCTGCCGCTGTTAGGCCCGTACAGTAGAACGGACAATTAACTGATGAATTATGTAAAATCAATCTACAGCATTCCTTTTTATCCGTGAGCCGTTGCTGACAGTGTCAAATTTTCCGTATAAAATGTCACCGTCTGTAATCGTGTTTTTTTTTTTTTTTTTTTCAAAAAGAAACGATGAGCTGTCCCCGCCCTCGTAAACCTCCAAAGTCATGCTTGGTTGTCAGTGTGTGGCGGTGTGAGTCACTGCCTAAGCTGCTGTTAAATGGACACGATGAAAATCCTTCATTTCTGCTCATCATCAAAACAAATTGGTGTGTTTCTTATGATAAGAACTGGTTGATTTGTTCAGACCTTTAGGAGGAGAGCTTCTGTTAGGATCTACTTTTCTGCTGAACACACGGGAGCATTCGTTATGAAAAGGAAAGAAATGAGAATCTTTGGTTTTCATTCTTATGAGGACAGGAGAGTGAATTTGAGCTCCTAACCTGTTGTTATAATTACCTTTTGAAGACTATATGAAAATAGGAAGTGAGATTTTTGTTATTTTCTCCTGTGACACAGACGTGTGTGCTCTTTTTTTTATTTTCCAGGGGCCCTGATCAGCGATATCGACGGTGGTCCCTCTGACTGAACACCATCCCCGGCAGGCTGGCCTCACCCCCTCCCACCTGCCTCCATGTATCCTGAATCTACCACAGACTCGCCCGCCCGCCTCTCCCTCCGACAGACTGGCTCACCTGGCATGATCTACAGGTGAGCTGCATGTGGGCGTCAGTTTCGAGGGAATATTAGGACTGAGTCGTATTGCCAGTAAAGACTGTTACAGAAATGACCAAAAGCGTCTTTGTATCTACCTGTTTTCTATAAAGAAGAGAGCTAAACTGCCACCTTCCCCCCCAAAAATACCACTTAGTTTGGGCTGGGGCACTCCAGTAGTTTTATTTTTATTTAAAATTAGATTTTATGATGACTTTAAAATAATTTTCCTCACATTTCTTTGTCAGTGATACTGAGTCTTGCCAAGCTTTTTGCTTTGTCAGTGTTTTCAGTAACGAGTATAGCTTAAAAAAAAAATACAAGACTGTTACACACAGCTGAAGCTTGTTTTTATTTTTTTTATTTACTCTTATGATAACTATGGTTCTTAAGAAAACCCAAACCTGATCAGGTGTTATTCAGGCAAAAGTGACAAGTGTAACACAATGTTTTACACATAAAATAAGGTCTAATAATCATATCAGTTTGAACCTGCCTACCTTTTACCTTTTGTGTAACCTTGCCTGGCAGTCATTAAGTTAAACTGCTGTGGCTTTTTGCTAATATTTCACTGTGTACAATAAATCAAACATGTATCAACATGGTAAGGGATTGCTACAAACCATAGACACGCCAGTGATATTTAAATCTTCTGTGGGAAATTTAGGGAAGCTGGGGACCCCACCTGCCTTAAATGCTCACAGTTCACAATCTCCAATCCTGGTCTTCGAGGGCCATCATCCTGCATGTTTTACTCGTTTCTCTGCTCCAACACACCTGATTTGAAGCAATGGGTGATTAACAGGCTTCTGCAGAACATGAAGAGGTGATTTAACCACTGAGTCAGGTGTGTTGGAGCAGAGGAAGAAGTAAAACATGCAGGATAGTGGCCCTCGAGGACCAGGATTGGAGACCCCTGCTTTAAAGTTCTGAAGCTTACAGAACACTGAAGAGATGAGTAAAGAAAATGGCGGTTGTTGTACTATTGTCATCATTATATTCAGCAAATGCATATTTTCCTATTATGATGCAGATTATGTAGCAGTTACCTTTGTTTTTAATATGACACAGGGCAGGAACACCTGTACAGAGATATGTCACATCCTTTTCACTTCTCGTCTCTCACTCTTCATGTTGTTTACTTCATTCAAAAAGCTGGAACTCTAACTTGTGCAGATTGTTCTGCACTCTGAGAAATCACCAGCGTGAGGTGCCAGAGACTCACTGAGCATGTGCTCCATTTTTCCTCTTCTTCATATTATCTTCATGATGACAGTAATGTTTTGTGATGCATAACTAAAACATTTTGGCAGCTGCTGGACCCGTATGATTTAGAAAGATTGAACAATAAAACGTTTTAGTGTTTTAATAATGAGGACTTCAGCGTGACGGCTTGATGAAGCTTCACTGGAAGATTTGTTTCATAGAGACATAATTTAGTATAATTCCTTTTCATCAGCGGTATTCAGAATTAGACTGTCTCAAATTCATTTTTTAGTATCTTTTTATGTCAGCTAATGCAGTATTCAGCCAAGCTAAAG
Organism: Kryptolebias marmoratus; assembly: GCF_001649575.2. NCBI lineage: Eukaryota > Metazoa > Chordata > Actinopteri > Cyprinodontiformes > Rivulidae > Kryptolebias > Kryptolebias marmoratus. The sequence continues at coordinate 10,304,539 of NC_051433.1, read as the reverse complement.
TCTTAAATTGAACCTGCGACTTTTAAAGTGCTGCTTCCTGTCTGCAGGCATAAAGTTACTAAATATGTCTGAGCAAATCTGCAATGCTCATAATATATAATATCATTTGCTATTTTTATATGCCATACTTAGTGTTTGAGCAGGAGTATTCTTAGTTTGTAATAATTCATCAGTAAATGTACATTAGTTCAGAATTAAAGGCGTAAACATTAGACGCTCTGAGCTGTCTGAGTTTTTTGTTTTGTTAGATTTTGGTACAGTTTACTTCAGGAAATGTCATCCTCCTTACAAAATAAAAGATGAGCAGGAAAGAATGTTTTGGTTTTGGCTTTAATCAGAGAAAGCTAAGAACAACATTTTCTGTTAGTTAAAATGCCCATTTATTTAATTTACAATCCCTTTTTTAAGAGCTTTATTTTTTATTCTTTATTGCATAGAAAAAAAGCATAAATGTCTATATGAGCTTATTATATAGACTTTTAAGTTTTATGTGAGTTATATTCTTTATATTTATTATTTTAAGTTATATGTAAAAAGAAAATCTTTTGATTAGTTTGCAGCGGAGGTTTTTTTCTCATTTTGTTTGAGGTAAATGTATAGGTTTCTGTTTTTGTTGTTTATTTATTGCTCTTTAATTTATTGTTGTTCCTATTAATGAGGCATTTTATCCCATCAGATGTTTTTATGGTGATGTTTGAATAAGGAATCAAAGCCTGTGTCCATATTTATTTACTGATGCTTAAAGAAAATGATGTTAAAGTTGGGCAATGCATTAATTATCCCTGCAGCTGGATGTAACTGTAATGCAGGCGTGAGAAAGCAGATTTGTTGGAGTTTTTCTTGTGAAAACCATGCGTTATAGACACACAAGCACTGGTAATGCACTTTGACATGAAGTTTTAGTGTTTATTTGCTCTTTCAAGATCTGTTACAAACTACACTTTAGTTTCACAACATTTACTCGCTTTTTATTCTCTCTTTCCTCCTTCCCGTTTAATGTGTTTGGCTTTCATCTACTGTGTCAAACTTTTCACCACTAACTCTTTTATTTTCCTGCCTTTTATTAATCAAAGCTTTCCCTTTTCCTCCTTTCCCTTGATGCCTGCAGCGCTCGTTATGGGAGCCCCAAACGGCAGCTGCAGTTCTACAGGTAACCGTCCACCTCTGTAAACGAGTCGCTCTTTTCTTTGTTTGTTTCTTTTCATCCGGAGTTTAGATTTGTTTTTAATCTTTCATATGAGTTGTTTGGTTGTAACGTGTGTGATGATGTGCGTTTTTGAGTTTTGCGTCTCCATGTTATTTAGAACATCTGCTGTATTTTATTGTGTTCCGGTAACCTTGCTGAAAAGACTCGTTCTGTCATTTAAAACCATCCCTCCGTCCTCAGCAGCATAGATAACACGAACCATCTACTATTTAGCTGCCATTGCATATCCAGCCTAAACCTGATAGGGGGGTGAGGGATTTTATTACAAGGTTGCTCATAAAACCTTTGAATCAACAATTACTGCCTGCATTATTTTTTCCCCTATTCCTGTTTTTTTTTATTTTCATTTGTGAAATTGGAGATCCCGACTGTTGTATGTCTCAAACGTCTCCACGTAATTTAGGCTCACATCTTCTACTAAACTGTTTTTACACTTTCAGACACGGCATAGCAAAAACTGCTTCTGTTGAGTTTAATGCGCCTTGTTCTTGAACTCAGGAAGATGATTCAGATCATTTTTGGGGGCTGAAAAGCAGCTTTCATTGACTACCTCACATGCTTCTCCACTAGTGAGCATTTAGACGGTCAGTCTTCTGGCTGCTTTAGAGCAGGGATCATATTTTATGGTTATGATATCAGGCCTTATTCTGCTGATCTAGTTATAAAAACCCCTGACTACGTGGATGTGCTTGTAATGAGCTCACTATCAGCTTTTTTTTCTTTTTTTAATCTCGGCGCCTTGTACATTTCTGTCTTTTTTTAAGTGCAAAATGCCATATGAGCTGCTCCTCTGACATGGAGGGGATTGATTAAACCCCCCATTCTGTGTGAGACGATGCTGGGAAGGGAAGTTTGATTCCCTGACATGTTATTTATTGTACAAACTTTACTTTAATGAAGCTATACTCTGCAGGTTTTACTGTGACCGAATCCAAACTCTGTTTTACCAAATCATCATACTGAATGCTGTTTGCATTGTAATTCTTTTGTTTGTTTGGTGTTTGTATTTAATTTTATGACATAGACATCATGTTAAATTTAATCAACATAAAAGCCAAATATCCAGAAATTTCTATTGAGTTATGTTGATCTAAGAATTGCAATATCACTTTAAAAACTCAAATATTTAGATCAGACTGACGGAAGATACTCTGGATTTGTTGAACTTGTTTGTTATTTACACACTATAATGGATTGAACCTTAACGAGATAGTTCTTACAGTGGTGTATCATTTACACTTATATTTGTGAATTTATAATTTTTATATAATCTGCTGTGTGTGTGCATTCTGTAGTGTGTGTGTGTGTGTGTGTGTGTGTGTGTGATGCCTCAGGCCTTCAGCCTTGAATTAAAAAAAGCCAAACACACCTGCACAGTTTTGTGCCAGTTAAAAAAAAACAAACACAAAATTACACGCAGGTATGCACATGGGCGTGTGTGACCTAGATTTTTGTGACCGCTTTTCCCGTGCGCACTGACGTACACTTAAATCTAAAATGGTGCCAAAGATGCAACAGACAAAAAACGACTGCGAGTCAAACCACCACCAGCAGAAGAAAAACAACACTTTCAGCTGTCAACATTTGGGTAACTTACCACTCAGGAATCTCAAGCGCACAAAAACTGTCAAATACCTGGTGAGAAATCAGCCGAACTTTCTTTTTTCTTCTTGTTTTTTTTTTTTTTTTGGATAAACTGTTAACAAATCAGCGCGCCATCGCCACACAGCTGTGGTGGAAACTGCAGACCCCTGAGTGGAACGCTTTGGTACAGCTGAACCATACACACCGGCGTTTACACTCACAAATGATGGCTCGCACAATCACAGAAAGGCTCGAACGGCTATGTTTTCGGCGGCATGGTTGATCCAGAAAGACAATGTGTGAATTCACAGCACCAAAAGTATGCATCCCGGGACGCAGTAAGTGGCTTTAAAAGTAGTTTTTATGTTTATGAACGTAGTCGCATGAATTAGTAAGAGTCTTTACGTAATCATCTACACAAAAGCATTTCAGTAAGCAGGACCGGTGCTGCTTTATGGGTAATAAGGCCAACAAAGATCAGAGACGCTGCCTAAGTTTTGGTGAAGGAGCCTCGTGATGATGCAGTCTGTAATTTTAATGCTCAACATAAAGACATAAGGAGCAGGTTTTTAATTCTTTGCTTGAAGAAGTGGTGAATTATCTTGTCTCTATATGTGTATATTTATGCTGTCTGTTTTCATAGCACTGTATATATGTGTGTGTGTGTGTGTGTGGGCTTCCTACGCTCACAACGCCCTCCACTCTTTATTGTCCAGCTCTTAGCATTCTTTCCTGTGGAACAACAATCAGAAGCTTTTAGAGCAAAAAGCTTTTGTGAATAATTCAGGGCTGATATTATTTGCTGCGGTTAGCAGAAACAAGACGCACCACTAAACGACATAAATGGATTTCTTCCACGAGATCTTCCAGGGGAGGGTAGACGGAGGAGAGGTGTCGGTGGTGGTGGTGGTGCTAGAGAATGGACCGAGCGGTGAGGGGAGGGATGCACTCTCCTGATTCACTAATTGGTTTAGACGTTTCCTAGTAAGACACTCCCAGTTTGGGTGGACCTGCGTCTTGATTGTCTGCAGTGTGTGTTTATAAGAGCAAACTGACACCAGACAACCTCGCTCATGAGCCGACCCCCAAGAAATCGGGTGAGTTTCAGGGAAGATTTGCTCTCGCAGATGTCGAGCGTGTTTGTCCCCGTGCATGTTTTGCGTGAGAGAAGTTAATGGAAGGAGAGAGTGTGTGTGTGTGTGTGTGTGTGTGTGTGCGCGCTCTGCATGTAGCCCAGCCTGAAGTCTCCTGTATATTTTTTCTGTCTGCGTGCAGCCAAAGCAGGTACATTTAAGGTAAATTTTCAGATTTGTTTATAACAGAACTTGATCTTATGCAATCATGTTTATGATCCTCAGAGATGTGAATTACTTTTAATCTGTAGTGGAATTATCAGATCATTTAGTCTTGATATTAATAACAGTTTTTAGGTATACAAACTGATTAATGTGAGGTTTAAAATGAGAACGTTGTCGTTTAAAGTCTTAGATTTTAGTGCTTTATGTTCAGTGTTGATGTACAGTAGCTCTGTGAAAAGCTTTTATTGAACGCCAAGATTTGACGCAATCTGCTGGTTTCCTTGGACAGATAACTTTTTCATTAGTATTCATAATGTCCTGTCTGTGAATGTTTTGTATTATAATTAGAATTAATTAACTGTAATTAGATTTAAATCTGAATCTGTTTTCTCAAACGGATTTATGATTTGGACTTTCTTTTTTTCTTTTTTTGTATAGTCCCCTGAGCTGACTTCTGTTAACTGGAGCTACATAAATAAACTGAACTGAACTAAATAATGGTTTTTAATTCAATTAATATAGTCTAGAACTTAAGCTATTGTATGTTTCAAACCAGATGATACAATATTTTGCAGCCTTTCAGTTACATTTGAGCAAATATTAGATTTAAGAAAGTTACCTCGAGTATTTTTATAATTATTTGGTCAAATTAGCTATAAGGAAATTGTTTCCTAGATGGGATTAAGCAAAGAAAGTATTTGTGTATGTGTTAGATCCATCATGAAGTTAAAGCATTTTTATCTTATTTTGAGCTGCCCAGATATCCAGTTATCATTTAACTTGTATGTTTTGATTAAAATGTACATTTTGAGTACATATGCACTGTATGCTTGAGTAACGTTATCTTGTAAGTTTGGGTGTTGTACAGTTGTCTCAACGTGATACACTGCCTTTTACTGAAAAGTGGTTTCGTGGTCTGTCCTTTCTGTTGCATTTGGTATTAAGTTGCTTTCTTTTATTGATGATTCAGCTGACAGTGCTGCCCTCTGTTGATTAATTTCAGGTACATACTTTTGATAGATCTTAATCATGAAGGGATGAGAAAACACGTGACAGAGAAGAGCAGAAACAGCTGGAAACACTGCTGCTTGAAGCTCCCTAAACTTTCTGATCTTGAAATTGGGCCCTTCGAGGATCTGTCACGAACATCGTGAAGTCGTTTGGCTGTTTTGTCTTAAACTTTAAATTCCGTCATTGCTTACTTTTAGCAAGTGTACATCTTTTTATTAGTCACCTCAGAATCAGAGATGGGAGCAGGAATATTTCTTCTCCTGTTGCTTGGTGCATGTTTGAATGTCCCCTCTTTTATCAGACAGCATGTGTCCTTTTACGTCCTGCTCTTTGCTCACCAGCAAGTCGGTCACCTGGATGCTCCCTCTTAGTGTAACCCTGACAATGTACACCTGTAATGGGAGGGTGGTGCTGGGCTATGTGGTGCGACTCTGATTACAGGATGCATGACCATGTGCTGCCCCAAGCTGGAGAGGCTTTTTTCTTTTTTTTGTGGATGGGAGCAGGTGCTATTTAAGGAGGTGACAGCTCCTCTCTTTGTCCGTGTCACCACTTTGCTTTTCGTTGCACGGGTCAAGCCCAGCATCACGAAGAAGAAGAGAAGCGGGAAGGGACGGGGGAGAGGGAGCATGTTTTCGGGAGGGTATGCCGGTGGCCCCCAGGGGCCTCCAGTCAAGCGCAGGTCCAGTTATTGTCCTCCTGAACATCCTCAGATCCCCAAACCGCCAGCGCCAGGCAGCGGTGTTCGGAAGAGCAGCAGCAGCAGCAGCGGCAAGATGCTTTCCATGTCGTACAGCGAGAGCATCCGGAGCGGGATCAACCGCTACCACTCGGACCAGGGGCTGAACCAGCCCCCGTCCAGACCCACTGACCAGGCTGAGCTGCAGAGGCTGCGGGAGCAGAGGATCGCCGCTCAGATCAAGAACATGGAAGACTTCCTGAAGATGAATGGCTTAGCCCTGGAGGAGTGTGTGTCTTTTCAGACAGGCATGAAGTACAGGTAAGAGAATGGAGGAGCAGGACAGAGACTGGGTGTCTCCCTGGACTGGGACCGGGGCTGGGGCCGGGGCGGGCGCTGGCAGGCAGCAGGTGAACTCAACTTTGCTCTCGAAGAGGTCAAAAGTTCAAGGGTTCTCCTAAACAGGTGTGTGTTTTTCTAACCATCTCCTGCAGCGGCTTAGTTTTCTGCAGAAGCAACATTTCTTCCTGCTTCTATTCTGATATCTACTCAGCCTTGTTCTGTCCTCTGGTCAGACTGCACTTATGTAAAGATACCTGCGCCCGGGTTTTATTTTAATCATCTAGGTCGGTGGCATATTTGGGCATCTACGTGGGAAGGACAGACTGTTCCGTAAGGACTTAAATGGCCCCTTAAATTCACTTCACTTCACTCAGTCTTCCTTTCCTGTTGATCTGAGCTTTCTAGTTCATTATACAGATAATTCTCATCAACATAATTTTAACGTGTTTAAAAATGCCAAATCTATACATCTTAGATATGCTGCGTATATTATTGTTTATTTTGTCGTAATGCTAATATCTGAGAGGATTTTTTCTATTTTTGAGCCTATTTTAGTTTTCTAATATCTGAATGCTTTCAAGACAAGGACACTAGTGAATTGAATTTCTAACTAGTAGTTACAAGTAGTATATTTTCTTATATGTTTGAGAAATTTCTGACTTCTTTTTCTAAATAATCAAATGAAATCTAAACTTGCCTACAATGCAGTAGATGTCTCCCATTACTGTAAACGCTGCATATTCTAACTTTTAATTTGTAATAAATGTATTTAAGAAGAAAATGCAGAACTCCGGCATTGTATTCTAAATATCATATAAAGCATTTTAATAAAACAGCATCATTATTACTCAGTCAGTATCCAGAGTCCGAAAGCAGCATGTAAAACTTGTTTATTTATATGTTTGTTATTTGTGAGCATCAGTTCTCACGTATGGCTTTCTAAGAGCTACGGCATGCTATATGTAGCTAGACAGACACACTTTAAAACATTTGCTCATTTGGCAGGAAACCAAATAAGCTATTTCATGGACTGTTGAGCCGACAGAGCAGCAGGCTCAGCGTCTGCCGTGTTGGCTTCTTAAAGCCTGTTGGGCCGATATTGTTATTGTTAAAGAGCATGGATAGTTTTCATCACACAAAGGCACGGCTGCTGCTGTCATTCTCTGAAAGCAGCAACTAGAACGCAGGTTTGGTCGGCTGCCTTCGCCAGGTACTCCTGTCGGCTGCAGAAAGTGTTGCGTGTCACCACTTGTACTTACCTTCCTGCTGTGTAAAGCTCAGTTACTGGCCCATGACAGCTTCAGGTGAACTGCAGGGAGCTCGTGGGAGTTTAGGATTTCTTAGGCTCAGGTTTTTTTGTGTATTCTTACCTTAGAGTATTCTGTACCATTAATAGATTTATTTATTTATTTATTTTTTTACATTCAGGTAAGAATTGCCTTTGTGCTCCTGTTATTAACTTGTGGTTTTGGTTACCAGTTAGCTGATCTAACAGAAGAAGTGTTGCCAGGCTGCTCTGTACCCTTTAATTCGATCATCCTCCATTCAGTAATTAGCTCCGCAACTCGGGTCAGCAAGTACATGTAGCCTCTGACTTCAGCTCATCATTATTTCAGGTTTGTGGTCTGGAAGGTGAGCCAGCTCAGTCCCATTTACTTTAATCACTCGTGTTTCTAGTACAGGTTAAAGTGTTATATTTTGCTCTCTCCCGCTCACTGAAGGCTCTGGGTGTTAGTTTTCATGCAGTGCGCATTTCCTTAAAAAAATAAGAGTTTCCCGTCATAAAAGAATGGCTCAATATTTCCAAATGTAACAAAATGATCAGTCTTTTTACTAAAGCACATATATGATGACCTGCTAAAGGTGATATTTGTTATTTCTGCTATGTTGCTCCTAAAACATACTGACCAGCAGTAAACTTTGCCTGATCTTCATATTGTCCCAAATGAAAGTTTCAGGCTGTGGATAAAGGAGCCAGCTCAAGTTCAGCTAGACGAGACAGGAAGTGTTGTGTCTCCCAGATTATATACACGCAGAGTGGGTATAGATTTCTTGAGTGACTTAAGGCTAATGGACATATTAATGACATCCATTTAAGTGTTTCTATAATGTTATATTTGACCATAAGTATTCCTTCATGTGGAGCTCATCCGTTTCTAGTCATTGTGAAAAGCTTTGATGTCAAGCTTTTATTCCAGCTTTCTGCAGTAAAATGCAAATACACATTTCTCATAGTAGAACTGTTTTGGTTTTTTTTATCTGCTTGCTCAGGCTGATGTTCTGTGTTCAGTTTTGTGTTTTATAAATGCAGCATTAACCAACTTTTGGCCAGTAGGTGGCAGAAACACCTTCCACAGCACCAGTCCCGCAGGTTTATGGTTTGTATATTTAACATTGTTTCGAATGTTTTAACGTTCTGAAGAAAACAGAAAAGTATTAGCACTAATTTCTCAGATTTTGTTTGATGTTTTCAAGCTTAATTTTTGCCCTTTCTGTTTTGTCTTAACCTTAATCGCCCCTCTTTGACATTTTCTGCCAGTCATTCAATTTTAAATCATACTCCGTGAAACATTTATGTACTCTGCCAAAAAGATTTTTAGAGTTTAAAGCTTGAAATTTGTTTTCTATACTCTCCGCAGTACTATGAACCTGCTTACCATCAAACAAATAGACTGATTAGTCTGAAATATTGGGGATTAATAAAGATTGGAGAGGCAAATTAATTATTTTATAAGTAATTTGGTTTAAAATAAGAAACAAACTGAAATATGAATTTGTCAAATCCATTTTCACACAGGTCAGATGGTATAGTCTTAAAATACAAATTAAAAAGCCTATTCTTAAAAAAACAAACAAACAAGCATTTAGTAGTTAACAGATGCAGCTGCCATAATTTTTTAATCTGATTTTTGTAATCACAGATCTTCAATCTTTAACTCGTCTTAATCCAGTTAAAGTTGCGCACTTCATTTTACTGTCAAATCATTTCATTTAGTCCCAGTTTCCTTGTGGAGGTGAGCTGATAGTTCCTCTCCACTGGGTGGTGCAAATGCTCCACTCGAGCCACAGGAACATCATCCAAATGCCTCCCACTGCATTTATTGACATAATGCAGTCTCGGAGTGCATCATTCTTTGCACTCCTACACTGTTGAGAATTCTGTGAAATTAATCTTTATCAGTTTCTTCCAAGCACAGTCTGTTATTGGAACCTGGGTGAGAAAATGACTAAAGCCATTTGAAATGAAAGCCAGTTATAAGACGACAGTTTGGAGGAATCCTCCTGTTATTAAGTGGTTTTCCTTTTACTGCCTTTAAACATGATTTGTTTTGGGGTTGAACAGCTGCCTTTGTTTCCTTCTTTCTCACAGACTGCGGGGATTTTTCCATCAACGCTTGTTTGGTTTATTTTTTTTTATTGTTTGTAAGCGCACATAAACCTTTTGATGATGGAAAAAGATTAATCTGCACCCAGACAGCTGTTAATATTCGCCCGATCTCAGCAGCTACGCAGCCTGTATTTCAGTCTGGGCTGCTGTGACGTTTTTCTTCAGGCAATCCCCGACTCAAGCTAAATTTAGCATCCAGCTCGTATCTACAGCTGCAGCTGGATCCAGCTGAACAGGCTGCACGTTAACCCATTCAGGCCCGAGGCACCCTCTAAGCATGAAAATCGCAGTACATATGTTTTATGTCAGGTCTCTGTGTGTTAACCTGTTCATCCACTCTTTTTTTTTCTTCTTTTTTTACTTGAACCCTGCTGCCTTCATATCATATGCAATTTTAATGAACGCTGCAGAGAGTCTGAGCTTTATCTCAAGCGTAGGAGATGATGTTGAGGTGGAGCAGTATAGATTAGGTTTCCACTGGTGACATCTCCAGTTCCGCTTAGAACGAACTTTGGTCGGCCCGTTCTGACAGCTTGTCTAAATGTTCTGCAGTCATCAGAACCGCGGCGTGGGCACAAGAGGCAACAGTGCCAAGAATTATAAAATTCTGATCTACAGTATTTTGTCAGGTTTTTTTGTATTTCCATGTAAGCAATCTTAGATGGTGCCTTGAGTAAATATTAGAAATTTATGGAGTATTACAAGATTTTTTTAAGATGTGTTTTTACCATTTAAAGGAGTTTCTACCTTGAGTCATTTGTGATGTTTGTGATTGTATTTAATACATCATAGCTTTCTCAAATTCAGCTCTTTCGAGATAATATAATCTTTTCATTGTTGCTCAAATGTTAGATTTGAAAAGAGTATTTTCTCTGACGTGATTTCTCTTGTTTCATTCATATTGTCGCCATCAGCACAAAAACGTGAACCCTGACTTTTTTGTTTTTGTTTGCTTTTTGTCTTTTTTCATGATAATGCTCAATTTTACTTGAAAACGTATTTAATAGATTATTTTAAATACTAACCAATTATTGTTTTATGTTATTTTTTCCAAAACACTTTTATTTCTTTGTTTCATAGCTATGGTTGCATTTATTTCTGTAAATAACTTCTTTTTTTTTTAAATAAAATGCTATTACTCACTTCCTCAAGCTAAGAAAAACTGTCATTCGGTTGTTCAGTTGTTTACTTATGCATCAATGTTTCTCATGTTTTGCTGTTGTATATCCTCACAGTTTTCTCCCAACATGACGTTATACCGGTCTAATAATTCATATTAGCATACAGGGAGAGCGTGAAACATAACAATGAATAATGAATGGGATCAGCTGTTTCACGTTTCATCTTATTAAACAGCGTTTTACTCCTGAGAGTTGCCATTTGGTTCTTGTAGAGTTACAGTTTTCCCCTAACTTCATTTCACTCCATATCAAGCCTATTAAAAATACTGCATAGTGTTAACCAAACAGAGGCTGCAGAGGAGCAGTTGATTGGATTGATTTCTTGTCGGGCAGAGAGCAGAAACACCAGGCACACCTTGAATGTTTTACAATATGTTTTCTCTTGTTCATTTGGCTCCGATGTTGTTAAAAACAAAATCGACTTAAAGCTAATTATTGTCAATTAAACCGCAAAGTTGGGAACTTAGCAAAGCTTAAATATTCATTGAATGATGCAGTATATTGGATTTTTCTAAACTGCTGATCAGAGATATTCAGACTTTTGTTCCTTGGTCCAATCTGGTCAGATTGCTGCTGAGAAATGATGCAGAGGAGCATCAGGGTGCTTTAGTTGACATCTTCTTAGTACAATGCAGATATTTAAGTATTTCTGAAGCTGTTACTGTTATTATATTCCTTAGAGCTTTTCATAATGTATAAAATATACTGCACCGATACTTATTGTGCTTTTTAATGCGTCTAATATGCTGTGTTAGAGTTAATTCATGTGCTCCTATATTGTATTTCAAGTTCTTTAGACAACTGGAAATATAGAAGATAAAAGTCTGAACATTTAGTAAACGTTGCACTTTCATTTCTGCGTCTGCGGTTAAAGAACACTTAGCTGAAGTGTTCTTATTCACAAATCTGAAGCTGTTCTGGTGAAGAAAGCCCACTGAAGCTTTTCATACATTTCTATGGTTTAGTGGGCGTTGCAAATTTAATGCAGAGGGAAATTTTCCGTTTCACACTTGGCTGGCTTCTCAGAAATGCAGCAGAACCAGGTCTTCGTTCTAACGCAGGTGTTGCTGTGCTAAAACCCCGGGAAAGCTTCGAACTGCAGTCGGTGTGTGTTTGCACTTGGAAAACATTTGAAGCATATTTTGTTTCGATTTCATTTGGACTCTTGGTTCTGGCTGCTTTCCAAAATTCTCATTTTAAAAGGAGTTAAAAGCATGTCACTGTTTGGTCTTTGTTCCTCCTGAGGCTTTAATGGCTCATAGTCACATTTCATTTGATCACTGAGAAGACACTGAAAGCATTTCTGCCGAATTCTTTTATCAGCAAAGAAACTCATATTTTGTTGCCTGTCCTCCTGCTTTTTATGTAGTAATGTGTAACATTTCTGTTTACTGGGATGTATTTACTCCTCTGATCTTTCTGTGCGCTCTGAAAGCACGGGCAGAAAAAAAAAAAAAGTTCTGCTCCTACAATTTCAAGATTAGGGATTTACCAGCTATCTGACAATGTTAAAGCTGAATGCTTTTGTGTTTTCTGCAGGTAGAGGCCATTCAGGGTCACAGAATCGGCAGCTAAGAATGAAATGGGAGCCATCTGTGTGATAAACTCAGTTTAAACCTTTTCATTCGGTCCGTGTGAAGGAGGACCGCCAGAAGCTTTAGTTGAAATGGCATTTGCTGTAGCACGAAGGGTCAGTGTAAATAATCTGGGTTGGCCTTCAGAGTTCCCTTTCTCTGGTGATTTTGTAATATCATTTGATTGTAAATATTATTTTAAACTGTGTCATTTGGAACACAGTGTGTCTGGTTGCCCCAGACTATTACCCTCATCTCCTTTTATTTTAGTGCTTCGCGTAGGAAAAAAAAAAACATTTCCGCCTTGCAAAGGTTCTCTTTGTGAAGGTTTCCCTGAGCTTTGACAAATGCACAAAGTCAGGCGTGTGTGTGTGTGTGTGTGGAGGGGTGTGCTTTTGAACAGGACACAATATTCTTTTTCCTCTCCTCACTCCTTTCTTCTTCAGATTAGTGAGTGTGCTCCCTGCGGCTGTGCAAATCAGGCCTGTATGATTTAAGCATACCTTGTTCGAGTCATGATGCTGAAATGTGTTCATGAATGTGAGATCATTGCTGTACAGGGATGATCAGCGTCGTCGCTTCTGCATGGTCTATTGACTGCTCTATGTATTGTATATCCCATATTAGAAATTTGAAGATGACACTTAATTTCTGCAAATGTAGTAATGAACATTATAAATCTATTGCTTTTTTAAAACAGACAGACCTGTTTTTTTGCAGAGCGCTTTAATCTCAAGCCAAAAAATCCCCATTACAACTTTATATTACGTAAAAATAGGGATTTCCTATCCGATGCTGTGTGATTCTCTCAGTTCTCTTGCTCCGTTAGATGTGTCAGCGAGGACAGCTGAACTGACAACTCCTCCTGAGCCCTGCTGTCTGCGGGGAATCTGTCATGTTCACTGGAGAGTTAAGTCGCAGCACTCGCTGTTCACAGATGTGACCCGTGTCTCTCTTTACTCCTCTGTTTCCTCAGGAATTCCCAAACTAACTGAAGCTGAAGCAAATTTTGTCATATTTCTGTGATTGGGGTATAAAACCTCTGTCACAGTTCAGATCAGAGTCACGAGAGTTGTCTGGCTAATGTACAGAACTTACACTGCATATACAGCTTTTTACCATTAAGTCTTTTTTTCTCGCAATAACTGGATTCTCATGACGGATTTTACACTTTGAAGTGTTTAGACACAGCCTGCAGATGCATTAAGCTACGTGATTAAAAAAAATGTAAAGACCTAGCCTTCCTTAAATGAGTGCATATCACCTACTACCTTTCACGCCAGAGTTTTAAATGAAAACCATCTCATGATGAAGCCAAAGTTATAGCTGTTTTGCTCAAACTTTGAAAATAACATCTGTGCTCTTATGTGATATTGTGAGATCTTGAGATTGTGTTTGAGCTAAGATTACATATCGGGGATGACTATCTGCTACTACCACACCAAATTTAGTTCAATATATGTAAATTTGACTAAATTATTACCATTTTTGTGTTGGCTAATGTCGATTAGCTGTAGCAAAATTGGGTTGGCTCAAAGTGTTATTCAGTTGTAGATGTACATCCAATGATTACTTTCTGAGAGTTTCATTAAAATCCAGCTTGTGGTTTACAAGATATTTTGTTGACTGTGCAGAAAAACCAACACACACAAACATAATCGCCCTTTTGCCTTCGATGGCGGGCGATAAACATGACCACATCTGTCGGTCAACACTGCCAGTCTGTCTGACCTCAATTTTTCTTCCAATTAACTCTCTTAAGCCCCTTCACCCACTTCATGCACATCTCAGGCATGTTATTTTTATTTTTTTCAGAACTGCATGCTCAAATCCGTATAAATGCTGTTCAGGCAAACTCTCAGTAAGTGGTATTTAAATAGCTGCTGGACAGCTGGCTGACAGTTATATACGATGCAGCTGTGGTCATTCTCAGTGCCTGGGAATACACTCCAATAATAGTTGTTATTTGCCACAGAAGGTCCTGGCTTTAAGCACCAAAATAAGCTGTCAGAAGCTCACCGTCAGATATGTAGGCAGCGGAAAGCTGCCTCGTATCTCGTATCTCTCTTATAGTCCCCACAGAGGGATACTGTTAGCTTAGGCAGAAGAAGCCTAACACCCTGCAGCCTCTTTGAATGCCTACTCATGTGCCAAACCCAGCTTGAAGGATGTACACAGGCTGCCCCTGTGGGCAGATATGCAGAAAAAAAACATAATGAGACTCTCACTCTAGTGATGAATGTCAATTTTGAGTGTCCTTCGTGCCTGTTAATAATTAAAGGCATTCTTTGAATTGTGCTTAGGCTCTCTGTGCCGAGCTGATTGGAAGAATTGGTGCCTGTTTTAGGAGATCATCCTACAGTTGGGGCGACGGATCGTTGCTTGTGACAGTACCCAGAGGTCCCTGTGTGGTCAGATCAGTTTCTTGTTTTTTTTTGATGAAAGCAATTTTCTTTTCCTCTTCTGTATTCCTAAAGTGCAGCAGGCAGAGGTCGGTTTTCTGAGCTGAAACCCCTGAGCAGCTGGGACAGCCTCTTGAGGTCTCATTATGGCTCAGTATCATCGATGGCCAAAGCTTCCTTCTGACCAGGGCCACAAGGACGAGCAGAACAAAACAAATAGCTATGTTTGTGTGTTTTGTAACTTTGCAACTTTCTTTTTTTAGTGTTGGTAACACAATACACAGAAATGTCAATAAGCAAACACAATCCTCCTGCCCTCATGCCTGTTGTATCTGTCGCATCTCTTGGGCTGCATTGTGTCGTTAAATCCGAATATTCCTTCACTGGTCCTTCTCTTTAAAAGAATGTCGGTGGGTAATTTTACTCAGCTGCAGTCGTGATCAAGAAAGCACACAAGTTCTGCTGTGAGCCTTCAGCGTTTCTCTCCTCTTCCTCCCCCACACACTGAATGAGGTACAGGGCTCTATCAGTCCTCTACACCCACAGTGAAGGAGTGTCTTTTTTGGGGGATAACCACAAATTAGGCTCTTAATCAAAGCATGGAGACAAGGGCTCTGGCACATTAGGAGGACATCATGATGAAGTAGAGTGGGAGGCGAATTGTTCAACTGTGCTATCTAGAAAACTAGAAACAGAGTCTAACAATTAGAACTTATAGCAAGACGATTTTAGCTATTGTTCAGTTGTTTGTTTCTGCCTTAATGCAATCATCTACTTTTTACCTATAAAAGTTTTTTTTCCATCTTCTTCAGTACAATGTGCATTGTGTATAGTATATCAAATTAACAGTGGCACTTGCATTGATTCTTATTTTTTTGTTAAGCATCCATAACAATTGATTTATTGTGTGGCAAACAGTGCAAAGAAAATAACTCTGAATGTTCTCCAGCTCGTTTTGATGAATGAGCACGAAGCAGCTCATAGTCCAGGCCAGCGTTCGCTCGATAAAAGGCTTGAAAAGAAATCTATTTTAAAGAGTTTAATAAAAGACTTAAGACGATCACAAAATGTGAGCATTTCACCACTAGTTTTCTTATCAGGCAGATGTATATTTTGCTCTCTACTTTAATGTTTTGTACGTGAAGACTGGATAAAACTTGTCTTGTTGTGTCACATACTGATTTTGTCACAAATTCTCAGATTTCTGACAAAATATGAACTAAATATTTTGCTGAAAATATTTTTATTTGACAGCAGTTGGTTTAGACTCTTCCATCTGTCAGATTTATGTGCAGTAATGTGATTTCTTCAAAAAAAAACACATGCCATCATGCAGTAATGAACCTTCAGTCATTGTAATAATTTTCTTTCCTGTTTATCTGGTTCAGGTTTTGTTTCTCGATGTAGTCGAAAGGAATGAAATGCCTTCTGACAGATGTGCCTGTTCTCAATAAGTGCGACGAGCAGGATTTAGTGGATTGAGCATATTTTTGCTTCCTCTGTCGGCATAGTTTATAATATCAATTATTAGCTCCTGTTTTGTTTTGTTTTTTTTGTTAATTACAAGGCATTGTGGTGCATGTGGTGTTCATGTTTCTCAGGACTGATACAGTGTATTTTGAGTCTGTCTTTGGGAACATATATATACAAAATGCCAGTAAGAGTGACACAGTTTGGTAAAAAATGGGTGCTCTGTTGGTTCATTTAGCTGATGGATCACACGTCTGTCTGATGATGGGTGCTCGTATCGATTACAGTACCTTGCATTGTATAGCAGTCAATAAATGTGCAGATATTCTGACGTAGATGAATCAAAGGTTTAAAAGCCCTTTATGGTGTGGTAATGATAAGAAATCACATTGTTTCTGGAACCATGAATCTTTAATGGAGGATTAAAAGCCTGAACAACACGCTGCAGGACTAAAGATTTTCTATATACTTATAAAGCATTCTTTTACTTTGGTGTTTATTTGATGTTTGGGCTGGAAGCTGACATGGTCCTTTATCTTGTGCTGGGATTTTTGTCAGGCTTGTTAGCTGACAATATATATCTTTACAGCCTAAGCTCTCGCTGTTGGTTGGCCTCTCTAACTTCTCAGTACTTTACCCGTGTCACGACTCCTGGGGGCCCTGGAGCAGAAAAGTGTGAATTGTGGTGTCAGGTTTCCGCAGCAGTGGTGGTAAATCCATGTATTGTACTCTGTGCTAAAGAGATGCAGGTCAGGCTTCTGCCTTTATGCTTAACTTTTCTGTCAAAAAGAGCAGCGATGTTCAAGGGATTTCTGCCTAATCGATTTCTTGTCACCCCGCAAACATTGAGCTTGTCTGTGTGGTGCTTGTGCTGTGGCTGTCCTCTGATCCACAAATGTTTCTGTGCTCACATGTGCAATGGGTAAAAAGCAGAGAATTAATTTCTTCATTGGGAGTTAAAACAGTATAAGTACTAATAATAAAAAAAAAAACATGCATTATTTTGTTTGCTGTAGGTAAATTACATCACATTGTAATTTATGCCACAGAAAGGAGCTTTCTGAAATCTTCATTTTTGGGGAGGATTTTCTAAAGACTTCAAAACCATTCTATTTTTTGTTTTTTTTGGAGCTTGTTTTGTTCACTACAGTAAAATTTCAGTTCAAATTAACCACCTCACCCCTCAGGGGACGTTCAGGAGACCAAAAGGTTGCGGCGCCAAGAATAGGTCTGTCAGTTAGCGACGTCCTTTTTGCTGTACTCCTTTGACGGAGGTCACTTCCTTGACTGCTGTACCATACTGTACATGCGTGCACCTGATGGCATCTCTTTTAATTATCACCTTGGCTCGCTATAGCTGGTCCCTTTAGATAAGTGTCAGTATTATATTACGGGGAGCATGCGACTCATGTATTGTCTCGTTGATGTGCAGCCAGTATCAGATCCAGCTTCCCTGGTGTTTACTTTCCACCTCAGGCTGTTATCATATATTTTTTGGTTTGGTCTTAACTGTGCAGACCTTGTTCACCTTAAAACGGCTAAAGAATATCAATACATGGCAGCAGATTGTATTAGAATTAGGAATTTCATTTTGTCAACAAAATTGTCAGAACATAGCACAAGAAATGTATCTTGTACTAGTTAAGACAAAAATGCAATTTCAGATATTTCTATATCCGTCCTTATACTGTCACAGACAAAGTTACATAATATTTCATTGCTAGTTGAATAAACCCATGCAAGAGTCCTGTTTTTCTGGGGCCATAGGCTACTCCAAAGTCTTAACCACTGAGCACTCAGCCGCTCCCTTTTCTCCAGACAGAATAAACTAAATGAAACCTCACTGCAGGGCAACAAATGAACAAAGATGAGGACAACAGTGCGCTACTCTTTTTTTTGGTAGAGGTGATGTAAGCACGCCAGATTTTAATGCCTTGCTCTCGCGCTGATGTGGCTCTCCAAATCTTCCTCCTCGTAGCTTCTTTTCATATCCCTCCCACCACATTCCCTCCCTCTCTCCCCCTCTCTCCTCCCATCTCTCGCCCGTGTGCTCAGTGCCTCTTTATGCCGAGCACAAGGCATACAGATGTAAGTTTAATCCAGGCAACAGGCAAAGCCAGGAAATGAATCTTGTCCTTTTTCCAACGTGTAGTAGAATATGCATCATGCAGCGCAACTGTCAGGGCGGACTTAAGGGTGCGAGATGAAAACCCACTGGAACTGTGTGGCATGTTTTATTCTCTCCATCTCTTTGTGTGGATCTATTCGTTGCCTCTCTTAAAGCTTGGCTACAAGAGGTGTTATCTCTGGCACTGAGCTCAGTTTTTTAAAGGAAATTGGAGGACTGTGAATCTGCCTGTGAGCTGCTGGTGAGATACAGAAAGCAGGAGGACACTTTAATGAATCAAGGAAAAACTTTGCCTTTTTTGTTTTTTATTTTATATATTGTGTTCAATTGGACTTTGTGTCTTTGAAGCCTGCTGTAAATACATGTTTGTTTCTGAGTTTGGACTCCTTTGGACTGGATTTACACCTGATCAGCAAACTCCCTCCATTCTTCCGACCCTTTTTTTTGCCTTTCTTACTAAACCTTGCGAGGTGCTCAGTCTTTTCTTTTTCAAAAGGAGGAGTTTTTAACAGAATTGCAGCATAGCATCCTTCGGACTGGATTATCGTCTGCGCTTGGCAGGATCCTCAGACTTTCCACCTTGGGGAGTTTCCTCCATCCGATTTATCCAGCAGAGAATTTGATCAGAGAAGAACTAATTGGGACTGTCGGCCAGAAGCCAGGATGCAGGTGTCGTTGGTGTGCACGGATCATCGTGGGGGGGTGAGCCGCAACACGGAGGACCGGCTAAATCGACAGAATGCCAACAGCCCCAGCACCGGCACCCGCAGCAAGTTCAGAGCGGTGGCGATGGTGGCTCGCAGTCTCGGGCAGCTCTCTGTTCAGAGCGTGCCTTCCTCCAGCGAACAAAGTATGAAGACTGGCATGAAATATAGGTAGGGCATGTCTGAAAGTTTAACCCAGAGATTACAATGTGGTTCCAGTCTAAAATGTGATAGATTTGAAATATTTATCAAAAATATTCAAAATAACACAACAATCTATTTTTATCTTTACTATATTATGTTCCTCAGTCCTTTCTGTACAAACCCCTAACTGTTTCAGGCTAATGAAAGTTAAACTTCCTCTTTGTGATTAAAAATAAAACTTCCCAAAACAGCTGTTTACAAGAAAATATAAGATTTTTTTTTTTTTCATTTATTTTTATATATTTAGTTAGTTTGCAGAATACTCCCTTTGGTGCAAGACTACATTACATGCTTGCAATTTTTCTTTTCTTTACATTGGTTATATGCTAAAGCTATAAATTATAAAATAAAAAAAAAACAATAAAAAACATTTTGTAATGATTCTTATTTCTGCAGAATTCAAAACATTTTTGATCACTTAAAGATACATGAGTCCAGAATTTGTCAACGATATATTGAAAAACACTCCTGAAATGAAAATACAGACAAATAAGAAGTATGCAAATACACTAGGAGGTTGTAAGCATGATATCTCTTAGCACAGATTTCTTTTTTTTTTATCCTTAGTTTTCAGTCAGTAATTGAAGTATTTGCAGCTCTCATGCGTTCATTCTAATTTTGTGCTTGAAAGCTTTTGGATTTTATTTCCAGGAGTTACTAAGCCCGTTTGTGTGCATGAACCTCGAGGGACACGAAGACAGATGACCGAATTTAATCTAACAGACTCCATTTTAGGGATTCGGGCTGATGTTTATTGCATAAATGCATTTATATCAATTTTGCAAACGTCTTCTATTTGGGTGGTGCATTATTCAAATTGGTGCAGCTATTACACGGTGGCTGTAATGGGAGCAAAAGAATAGGAGCAGAAAGTGGTCTCTTCAGATGCACATTTGGAGCACTGAGGGTTGAGGAGTGAGTGTCAAATCAAGCAGCGGTACAGAACTAAAAATCTGTGCAGCACAGTGAGTTACAGGACATTATGATCTGCGACAGGCTGGTCAGTAACACAGCGTAACTGCTTTGCAGAACACTCGATTCACTTTTGTTATTTTATTTTGTAACAAAAGTGTAAATCTTGTGCATTTCCCCACAGTTCAGTTTGCAGTTTAATATTGTATGAGTTAGGATAAAATTGGACAGCATAGTTTATTAACCTACTAACCAGCGATGCTATCTCTTTGTCAAAGTATGTTTTTTGCTATTTTAAGAGAAAACTACAAACATATTTTTTACCACTTATTTGTCAGTAGAGTGACATCAAAAATGTTTGCATCCTAATCACACCTGCATCAGAAAATAAACAGTGTCAAGATGTCTTCTTGATTCAAATAATTTTCATTCAAACAGTTTTCTTTTTTTTTACTATGTCTAAAGAAAGTGTAAATTTGTACAGTGTTTATACAGTTAACAGAATTAGCTTGGAGTATTAGCCATAAATCCAATCTGATGGTTGATGAGCGGGTTGATTTGAAGACACCACATGACCCATTGTCAGCGCTGTTGTCTGAAGCATCACAATCTTTTGCATCTGATTTGCTAGCGGCAGCCTCTTCGTGTTGGCACACTGTCATCATTGAGGCTAATGATATTGAATGAGAAGAATCATTTTCCTCTCAGGGGCCAGCGGCTGTTTGTGTTCTTTGCTCTCGCAGTGTAGTACAGAGTGCATGAATGGATGTGTGTTTGTGAACTCGGTCTGTATCTGATGTAAATCGAAGGTAATGCACGTCTGATGCACACATAGCTAAGAGATTTCGTGCACTGGGGGAACAGTGTCGTGTTTGGGCTTTTGTTCCGAAGAAATAGGACTAAAAGGAAAGGAAGGGGAGATGGAAGGAAGAAAGGGAGGGGGGGGGGGTTCTAAGGTTAATGCTGGTGTAGGGCCGATGCCAAGAGGAAGTACAGTGGACTGCAGTGATCTGCGCTCATGTCACTGTGAATCCCTCAAACATGCCTCTAAGAGTTGAAGCTTGCAAACCCCTTAACATGGCTGTCCATTTCTTTTTTCATCCCAGAGATTTTTTTTTTCCTCTTCTAAAGGAAGAAAGAAATTTTCATTTTTCAATTTAGACAGCTGAAATGGGTCGATGCTTTTCTAACTCTGCCCCAAAAGAATACAGTCGAAGCCGTCTTATCCACCCAATAAAACTTTCCCCGATTATCCTGCCTGCAGTGTAGTCGAGTGAAAGTCGGATCAGACTCATTTGCATACAGTCTTCTTTGTATCCTTGAATGGTAGCCTCAAATCAGGCACGTCTGCATCCACGAGCAAGGATACAGGTTAGTTTGGGAGCTAAAAATCATCAAAGTAAACATTTTCAAAAAGGCACACGGTTGCAGCCGTTTTATTGGCCTGTCTGCCGCACCTTAATGGGGCTCTGCTTCTGACTGATACGACTGGCTAAAATCATCGGGCTTGACTGCGAGTCTTCAAACAGTTCCAAGCAATGATTAAATGCTTTCAGTCAGGACTGAATTAATGGCGCACGGTAAATGGCTTGTGATTATGTAAAGTAGTCTTTCCAAGGAAATGGAAGAATGATGTTAGGGCAAGCGGTGCAGGTGAAGCAGCAGCAGCCCCCTGCCGTTCAGGGTGGTGGTAGCTCTTCTTTCAGTCAGACAAAGCCTGCTGATTGAGAAAGTTTTATTTGCTAAGATGCAGCAAATCTCCAAAGTCCTGCTGAGTTCTAGGAGTTTCAGTGTGTATCATATTCCAGCTGGACTGCCATTTTTGTGCTTTGTGCAGACAAATCAGTTAGAATTCACCCAAACCTGCTGTGGTTAACATCAGAGAATAAGGAATTTGACACCACAGCACAACGTATTCTGTGAAATGCACCGTGTTGGCAGGTTCATGTTTGCTCAGCCCATTTTTCCATCCGTGATAAAAAGGAGGCGCATATAAATTATTTGGCCTCTATTCTGTTGTTATTGCCTGATTTTCTGCACAAATAGACAAATTGAGACTGTGTTGGTTTATTATAACCCATCACTATGAAAGGTGGGCAACCAGTGGATGGATTTTAATTAAACTCACTGAAAGAATCATTAGATGCACATCTACAACTGATTAATTTTGGAGTCAACTCAATTCAGAATGACTGCTAGTCAACCTTAGCAAACACAAAAATGTGTGTTTGTGTTCTAATGATAAAGACGTCAATTCGAAGATACAATGCAGAGCGAAGTCTAGCTCTGCAGTGCGGTAAAGAGGTGCAGTTGTCTGATGGGATGTCAAGAATATAGAAACTTGATATTTTAATGAAGCACAAATTACATTACATTCTTATCTATAATCCTTTGCTTTCTGCAGATTGCCACCAGTTAATCTGCGCACAAATTAATCTGTAAAATCCATTCACTTTTTATCAGGAGTTTGTTTCACAAGTTCCAATTAGCAATCGCTGGCTTCCTTTGACAGCGTGTTTAAATATATTTATTTTATATTATTGATATTTGTTTGCATTTGACATACTTTTTTTAACTATTCCTTGTTTTTCCTAAAGCTAATTATCATAGCTACCATGTTATTCCCAAACCCTTTTCAACTCTTTTTCGTATTTTATACATTTCCATAGCAACGTAAGTTTCTTCCGCAAAGGTCTGAATCAGCTACAAAACACTTCTGCTGTGTTCCTCTCAGTTATTTACTGGAGGCGCCACATAAGCCAGAGCTGACTCACCACCTGCCCTGGTGTAAATCTACAACTAACTCACTTTAGCAGTCCTCATCTCCGGGGATCCACTTTTATTTGTAAAGTTGACATTGAGCCACAGCCACGGTAGATCGCCACTGGCAGTCTTGCGTGAGCGGGTGGCATTTAAATCTCACCATTGTGTTGTGTGAAGTTGCCCTTTATCATTATTAACAACACTGCATAAGAAAAGTCCTGTCCCCCCCAATCATTGTTTTTCTTTAGCCCACCTTGAAGTAACTTGAGAACAGAGATGTGAGGAGTGTGACAGAATTTACAAATAACACTTTTACAAATTCAGACATGAATTAGTACCATACAGCATTAATGTTATTGGCTCTGACTGCAGAATCAAAGACGAGTTGATGGAGCTGAGATTTAGAATGTTCTCCTTCTTTGGGAATTTTTAGGAATGTTTTTTTTTTTTCTAACTGTTACACAAGTGCAAAACCATTCATCATTTTGGCTCGGGTGACAAAGGCTGTGGGTGTGAGCTTTAGGGCGTCATGAGTGTGGGTGCATGCTGGGACGTTTTCCTGCATTGTGAGGGCTCTCATCATCTGGGAGCCAGCTTTCCACTGCCTGCACTCCCCCCTGAAATGTGAATCATGAGCAGATTGTGGTAGCTAAACAGAACGCACGCAGCACACGTTAGTCTTGTTGACTTGAGGTCCAGCTACAGTACGGACTTCAGGCCACAGTAATGTTTTGGTACCGATACTGGCTTGCTTGTTGCTCTTTACTGAGGCTTCTCAGACAGATCATGAAGGGGTGCTTCGGCTCTTTGTTTTGCGGCGTTCCCTCCACCCTTTCGACACCTGGTTCATACCTGGCGTCGGCACAGATGAGGCACTTCAGTGCCGCTGACCCTGCTCTCCTCATCCCCGCCGGCGCAGGATGAACCTGCACAACCTGCACACTTCGGCTTTTATTGTCTTTTGTATAGACTTTATAGTTTTATCTGATCTTATGTCTATCTTTTTTGTCTTGTGTGAGCTGTGTTTTATTGTTGACTCTGTACAGCACTTTGGTCCGCTGAGGTGTTTTAAAGTGCCTTACAAATAAAGTTGGATTGGATTGGATTACCATCTTTAATGTGCCCTCAACATTTGCCATCTGTTTGCTCTGGGAGAGTTGGGAGGAACTGTCAAACGGTGGAATGGTTTAATTTGCCGACATAAGCTTGTGTTTTGTTGGTATTGGAGTGAGAATGGACTGAGATTGTTGGGGAATATGTTGCTTATATATCTATCAGCATGTCTGCATGTCAGAGACTCACTTGTTTCATTGAAGGAGCAAAAAAAAAAAAAAACGACAGCTGCTCTTTTTTCGCCTCACTGATAAAGTTTAATTAGAGCCTCTGTATGCATGTTTGTGTCTTACTGTTGCGCCAATCTTTTCTCTCTGCATGGTATTTTCATAAACGCTCTATTGTAAACTGCTAAGTAGGAGGGAGTTCTTGATTCATTCAAAATCTTTATATTAGCCAAACAAATTGCATTGGCTCAAACTGCATTTGTAGCATTTTATACACACTGAATGCACACAGTTTTGTTATAATGTAATAAAAAGCCATCTTATATGGCTGGTATTCATCTAACAGGGAGATGTTCAGTCATAAAAATGAACATCGAATCAGCAGAATTGTTTCCACTGTGAAATTTTGATTCAGCATGACAGTATTTTCAGCATAAGAGATTTTTGAGCTGTGTTACATAATGTGTAAGGTAGGGATTGAGGGAAAAAATAAAACTGCAGGACAAATTGGAGTGAGGTTGTACTCTATCAGGAGCCCGGAGCTCCAGCTCAAATAGCAGCATGCTCAGGCTTGTGTATTATGAATCGATAATCTTAATGTTTTCTTAATCAGACAGATGGCACCAGTTTGCTCTAAGATGAAACAGTGCCCAGTAGGGCTGCACATTATAACGATATTTTATTGTCATCGCAGTATCAGTGCCAATGGGCTCTCACTGGCCTTGATTTCCACACCTGGTTTAGATGGCTGTGCATATAGAAGAAAAAGTGATGAAAATGTGGGTTTATCACAGTTGATCTTGTCATCACAGTATTAAAAATAATATTGTACATTGTTTTTTACTAATATTACTTGTTGGTCGTTTTTGCAATTGATTGGTTGTTTCGTGTCTATGAAGTACAAGTGGTTAAAAAAAAAGATTGATGCCATTTCCCAAAATCAAGACAACTTTCTCAGATTACTTGTTTTTAACATATTCCATTTTTAGTCATGTAAGACTAAGAAAAGTATTACATTTACTGACACCTTTTTTTCCCCTTGAAACTTGACTCGGGGTCATAAATTCAGAGTTTGGTGAAGCTTCTTTCAGTCTTCTTTCATCACATCTTTGGTTTGATGTTGTAACTTTCAATGTCTTAAAGGAAGATTTGGGGATTCCTTAAACTAGGGTTTTGTTTTCTTTTGAATTTCTGTACAAACTGTTTACAGACGACAAAAAAGCATATAAATACTAAATGTCCAAACCAACAACCACCAAACATCTACAATGTAAAAACATAAGGCAAACATTTACAGCTTGTATTTTCAACTTAAAACGTGGAATTGCATTCTGGAAAATACAATTTTGATTTCTTTCATTGTCTATGCTATTGGCACAAGGGGGCATTTTAGAAGTGATTAAAAACTGAGAAGTATGTTCTAATCAAAGCTGATCATTGTTTGAGCAATTACAGCCGTCCACTCAGAGGGAATACCAGTATTAAAGTGTGTGTGAAGATTAAATTAATATGTGATTCAGAGTTTCTCTCATCACAGAAAGAAAATGTTATTAGTCACTTGTTCATAAATGAATGATTAAAACAATCACCAAGTATTTAAAATTAGGTTTAAAATCTACAAATATGAGCAGTATTCAATTCTCTGAAACGCTGGGAATTGAATCCTGCTTATGTAACCATTTAACACATTGTCATGCAAATATCTGAAATTGCTTCACTCAGACTTTTTTTCTACATGATAGCACTACATTTTTAGACGATTTTCAGCTATTAGAACGAGGCATTTGAATCTGATTGCCCTGTCCTGTTAATGTGAGCTGAATTATACAGAGGAACAGCTCGAAAACTAATTAAATGAGAGGAAGACGAAAGAACGAACGGCAAGAGGGGATGAACTTTAGCTACTAAAATAACCTCCGCAGAAGGTCTTTCCATTTTTAGAACAACATTTTTTTCCTTTTTTAGAAAAAGGTTCCCTGATGAAGGAGCTTTTCCCTTGCTAGTCTGGTGC
Source organism: Kryptolebias marmoratus (assembly GCF_001649575.2). NCBI lineage: Eukaryota > Metazoa > Chordata > Actinopteri > Cyprinodontiformes > Rivulidae > Kryptolebias > Kryptolebias marmoratus. Next base: position 10,278,401 of record NC_051433.1, on the reverse strand, counting down.
TGATCATTCTGATAAGTCTTCCCAAAAACAGTGTTCTTATTAGGACACAAGTCTAGCTTTTGAGTCATAATCCTGTCAAAAATTAAAAAGAGACTATGAGCCAGAATTATGCTTACTTTTTGTTATTACATTGAAGTTATTTAATGTTAGCAAGCTGCAGTATCATCACTCAGTATGAGTCTGTTTCTGATAGTTTTTTGTTCCATTAATATCAATACACAAGTATAAGGTAAAGTTTGGCCTAAATGGAAATTTTACAAAAGCTTTTCGAGTGTATAGTACTTTTAAAGACAATTAAGTTTTCTATAAAACTAATTATTTTACACAACAGGATTGTTGGCATTGTCAGAATAAACTACTAGTTGTTTTTGCTGTGATTTATTATCTCACTGTTTTTAAAGATATGATATGAGAGTCTTTGTTTATGCTTGGATGTTGTTGCTCGCTTTCTCCTTCTGCAGTGCACAGCTAAAGTTTTTTCTCATATCTGTGGACACTTGCATATTTATCCCTAAACAAAAATGCCAGAATTTTACCAAAACACACGTTCGACCTCGGGGTAAAACCTCAGTCTTCAGTCTGTTAATGCCAAAGAAAAAAAATAAATAAAATGAATTGCCAGTGACAGCTTGCTGAATGTGCTTTAATGCCAGTGGCTGTGTTTATTTTTCTGGCTTCTGCATGTACGAAGTTGTTTCTTTCCAACAAATTAAATCACATTTGACATCTTCTCAGGCGGCTGTTAGATATACCACTGGAAGCACATCGCACAAAAGATTGTGTAACAGTGTACAATGATATAATATCTTTTAAGCTGAAAACTGCAAAGCAAGACAGACACAGAAACAAACTTAAATGAAATATTCAACTTAAATTTTCTAGCACTCTTGGCCAGTTGAAGGTGGTCATTGACAATATAATTTTTAGCAAAACAATATTGGTTGTTCAAGGATTTAAAAACTTTATTTAAAATTTTGTGGTCTGAGAATAATTAACACATTTTGGTGCTTAAAGGACAGATTAGATTCTTGCAGAAATTTTGGTCAGACAGTATTTTCTGATGTCTTCATGGAGGATTTCAGCTGAATTTACTCATTTTTTTGTCTTGTCGTTAACATTTTGGGATTGTCAGTCCCAGCTGATCAGGGGAACGACACATCGGGCATCAACGGTTCATGAAATAACCTGAAACGTAGTGACAAACTAAATAACAAATGATGCAAAAGTTATTAAACAAATCCACTGTATAGCAGTTGGGTTAGCTGTATGAAATATATAAGATTAAGGTTGTTTTAGATGGTAAAATAAGGGTCATCTGTGCCCCCCATCCTTAGTAGCTGTTAGCTTTTTTCAGACAGAAATCCTTCCCGACTTTCCAGTCTGAGAGCTCCCTGACCGCTGTCTGCTGCAGATAAGAGGCTGACTGCTCATGCAGTAACAACTTCACACGCCTGATTTAAAAAAAAAGAAAGAAATAAAAAAGGAAAATCCCTTTAGTGTGTAACTGAAAAGCCTCACTTTATATGTTTTCTCACTTTAGACAGAGTAATTAATTATGGTATAATGTAATATTTGATAGATTGCAAATAATTGTTCTAGCTTTGACAAAAGCAGGCTTTCTAATTTGCTCTGTCTAGCAGAGCTTTTTGTTTTCTTTTCAATAGCTTCCTTCTCACAGACCCGAGCGATATCAATCTAATTCTTATTACAAAAGAAGACGAGCAGATTTCCAAAAAATGTCAAAGTATTCCTCTCAATTCAGCTCCAGAAAAATCTCTTTATTCGTTCACCTCCAATCAAAGCTGACACTCACAAATGCATCTCGGGGTTTGATTTGAAGCCGAACAGAAGCTTTTGGTCCCAAATTATGCATGAAGGTCATCTAGCTGACAGAAATGACTAAAACCTTAAGGCAGAAAGCAGAAGGGTCTCGTGGCTGTTATGTTCCGACTAATAAAAAGAGGAGCGAATAAAGATGAAATTTCCCAGAAACTTTCTTTTAGTCACCGCTATTGTGTCAAAGCCCTATTTTCCCTCTGAGAATAGTTTTCAGGCATTAACATAAAATTTTCATCTCGTCGTACCACTCATCCTCCATCCAATTGAAGCAGACGTTACATAAACTTGAATGGTAGAAATGTCCCTTGGTATGTGTGTTTTTCTGAAGTTGAACCCTAGTGTGAGGTTGTGTTAATACTCAACATGTTCCAGCTCTGTAACCTTGTTTCCTTGTTCAGTATCTTGTACTGTTTGCTGATGGTGTGGCCTTTTCTAAAACTAAACCCAGTCAGCCTCTTACCTTCAACAAAAAACACTCCCTTTTATATACAGGAATGGGAATCAAAGACTATAAAAAAGGAATCCCCCCCCCACCCCCCACACAAAATATGATCCTCTCTCAAACCTTCATTTTAAACTTATTTTTACTATATATTTAATTATACATGTTTAGTTATTGCTCTATTCAAATTATGATCCTTAAGGGCAATAATAGTCTGAGCTGATTGCTGTATTACAGTAATGTGCTCTTGTATTTGGTAGAGCAATATTGGGCTATGGAATATTCTACAATACATATCAAGAAACAAATGAGTGTTTTATCATTTTATAATTTTAATACACCCTGATGAGCCAAAGCATTCTCAGTAAAGTTTATAATAATAATAATTTCCTTATAATTGCATTTGCCACGGTTTGTGGTATTGATGTAAGAAGCAAGAAGTATTTCTGAAGTGATATTGTCTCTTGGTTTGTCTAGTGGAACTGCTTATTACCAGTGTTATCAGGCCTGCCTGCAGCACATCTCATCTGTGCACCAAGCTATCAGTGCACTGTAGAAGTGTTGTATAATGTATAGGGCTGCATATTTAGTGTACTGTAGAATGGAAAAAAAAAGAACTGGTTTCAGGAATTCAGAACTCGTCCAAATCAATAATAACCCGAGAGCAGAGCTGAAGTGTCTTTAAAAAGCAGTACTTGCACTCCCAGTTAACAGTGCTGAGTTTCTACTTTCACTAGTGAGACTAGCGAAACTGTGGCACCAGCTCACAATTTGAAGATTTACTAATGAAAGGATTGACTAAATTTCTATAAATCACTGTAAAAAGCCTACGGGCAGTGAGAGTTAGAGGCTGAATAATTAGTTTTTCAATAACAGAGGCTGATGCTGATCTTTAGAAACCAGAACAGCTGATGACTGATTTATGAAGGCACATTGTTTGTTGGGTTTCAGCCCATAAATATAACAATTTATTGTTTATAAATACTGTAGTCTATTAGATTTTTAATAAGAAAATAATCCAATGGCTGTGATGTATTTAATTAGCTCTGGGGCTCAATGTGATTCAGTGCACATTCTTGCAGAAACCACAGTTTGCAGAAAGATCTTGATAATTGAACTTCCAGCCATAAATTTAAGCATTATATTCTTGTCACATTCTTCTGAGAGTCTGTTGGTGTTTTACTGAAAAAAAAGTACCTCAGCCATGAAATGCCCCTCTTGTGGGAAGCAGATTGACAAAAAAAAAAAAGAAAATGGGTGTAACATCAGACTGTGCTGCTCACAGACGAGCCTGACCTTTTAATTGGCTCCGCTTGCTCGAGTGTGGCTGTTGGTTATTATTTTAAAACTGGCAGAAATCAGCCTAATTAATCAGCAGACTGATCAGTTTGTCTACCTCTGGTGTCAGCTGAATCCATGAGCTGATAAATCTCTCTGTGCAACCCAAATATTTCATCTGATGGGGTCATTATATTGCAGATTTTAAAGTACCCAAGTTAGCCCAAAAGATGTTTATGATTCATGGGAAGTTATGTATTGAATAAAAACTGGATGGATGGATGGATAGATAGATAGATGAGTAACAAAACATTGAGATTAGATTACATTTCTAATCAAGAACAGGTCTTTGTGTTTGGCGTTGTTATCATGCTGCCAAATGAGTCGGTCTAATCCAACAATCAATAATTAATGACTGGAAGAGACTTGTTTTAATGTTGTTGTCAATAAAAAGCAAACATAATTCTGATGAGTGGCTTGTCACATTAATAATAAATTAGCCTTATTGATACCTCTTGCCTTTCTCTTGGGCTTTGTGCTGTTTGGTTTGGAGAGTTGATGTTTCAAAATCCTCTCAAAGCTCATCTAGTCTTTAAAACAAGCCGACCAGACCAGACAGACAGTCACTAAGGGCTTTTTTAAAAGGATCCCCCAGGTTTTGTCCCTGTAGCTGCAGTGGTGTTAGTGTCCTGACTGTATCCGTCTCCTTCATTATTGGGACGGATGACATTAATGTCAGGTAAAAGTGATGACAGAAGAGAAGGTGAGCGGTGAAGAATATGTGGGTTTATCGCATTTGATGTTGTCATTGCAACATGAGGCAATAATATCACACATCACAGTTTTTTTTTTGTTTTTTTTCATGCAGCCCTAGTAGCAATTCAGCAATCGTTTTGTTGCTTTTAGCACACCCACATTTAAACACACACTGTCCCAATTACAGTCTTCTAGCAAACATCTGCACAGGCTCACACCTCTGTCTCCCTCTTTACTCCTTTTCATTTCAGCAGTTTTATACAGCCAGTCTTATAAAAATATTTTAGTTATCCTCCCACATGCTCACTTTGACTTCAGCACATGTTACATCATCTCTGATGATGGCACTTTTCTTTCTTTATTTATTTTTGCTCTGCCAGATTATCCCGTGAGAAGGGTTGACAAGAAGTAGTGCATTTCATTTTGTGCCTTTTTTGTCAGTTCACATACATTTTTTAAAGTTTTTTTTTTTTTAATATGAAACTAGAGATTAATTCCCTTTTGAAGCAGTTTGAAAAAAATAATAATTTTAGTACTAACAATACTGCACTTCAACAAGGAATCGTTGGCATCTTAGAAATATTTAAAAGCTAACAAAAATCAAAGACTGAACCAAAGTTGTGATTGTCAGCAGACGGGTTTGCTCTGGACTCCGATTGGCTCAGAGACGCCAGCTTTAGTGGCAAGTTTGTTGTGAGGAGTCAAGCTTTCCGCGTCGCTGCGGGGGATTTTAGTCACAGGGAGGTGGAAGGATCCCGGAGTGCAGGGAGAAATTTTTCCTGGATGTCATAGTGGGCCTGCTTAAGACCCCACTTCCTGTCTCTGATTTTCCCTGACATTTTACTGCACACACAAACAAACACGCACACATTCTCATTGTCACGTGTTACTTTCTTTTCCTCATACCCATCCACTCATGTGTCAGTGCAGGAGTAGATGCAGAGCTAATTCCAAATCCATATGAAGCCCTTTTCCTCTCAGCTCACATCTATAGATCAAATAATACTACAGGAAACAGGTTTATTTATTTATGTACAGTAATGGCCGAAAGTTGCAATTGGAGTGCAAAAAAACCCCCCAAAAAAACCATCCAAATCACTGCCACCTGCGCCTCTGTATTAATGTAAATTTATTTCTTTGTTTTGACAGAAACCTTGGGAAGTCTGGCCTGCGGGTATCCTGCCTTGGATTAGGTAAGATCCTGAGACCAAACTGAGGAGTTTGCTGCAACAAGAAGTCCGTATGATGGATGTGTGGGCAAAACACAGAACCCTGTTCTCTTAAAATACAGAGAAAAAAATGTTGTGTTGAACAAACAAGTTCCACTTAGTCCTAAAAAGACTGGAAAATGACTCGGACTTCTTTTTGTGGCCTGATTTTGCTTCTTATATTAGACGTTCTGGACATATGGCATCGCCGCTCACTTGCTTATCTTTGTGTTTTTATGTTCTTGGACTCTAACCCTGCCTCCTTGTCTCCTTCTGCAGGAACATGGGTGACGTTCGGTGGACAGATAACGGATGAGGTGAGAGCAGATGGATTTTGTCATCCTCCATCAGTCAAAGCTTTGGAATGAAAACCCTCCTGATGATCTGACAGTTTGCTAAGGAAGCCTGTTTTTTATTACATTTATCTGAACTTGGTGCCAAAGAGAGTCAACATTGTAAAGAAGATAACTTGCTGTTTATGATAACAGTGTAACATTCTTTATTTGTTAAGGCAAATGAATGATTTGAAAGTCCTTACATCAGGCTCTCACCCCTTCCTGTCCCCCTCTCTGTTCCTTACTCCTTGTTTTCTCAACAGATGGCAGAGCAGCTGATGACTCTGGCCTATGAAAATGGCATCAATCTGTTTGACACAGCGGAGGTCTACGCTGCTGGGAAGTGAGTATATCCTGTGTCGCCGTGAACTTATCAGTGGACGGTAACGTTACCCAACTGTTCGTAGCTGAAAGATTATGAATTTAACAGGTACAGATTATATACCGGCTGAGTGCCGCTGTCAGGTGTGAGGTCGATCTAAAAACGGCGTGCAGTCGCCTCGTCCTGACATTCAGGAAATCCAAATGTTTGTTTACTCGTGGTAAGACCATCATTCATACAGACACAGTCAGCATATCTTGGTACAATGATAACTGTGGTGGGTATAAAAAATCTCTGAGCTCTTCAAACTCTGAACATTTTACTTTTGTCTCGCTGCAAAAACAAAGTCTGTGTTGTTCTTTGTTGTCCATAAATATTTCTCGCTGTTAACAGCTTTTAATTTGCACCTAGAATGCCTTTCCATAAGCCTTTTGAGTGATTTGATGTTTTTTTCAGCTTTATTATCTTAATACATGTGCTCATCATGGGAGAAAAGACAAATTTATAGCTATAATTTTGCAAATCAGCTTTAGTCATCATTGCTCAGAAATGACTATCCACAATTTTCTGTAAGTTAAATGCTGGCCTAACTTACCTTGTTCATATAAACTCTGGAATCCAATCATAGAAAAAATGGTTAACAATGGCTCTGTTGCTCTCTACAAATCTAGTGCAGGGTTGTTTCTTAATGGCAGGAGGTACGTCAGTTTGGTGGGAAGACCTTAAGGGGGGCAGAGGACAAATAAAGGTCCCCGCTGCTGAAAGAATGTGGCGTTACGCGACCTTGATTATTTTTGGATGATCTATTTAGTTCCATCCCAGGACATCCTTGGTGCATCTGTAGTTTGCTCTCACCTAAATGCACATGTGATTGGACAACCCGGTGGGACCAGTGTCTGTTTTCTTTATTTCAGTCATCACTTTCTGAGCACATCTTTAATTTGTTCATTCAGATGTTAAGACTTTCTTTGGGCTTTTGTTTTTAAAAAAAAAAATCACAGCAGCTTATTTTTGAGTTCATTTATGCTTTGTCAGCCTCTTAGTAATTTAGTTTTGTGTTGTCCTGTGTATTAGTTGTAAATTGATGGCACCCGGATGAATAACTGTTTTTCTTGATAACTTTTTTATTTTCCCAGATTTGTGTTTTTGAAGGTGATAATGTTAAAGAACAAAGGAGATTAATGTCTCCATGCCTGTGCAAGATTCTGAAATCAGATCAAATATTTATGGTCTTAATTTAGAAAACAGGAGCTGATGATAATTTATCCACAGAAAGCACCCTTGTGCTACATTTCATCTGGATATAGCAACGGTTTAAATTCCATTCTGGACTAATCTGGCTTTGTAGTGACTCGGGTGCTTTGAAAAAATCTAAAGGATAATCCTTTGCAAACAGTATATCTGATTAACTGCAGCAAGTCCCTTTTTTGTTAATCCCCGAAGAATATTCCACGTTTTATTACATTTTGAGCGATGCAACAGAGTGCCTCGGAAGGAAATGAAAAAGAAAATCAGCAGTAGGTTTCAGTGGTTGTCCTTATTTCTCGTCTAATGCCTCTGCAGCTGTTGTCTGATGCACGTCATCTCTGCAGGCTTCGCTCCTCTTGTTGTTTCATGTCGAGGCCGGTAAAACGAGCACAAAGCTGATCTTTGACACAGAAGTATGTCCGCTCCTGTCTTTGATCAGTGAGCTTCCATTAGACAAATGGCAGTTAAACAGAAAGACAAATCTGGCGTGTGCTAGTGTTTGTGTGACAGCACGTCACACAGCTCAGGATGTGTTGCACAGGTGTTAATCCTGACAGCTTCCACTGCAAAGCAGCTCCAAGAAGCTTAGATTATACACGCGCACAGGAGTTGAACAGATGACACACTTTGTGCATTAGCATGGAAACGGCTTTCATATAAACTGACTTTTTTTATTCAATAGTATTCAGTCAGAGTCAGAGACTGTTGTGTCGGTGCCTTCAGCTGCTGTATTGTTGATTCTGCGTTGTCAGAGTAAACACGATGATTAAACTGTTTATTGTCGCTCTTCAAAGCAGCCACAAAGCTGAACATTCAACACGTAAGATTTACTTAAATGTTGATTGTCATGCTTGACCAGCATATCTGTTCAATGTGCAGACCCGTGTTTCTAGGAAATATAAATAAAACGCGCAGGTAAACTTTCCCAGCTTATCCTTTTGCTGCTGTTATCAGCAAACACAAATGGCGTCCGAGCATTTGAAAGTCTGCAAGAAACGTTCAGAGCGCAAGTCCCGTTTCTTTCAGGCTAGACATTTAAATCTGGAGGCTTCGTAAATGGCTGACATTTTGCAAACCGTGCGGCAAACCAGCTGCACACAATTACAGAGAGATCTGATAGTAAAACGATTTTGTAGGTCCATGAAAAGTGCATCATTATACGGTGCCTTCAGCTGTCAGTCATGGTGTCAATTCTGCAGCATAAAGACCTAATTAATGGATGGATGAGGAAAGCCAGCATGCTCCAGGCATGCTGTATTTTATATCTGGGCACTCGGGTTACTCACATTGCAGAAGAGCGACCCTCAAGGTGTGTAGAACACGCACACACACACACACACACACATACTATAAGCTCACACACATTATAGCACATTGCTGTTTTTTGGATTAAAATAAAGGTGGGTTCAGCTTGCAACAAAGTGAATCGTGCAAAAACACAAGAGTAGGGAAGAGGAATGCACAAGAAAGGGGGTAAATATTTTACTGAATAAGAATAAACTGAAAGATTAATTGTGCAAATATTGGAAAACATTCATGCAAGAGCATCCAATGGAAACTAAGCACACAGGTCAACAAATAAGAAAACAGGAAATATTAATTTATCCCAATGTTTACAGATTTAGAAAATATTATCCTTATATTATTTTTGCATTTCCTTTCTGTCCTGCTAATATTATAAAGCACATTTTTATACTGAAGCATCTGCTAAGTGTTGGGCTCTAACATTTATATTTGATACATTTTAATAAAACTAGGTCAGCGAGGCTGAAAACTGTCAGCTATTATCAATAAGATCAGCTACTCGATTAAAAGCAGGCCGGGAAGCGTGAAGAACCTTACCGAAAAGATTATTCACTCTGCTTTCAGTAAATGATCCTGTCAGCGTATAAAAGGGGGAAAATAAAGAGCGAGCTGAGAGTGGGTAAATGATGTACTGCAGCTTTTAGAACTACATTTATGAACTGCTTTATGTGAAATTATTGGTTGAGTTGCATGAATGAAATGAACGTGTGTGACAAGAGATAACCTGTATCAGTTCATAAAAAACATCGTCTCAGGTCATTTTTACCAGACCATTTGTCTTTTACACACTTTTCATCTGGTGGAGAATGAAAAGAGAAAATACTTTTTTTTGTGAATAGTACGAAGCCTCCAGCGGAACCAGGCTCAGGAACAACAAACGAGAAACTCAGGGCAATATTATTAAAAATGTCAACAAAAGAAATACTCAAAACACTTGAAATAAAAGGTAAAGGTATTAAACAATTGTGTGTTAAAGGATTGTATACAAGCTTAGAAAATTTGATTTGTACATGAAAAATGTATACATGTAAAAAAAAAAATGTTTGAGGGGTAAAATCTTTTGCTTTTATTCCAAATTTTTAACTTTGCTCTCTTACTGCTCTCGCTAAAACAACAATGAATATCTGACGACCTGGTTAAGTCAGAGGGAGTCATTTCAGCACCGTCAGGAGGAGGGTTTTATTAGCCAAGCATTCACAGACTTGGATTAAATTCAATTTAATTATACATGCTCATAATTGGTCAGTCTGACTCCATTCCAACGACCATTTTACTGATATGACAGATCAGATTAAAGGCCCTGTTCATATCAGGCTGCATAAGCCCAATTGTACAAGAATTAATTCAAACACCAAGTTTGTTTGGATCTCATTCAGTACCATAATCAAACAGCTTCTTGTTTTCTTTGCGATTGAAAAGACTTTACATATTTAAAGTTTTCACGGCACTGACCGTCTGATCTAACCTGTCAGACTTTTTCACCGCTCTGTGTGATTGACACAAACTCAGTGCCAGCAGTGCACTGCCTCATAGCTGCAGTGAATTATGATCTATTCAGCTGTCAAGACAGCTTTGATACAAACCAGTGTTTTATACATCACTGCACTCAAAAAATGAAAATAAGTCTCCGTCTTAAAGTCCAAAAGCTACAAACTTCCCTCCCATCCCCCACTGTCCTGCTGGTGGTAGGTTTAAGGAATTAAATGTTGTTGGAAACACTGCAAGTTCCAGTTCAGCAATCTATCTGTAAATCATAAACATTTATCTCCACCCATGTTGTATGATTACTTTGATCCTAATGAAAGGAGGAGTTGAGACCAAGTTTGTGCAGAAATTGGAGTTTTGTAGCTTCTAAATGTAGATACAGCCAGCAACAATATGGAAAAACATCCCCAAAGAATGACCAGAAGTAGAGTACTTCAGCATCTATCAGTACATATAACAAACACTAATTATGTTTATGTTTAAATGTAAAACTTTTTTTTTTAAATATTTGGCAATTGAATAGCTAATACAATAAAACTATAAAAACTGGTTCTAAAACACAAAGAAACTGTAGCCTGGCAAAATTTGGCCTTGTTGGCTTAAATCTTTCCAGAGGATGGCTTGATGTTAGTAGAGCAGTTTTGCAGACATTGTATTTCACATTGTCCTGAGGATCAAGCCCGATGTCCTGCAGGTATTAGCCCTCTGTTTCCTCCTCTCTGGCTGTTTAGGCAGATGGAAATGTGTAGAAACTATGGGTTTGTTTACCATGTTTCTCTTTAGTTGAATCCCTGTTGCCACAGGAGTAAATGGCACCATTTAGGCATTTTCTACTGCTGAAGCTTGCTTTGTTTTTATTATTTAGGTCCCTCAAAATAGCGACACCAAATGAGCCCTAAGTAACCTGGCATTATTACGTGACTTGAATGTTGGCCCTGCTTACATAACACTGTTTTTGAGAGCAGCCGAAAACATTTTTGCTACAACTGGATTCTCTGACACAAAACTTTTTGAACCCAGGTCTCAAAGTGGAAGTTTTTGGAGACGCCCGGCAGATGGCAGACAGCTTTTTGTGCCCTTTTCACCGAGCAGCAGCAACCTCACTGCCGGTCCAAACGTACATGTATTCACTATTTTGGATGTAAATGCTTCCGTACTGCAGACACTGAAGTGTGCGCGCTCATGCACATGTCACTGAAATACAAAAATCACAGCGCCAGCTAGTGACCTGTCATGGAATCGACAGCGGACTCCATGATTACAGCGTAAACGTGTAACTTTTCCCCAATTAACATAGAAAAAAATCTGTGACGTTACCAGATTGTTCACATGTAAACAGGGTCGCAGACAGCTCTATATACAGCTGTCCTACCAGGAGGCATCCCATTATTTGTCAGAGTGAGAGAACCACAGAGGAGTCCTACTGACAGCTGTGTTCCCAGCCCTAATGAGCCCCATGTTGAACGTAATGTCACTCATTAGCACCACTTCAGCTGCTAATGAGCCACACAGTGGTGGCTCGGGCCCCGCTGAGTCTGACCTGAGAGCTAATTCATACAAACCAATCCTACACAGGTGCTCTTCAGCCTAAAAGCTCCATTATACAGCGTGTGTGCAGAGTCACACTGCTTCCTTTAATTCAGAGATCCATTCCCAGACAGTCTAAACGCTCGTTTCATTCCTGTATGATCTTTATTTAATCTTCCTTTCTCTCCGTCTGCTTCGCAGGGCAGAGGTGGTGCTCGGAAACATCATAAAGAAGAAAGGATGGAGGTATGAGGCACACTTTAATCGAGTTTTGGTGGGTTTTAATTTCCTTCCTCCTCTGGCCTGCCTAATCTTGTATCATCTCGCTTCTCTGACCTATCAGGAGGTTGTGTAATGTGTGTGTTGTGAACTGTGAACAGTAAGGTTCCAGCTCACAAAACACAAGATTAATGTGGCCTCTTACCCGGGTGTCCCTCCTCAAAAACACTGAATAATAGATGGACTTCTTGGGCTTTGTCATCTGCCTTGCTGATCCTGAATTGACATTTGTTGGGGGGTGTTTTGTGATCGCGTTACACACTTGCACTTGTTCACATAGTTCATCAGCAGACTCACACAGAAAAAGGTAGAAATAAATAATCTTAGTGTCTTATAAATCCTAAAGCGGGTTGCACGTATCACCGTCGTGCAGCTTTGTTTGGCAGGTGTTCTAACAGATGTGCTGTCGTTCTCCATTTTTTTTAGACGTTCAAGTCTGGTGATAACAACAAAGATCTTCTGGGGTGGAAAGTAAGTTTTATCTGGTTGCCAAATGAAAAACTATCTCCCTGTGTAATTTCTCCTGACTCTGTCGGATACTGATGCCCCTGGTAAAAGGATCGTGTATCATCCGAACTGAGCTGTTGTCAGGTTCTTTCAGTGAAATTGAAAACATCCTCTCATATTTCAAAAAGGATCAAGTGATGTATTGTCGGCACCGAGGGGCAGGTCCAGCTGTGTTTTAAATAATAATTATTTTTTTTATAACACGGTCTGCGCTTTGTTTCGTTGCAGAGCGGAGACTGAAAGAGGTTTATCCCGAAAACACATTATAGAAGGTAAGCATCACTGTCACCTATTTAAATGTTAATGCTGCGCTAATAAATTACATCCTAATTAGTGACTTCAGGTCGAGGGAATCAAAGCTGCAGTTCAATAATCTGCTTTCTCTTGAGATTATTGCGGTTGCCAAGACAACAGTGGGGACAATAACCCAGATAAACTGAGAAGATTTGCATTCATTTTGGTCATGCACTTTAATGTTGTACCTGTCACAGCCGAGGTTCGCTGTCAGTAACAGGTGCCCATTTTCAGGTTTAAAGGCTTCTCTAGAAAGACTGCAGTTAGACTATGTGGATGTGGTTTTTGCAAACAGACCCGACCCCAACACACCAATGGAAGGTAAGTCTTCTCTGTTTAACTTTCTCTTTCTGTTTTGGAATGTTTTCTTGTTTGGTCATATTTATCTTAAAAAAACAACCAAAAAAAAAAAACAAGAAGCCTCCTGTTCGTCTCTATGACTACTGCAGTGTGAAGACTTAGATATACACAGCTCTTGTAACTGAAACATCTATTTTTAAATGCTGCATGTGGTCAGGATGCTTCCACCTCCACAGTCAGAATGATGATAGATACTGATGCTGGAGACCTTTAAATGGCACAGTGTTAACCGTGTGTGATGGACTCACAGTATCCATCTGCTCCGGCGGTTCAGTTCCTCTGCAGGTTAAAGTTGAATCAGAGGTCAGTTTTTTTCCTCTGCCATCAGCTTGATGCTTCGGGCTCTTTTACAATACTTCACTATCTTGTTTGGGAGAAGTAGCAGGTGGAGTTTAGTGGAAAAGTTGATTTTATTTATTAATTTTTTTAAAACAACACACACACACACACACACACAATCTGCCCTTTAACGACTGCACTCAGTCCACATGGACAGCTTTGAGGGTCGGTCTTCAAACGTACAACGGTTGAAACCATCTGGTATATTTTATTTTGGCAGTAGCCATAGGGGTAAACAGGGTGAAAGGGAGGTAAACTGCAACTCCGTCACTTTAGAGAAACCCTCTAAAGCCGAGCAACCACTCGATGATAAAAAGCGTTGATTTGTTCGAAGCAGAGCATCAGTTAAGTCAATAGATGGATGCAGGATTACTGAGGGCTGATGCAATCTGCCTTTATTACACTCCTGTGCTCCCGCTCGTTTCTGAGACGCCCGATCGTTATCTAACCTGTTCCATGTTTTGCTCTGCAGCCACACGTAAAGACGTGTCAGTACAACCAGTGAAAACGGAAATTAAAGTCCGGTGATGCAAGATTTTATTCGACACCACAGATATGGTCGGACATGGCTGTATAATGAAATTCCAATCTTTAAATAAAATATGGTGAGGTTAAGACTCTGTGTCTTGAGATGAATCTCTTTAACATTCACCCTGCGTATTACAAGGGGGGGCAAAACTGACATATTTTTAACCGTCAGTGCTTAAAATACATAAGCTGTCATCCAGCGTGTCAACCCACTTTGTGTTCGATTAAAGATTTGAACTGCTATACGTATGGCTGTCATCTCTTATTCATTTCACTTGACTTCTTTTTCATGTAGCATGTTGTAGATTTTTTTAAAAAAAGAAGACGTATTCTGGTAAATTTTAACAGGAATGTCATTCAAGTAGGCCTTGTTAGGATCAGATGTCATGCTCATGAGGATTCCCAGCTTTCTAATTAACATAATCAGCTTTAACACCCCCCCTCCCTAAATTGTCCATGCAGTTTGGAGTGTAAATTATGACAAACATGTCTTTTGTGAGATTAAAGAAGCAGCAGATTTGTGTACAGTAGGCTTATTGCATCATACAGTATCATGGCCCTGTCACAGCAGTACTGATGCTGTTTTTAGCATGTTTATGTGTGTGTTTTTGCAGAAACTGTTCGAGCTATGACCCATGTGATAAATCAAGGCATGGCCATGTACTGGGGAACGTCCCGATGGAGCCCGATGGAAATAATGGTGAGAAAACATGCCTGTGTGGATGACTTTCTAAAAATAAAATCAGATGGTCTCAAGTGAGAGTTTGAGAAACTGAAATATCTAGTTGTGTTCTTTTAAGAACAACAAAAAAAAAATCCACGTTATATCTTCATTAGTGATTTTTTTGTGTGTGTTTTCCTTTAGGAAGCGTACTCGGTTGCACGGCAGTTCAACCAGATTCCCCCCATCTGTGAGCAGGCTGAGTACCACATGTTCCAGAGGGAGAAAGTGGAGGTGCAGCTGCCTGAGCTCTTTCACAAGATCGGTGAGCCCTGATGCATTTGCAGCTTTAAATGGAGAATTGATCCCTTTGGCTGGTCCATACAGCTGCAGGTGCTTTCAGACGTGGAGCCGTCTTCGACCTTGTTCCCAAACAATTTTATTTATTTGTCGTAACTAAAACTAACCTCATAAACTCAGCATTGTTTCAAGAAATGTTGTCATCAATGAAAAAAATAAAATAAAATAAAAACTAGGTGTAAAATGTAAAGAAGAAGAAGAGGAACACTCTTCACTCACAGGTTAGATTCGAGATCAGAGATTAGATTTTTTCACCCTGGACCTGTTTCCAAAAATACCAAGACCGTGGGAAGGAGGGCTGTGGAGAGTGCTGCAGCTGTATGTATGTGAAAAACAGATTTTCTTTATATATTCCAATATTATTTTGATTGAGTATGTAAATCTAGTGCATAAACCAGCTTTATTGTTCACCGATGTACAAAATTTTTACAACCACTTAAAACTCAAAGTGAACAAATTAGCATTAGGTTAGGGTTGCAGCTTTACAGATACTGTCATCCAAATTAAACAACACCTTATTTAAATGTCTATATTCAGAAAAGGCAACATGCACTGACAGTGTGTATGTCACTGCATATATTTGGGATTATTCTTCAAATTCACACATACTCACAGAAACAGAAACACCTCTATAAAAAAATAAAAAAAACCTTTATGGGGCTCTTAGAACGCTGTTTTTGTGTTGGCACAAGGCTGAAACTATGTAAAAGCTTTCCTGTGTGGACAGCCCCTTTTTCTTTACATGTATTTATTTTAATATTCTATCATCCACACAAACTTAATTATGTTAAAGACAATCAAAGCTACTCAGGTTAATTTTAAACCTGTTTGGCTAAAATTAGTTGCTTCAGTTCTCCGCACCCTGATGGAGACTCAGCTCTTTGAGAAAGTGGATTACTTCCTGTTTCTTTTGTTTCTTCTTTCGTCAGGTGTGGGGGCTATGACATGGTCTCCGCTGGCCTGCGGGATCATCTCAGGGAAATACGACGGCAGGGTGCCTCCGTACTCTCGGGCATCTCTAAAGGTAGACGCAGCCCCGCCCTGCTGTTCCTCGTCCCCTCCGATCGTCTACGCCGCTCCCACTGTTCTGTGTTTCCCTGCTGGTTGTTTGTTTCATCGTGTTTTTGTCTCTTTCAGGTTCTGTAACTCTTTGCGCGCCGCAAACTGTGCACCTGTGTGTTTTCAGTGCCGTGTTGTTGCACCTCTTCACAAGCCGTGCTGCTCCACATTGTTTTATTGCACACACACACAGTACAGCACAAACACACAGAATAACAGCATACTTACAAAACGCTTTGATTTGATGTCGCTGAAACAAATTTATTTTCATTTTCACCCAAAATAAATTTAGTTTAACAGTCTATTTATTTACAGATTTTTTTAAACCAACTATTGAAACAACCAATTTATCATATTTTTAACTTAAACTAAACGAGTGTTATTTCAGGTTAATCAAGTGTAAGAGACTTGCTTTACTCTGAGCATAATAATTTGTTTCTACATCTCATTAATGAAAAGAGGAGATAGTTAAGTAATCTCAGAAACGTAAGCATAAAAATGATCTGTAAAGGAACAGATCTGATATGTTGATACAAATCGTAAATCGTTTTGTTGGAATGAGCATTTGGCACCCAGGCTTAACAAAAGACAAGTCAACCTATAATCTAACACCTGAACTTGTCCAGTGTAGTGTCCCACTGTGGTGAAGTGGCATGTTGTGTGTCTGTGGATTGTGTGTCAGCTAGACGTTCACTGGTTCATGTTGTGACTGTTCCTCGTGTCGGTGTTGTTCAGCTCCTGCTTGCAGTTCGGCTCAGTGTTGCCTGTGGATGTTTATCCCCTCTGGTCCTAATGTGTAACTCCTAGCATCCCTGATACTTTACTTTTTGACTTAGCTGAGTAGAAATACTTTGAGCAATCACCCGTGTAACTCTGTAATCATGAAAAACTGAATATGTAGCATTTGAACGAGTGCAGTTTGAGCTGCGTTTCCTCTGGCCGAGGCGCTGACAGCTGAAGACAGAGTCACGTGTTTGAAAACAGGCCCTGGCGACACGGGAGCTGCGGCTCGCCGGTGTGAGCGGGGCTGTGTTTTTGAGCAGGTGTGCTGTGTTTTCGACAGGGCTACCAGTGGTTGAAGGACAAGATCTTGAGCGAGGAGGGCCGGCGTCAGCAGGCGAAGTTGAAAGAGCTGCAGGCAATCGCGGAGCGGCTGGGCTGCACTCTGCCCCAACTCGCCATCGGTACGCAGATACACTCTGCTGCTCTCTCTCTTTCTGTCTGTCTGTCCGTCCCTCTGCCTCGGACGGGCCAGGGTCAGCGGCGCTCTCACAGCTGTCACCTGTCTGTGTTTGTGTTGTAATCGCACTGGAGTCAACGTCACCGTAGAGAATGTACACATCGGAAAAGGTAACGATTGTAAATGAAGAATACAGCATCTCCAAGTCTGGATCTGACTCGTAAAGACAGGCAACACAAATATCAAAACATAACATGAAAACATGCTCAGAAAATATGTTTTTATACAGATCAGAGCTTGTCTTTGGTGTTTACATGCATTTAACAGCTTCAAGTGTCAGTCGCCATCAAAATAGCATCAGAAAAATAAATCCAGGAGGTGACAGATATCAATTCACTGCTGTTCAGCAAAGTGAGAATGTGCAAATCAGACTCTCAGTCCTGGGAAGGCCATTAAAGCACCAGATGTTAGAGAGAGCGATGAATAAACCTGGGAGTTCTCAGAGCAGATCGCAGCAGATTTCTCAGACTCGCAGTAAAACAGTGACATAAATTAAGTTTCACCGGCTGTTACTGGACAGCCTGAACTCTCCCAATTTTCATAAATCCTTTCAGGGCTTCTGAAGGCAGCACAAGAGATTTATATGTACTGCACAGTCATCTAGATCACATTGGCACTCTGGTATTGAATAAAAACTAGGTAACAATGACGGATCAGGCTCGAGGCTGGTGCTGGTGAAGCAGGTGCTAAATTCAGGATCCAGACTCTGGATGTGAGAGTCACTAGATGTTGTCGGTCTCTTTATTGCTGCTAGAAACACTCCACTCATGTCAGAAAGCTAGGGGGAAAACAACTTCACGTGTTGCGTTTTGGGCTCTTTCTCAATTTGGAGGAAGATTAATTTTGGATCCTAATCCCACTATTTTTACAGCAACATTTTTCACTCCCTTTATGCTTTAATCTGCTTACAGGAGTATCTTCCTCAATTGCAAAAGCATTCAGTCGTGTTGCATAATGCAGCTCACAGTTAGACCAGCACGGCGAGCAGAGATGTTATTTTTGTGTCGAATTGTTCAGAGTGATCAGAAAAATTTCGGCTTTTTGCACGTCGTCTGCAGAGTTCAGGCCAGGAATCCCAACAAAATAACTTTTGTACTTCAATAGTTTGATGGTATTTGCTCTCTGATTTTATTTTATTGTTTTAAATCAATGTCACTTCAATACTTTAATTTTAAACAGGTTTTAGATCTAATTTAACATCACCAGCTATCGTTTTTTATTTTTACTTTCTGTCTTAGTTACATTTATTAGGAGATACCGCAGCCACCTTAATATCTACATATACGTAAATGTAACCGATGAAGTCTCTGCGGGACTCTCAGAGCAAAGGTTTGAATAGATTTGTTGCCTCTCTATTATCTTACTACACCGATTAGGAAACAGTCTATGTAAACCTGTGATTTATTTTTTTAGTTAGCTTATAAATTAGACTAATCAACAATATAACATCTTTAAAAAAAAAGGATTTATATTTAACCCTATCAACCGTTTTAGCATTAAAATGTTGCAGCTTGCATTCTAATTCTGAACTATTACAAGAATAAAATGTGTTCATGCACAATGATTGTCTACAGCACATAAAGTAGTCTCTTTTAAGGTAGGAGTTTAAAAATTGTCACATAAAACTGATCGACATGCCAGCACTGTGTGAGAGGTTTGTGTTCAGTTATGTATCATTTATAGATTTGTTTTACTGGGATTATTTATTCAAGCTGGAGTAAAAGTGAAAGAAAAAGTCTGTGTTTCACATTGTGCAGCTTATGTTTGTGTCTTTATCATCCGTGTTGCTGGAGTGTGTGTGTGTGTGTGTGTGTTTAGTGGTGATAGGGCTGTCATCACTGTTTACTGGTCTCCTGCAGCGTGGTGCCTACGGAACGAGGGGGTGAGCTCTGTCCTTTTAGGGGCGTCCAACACCGACCAGCTGATGGAGAACATAGGAGCGATTCAGGTGAGACCTCTCAGTGTGTGTGTGTGTGTTTGTTTTTCTGCAGAGCACGTAAGAAGAGAAACCGTGGCCCCGTGTTCGTGCCTTTCAGAGCGTCTGAGTACAGCTCGGGCTCTCGGGCAGTTTGCTGCTGCACGCTTGGCTGCTTTACTGTACCGTGTTAATAAGGTCAGCTGAGTATCCATCGCCGTGGGGATTGGAGATGAGCTCACGGACACTTCCTCCTCTCCTGATAAGACTTGCTCTTTAATGGGGTTCTCAGACTGGTGGGGGTTTACGTTCTGTCCTCACGTTGTGTGTGGCCTGCAGTAAAGAGCATCTCCGCTCTTCTCCAGTCGGATGCTTTCTGTTCGTGCTCCTCTCCTTCAGTATGTTTGATATTTCCATTTTAAAATGTTACGCTCACATTTCCTAAAGGCTCTGCAATTTTTTTTTCCCAGACTTTATTAGCACACACTCTGAAATAGACTTTTTCTCAGGAAGTTACAAGACATTTGTTTTATTTAACTTTTTATCCAATATTTATTCATTGTTCATATATTACTTAGTAGAATACTTTTTTACTGTAATGGAAACAGCAATTTGTCTGCAGAGTTTTGTTGGATTTTCTTGGAAAAAAGATCTTGATACATCATCTGCAGTGTTAATTAAGTTGATGTAATATGTTTGGCACCGTTTTCGTCAACAGCTTTTATTTCTAGAAGAAAATGAGTCAATAACTAAATAAAAATCTCAGCACATTTTCATTGTTGAATAAACACAAGACACAAATGTCAACAGTGACTGGATCCAATCAGATTTCACTTTGTTGTTTGGAAAGGCAGGAGGAGTTGGGCATTTTAAAAGTTATTGGGAAACAAACTAATAACCATTAAAATTTATATTTTAGTTGACTGAAATATATTTGGTTGTCTAAAGCTAAAATGATTACTGATAACTTAAATATGCCTAAAGCTAAAATACATTTCTGTCAAAAGACTAAAATCCAAAATTAAATGAAAGTTTTGTGTCAGAGTTAACACTGCCTGTACCTGAAAATGTTATTAAAAACAGAAACAGATGACAAAAATAAACTTTTCTCCAAACAGAACTCTTTTTAAATTATTTATCAAGATGTATGTCAGTTCTTAGCCCATGATGTTTCTTTTTTATTGCGACTTTTTATTGGTTCTTAAAACTTTAGCAGTGTTATTGGAGGGTTTTTTTCTCTTTGCTTGGACATTTGAGCTTCTCTCGGGTTAATTTCCCAAGTAGGTGAAAAAAAGAATAATTATTCAGGTTTAACATCATTAAAGAAAGAAGTTTCCCGACAATGTTTTTCTTAGAAAATTGGTCCTTAAAGTAAAAAATCTCATTTGTGTCTTTTGTTTGAAACTCAAAATCAAAAGATCTGGGAAAACCTAGAAACAAATCTACATTCCTTCTCTAGTGCCATCTACAGGTTGTGCGGTGAAAACACAACAGTTTGGGTGGATTTTATCGGGTTAAACCCTGAACAAAAGTGGCTGCGAACGTTTAACATGCTCTTCATCGTCTGTGTGTTCGCAGGTTCTACCGAAGTTGTCGTCGTCCATCACACACGAGGTGGACAGCATCCTGGGGAACAAGCCGTACAGTAAAAAGGACTACCGCTCCTAACGCGCGGCGCGGCCCCGCCCGGCAGGGCTGCGACCCGGCCTGCAGCCGCAGCGCCCCACCTTTGCCTGATCCTCTGTTTGCTTGAGCTTTTACTGAGTGAGACCCTGGCGCATGAGTCTGGCCTCGCTGAGGCCACGCAGGGCACCTCATTTAGAGTTACAGAGATAAGAAAAGGAAAGAGGGAATAAATACGGTCACCTCCACAAGAACGGGACGGGATTAACAAAGACAGACAGAAGTGTGCGAGAGAGATTAAGGATACGCGCTCATACGTAAATCAGTTACACATTCTATTCAGCTGAAAGTATTTTAAAATCATAGAGAAAATTTAGGGTAAAAAAAGTATCTTTTTAAGAAAAAAAAAAAATAAGCACATGCTTGCTTGGCAGCCAGACTTTTCTTTTTCTTTTCTTTTCTTTTTTTAAATCTTTTTCTAAAACTGAATGCAACAAAAAAAAAAAAAAGATGAAGTTCATACTGTATGAATATATGAGAACTGCTGTTGCACATGTATCATAGCCATGCATTTGTTCCTGAGACGTTCTGTTTACAAACACTCGTGTACTGTAAAAGTCCGTCAAGGTTTCGCTGAAAGAGAAGTTTTCGTTGTCGACGTTATCGGCCCTTCTGCGGGCTTCAACAATCAGCACTTTAGTACTGTCAGTACAGGTGTTAGAGGGTAGTTTCAGGAAAGGAGAGAATGGGTATTAACATAATCTTATCTCACAACCATTGCACTATAGAATCGCATCGCCTCTTGAAAAATCCCTCTCCTCGTCCTCCCTCTGTGGGTTCCCCCCCCCCCCGACTGGCAGTACGTTTATCCAGCCTAACGCTCCGGCGCTCCTGCTGTCCTAAACTCAGCAGCAGAGGCTTCTCCATCCTGACCCGTAAACGATCCGCTGTGACGTCAGGAACTCGGAGGAGACGAGCTGTTACAGCAGGAGCCGCCGCGGTCGTCTGTTTCACTGTCCCCCGCCCGCTCGCTGTACTCGGTACCGGCTGCACAGGGAGCCATCATATCTCACCGGAACCCCTCCTTGATCAAGCTTTTTTGTTCAAGTATTTGCCTTATTTACAGTTGCATCAAACTGTGCTCCGGGCTTTTGGTGTAGACGGGAGGAGGCGGCTCGACGGCTGCCTCTTTGGCCCCGGCTGGGTCTCGTGTCCCCAGTAAAGTCTTGACTGGTGAAAGGTGGCGTTTGTTGCTCCCTTACTGGAGGAAGGAGTGTCCGGTTAATCAGTGGGCGGCAGCAGCTCAGGGAACGGAGACGGTGGTTTCAGGTGTGCGTTCAGGAGGTTGTGTGTAGTCGTCTTTAGTCTTTCTTTCGTGTGTGAACACTGGAGGAGGGCCAGTGACTTTTTAGCATGGCTCGAGCCAAAGATCTTCTTCTTCATCATCTCTTCTAGCTGACACACTCCAGTGTTTTACTCTCACTTTCTGCAAGATTATAGAAGTCATCTTGAAGCATGTGCTGTCCAGCTTGTTATCTATTTATGGTATGGACTTTACTCCATATATATCTTTACCTGACCAAACTGTTATCATAGTTAACAAATATGTCCTTCGTATACAGAATGCGTAGTGCGGCTAACTGCTTTAGGATCAGCAAGGTTTGTTTCAAAGCAGCAGATGATCTGACACATATCAGTATTATTGCAGACATTACGACGCCGGCCTTCTTTGTCCTCTGGGGGCCTCTTACTGTGATTAAAGCACAAGTGGATAGCATGTGATAACATCCTCTCAGCATGGACCTTCATCACCCGGCCTACAGTATCTACAAGACAAGCAAGGTGATGCTTCTCAGCTTACTAACGTGTAGATAATAAATCTTTACAGCTGACAAACTGTTGATTCTAAGCAGAAATTAAAAAAAAAAAAAAACGAAGCGCAAGAGAACAGTGATATTAGTAAAATCACTGATGTAGGAGCTTTTCAGCTAAAGTGTAAGGAATAATCAAATAGAACGTTACTTTGCTGGATTTGAGTGGGTGAGGTTTACAGTTTGACTTATTTTTATTAGAGGCAAGGTCATTGAAGGTCTCCGCTGTCGATTTTTGTGTGTGTTTGAGTGTGTGAAGACTGAGAAGAACTGAACTAGTCCCACTCCTTTTAGCCGTCTGTAATAATTGATCCCTGTTTTGCTGTGTCTTGTATGTCAGACAAAACTAAAACAGGCGCAAGCCGACGCAGTTTTCTCAGAACAAGATGTAAGAAAAAACAAAGAAAAACGTGAACATTTAGTTCATTTGTCTGTGGAGTTTCTGTGTCTTGATATTTTCATCTGCAGGGAGCAGAGAAGTCTGAGACTTGAGAGGATAGTGTGACATTTCAGAAGATGTGCTTTTTAAAATTGATTTATTTTTTTTGCTAAAAAGTGAGACTGATACTGCTTTAATAACACCGTGAGTGTAGCCCAGGAGGAAACAGCTGGACTCTCTGTCCTGCAGCAGCAAAATTCACTTGTCAGCATCTCTAAAGGTCCCTCATTAACACATCACAGCCTGTTTGTTTCAACAGAAAGCAAAAAAAAAAAACCCAAAAAATGCAGTTTGGCGGGTCTGTTATTCGGTTTTCTTCAAATTATCATTATGCAACCAGAATATGTCATTAAATTCAAAATGCAATCCATCCTACAGTCTGTTTCTCAAAAAAAAAAAATTACCAAAAAAAAAAAAAAGCAACAGATTACATAAGAATGAATACGTTTTCTCGTCAGGATCTACTTATGACTGTTATTTGCATTATTATGTGCATTTTTCTTTCACCAGAGTCCAGCTGCAGCACCTTCAGACCTCTCTCCTCAAGCTCATCTCATGCAAATATTATTCCGGTTGAAGGAAGGACGTCGGGATTTTCAATATTTATGTCGAGAAAATTGTCAGAACTGAAACCTCGAGAGGGAGGAGAGAGGTCTGAAGTAAAAACACTCTGAATGTAGTGCGCACTTGAAATGATACAAAGCAATAAATTAATGTTGTAATTAAGGCAGCGAGACCTTTCTCTTTAAACTCAATCCAGAAAAACATTTCAACTTGCAGAACGCAGGAGACAATAGTTTGTTTTGGTGTTTAGATCTGCTCAGAGGCGGTATGTTTAAAACACGACACTCTGCCAGTAGGAAAGATTGCCATAAACTTGAATGCGGTGGGTGTGAAGAGCGTAGATGGAACAAGTTGAGATGCAGTAATTGGATTGGGTTTGGGTTTTTTTTTTCCCTCGACTCAGACGCAGATTCTGCTGTTGGCTTGATCATTGTGACAGCTTCAGTGCTCTGCTTCTATTGGCTACCAGAACAAGGAGCCTGAAAAGTCGAAACCTTCTCAGTTTTCCTGCAAACAGCAATCTTCTTGGAAGTTGCTGGAGTCTCTGGAGGCCAAATGTGTTGGATACGTGCTTCACAAAGTTTTGCATCGTGCAGTAATGCAGACCCTGCTTCTTTCTGTGAGTTGCTATAAAGTTCCTTACATAATACGTTGACCCGACTTCAACCCCACTCCTTATTTATCTCTGAAATATTTTTCCCACAACCTAAACGAAAAGAGAAATCAAACACTCCCCAATGTTTTGCTTGTTTCTGTGCTAAAGCTCAAAGTAAAAGAAGGGTCTCTGCTGCCTCTGATATCTTCTGACATGCTGCTTGGTAGATTGGGATTTTGGGGGTTCTGTCCCCAGGTTTATGTAAAACTAATTGAGGACATTTGAGTCTAATGTTGGAGTGGTATCAGTCTTCTCATCTGGTGAAAAAAATTTTTAAAAGCCTGGTTCAGAAAGCGTCTCTTCTCCTTTAAATCGTGCATTTTTGTGAGCTCTTCAGCATTATTTCCGAGTGTGCTGACCTGCTTCTTGAAAAGGTCGACGCACATTTAAGAAATAACTTTGTTTGAGGCCTCAGTGTGTGTGTTTGTGTTTGTGTGCCCTCAGGTGTGCGGGGGAAATTAATGCTTTAAAGAGGTCCTAGTTTCATCGTGTTCCCTGTCCTGATGTAAAAAGATCCACAGGCGGATGGCGCTTAGGTCACACAGAGAATATATTTTTATGTTTTAGCCTTTAATGCCATAGAGAGAGTTATTTTTTTCATCATGCTGCATTTTCTTGTCAGTAATGTATCCACTTTAAGACTGACAACAAAAAAAAACTTTTTTTGTGTTGCGATGCATTACGATGAATGCTGGAATGCAGCGTTGTACTAAAATCACTCTTGAAGACGACTTGGGGAGAGCCTGGTATCTTCTGTACATTTGTACATATTTCTGGTTGTGATCACCTCTGCCTTTTCTCATTTCAGTTGAAATTTGTTTTTGCAGGCGTTGCTCTCTGCACTGTGCTTGAATCTGAAACTTAGACAGGATGTACAGCTTCGATCTTTGATGAAAGTGGAATAATGATAAAAAAATAAGAATGGAAAACCAAGCCTCGACTCGTCTGTCTTTATTTCTGTTGTTTAGAGGGTTTGTCAGTTTAAAAAAAAAAAAAAACCTTTTTAAGTCATGATGTGTTCACCTGTAAACATCCATATGAAATATAAATACGAAGCAATTTATACACAAACTCTACTCCAATAAAAATACTGAGGTGCACATGAATGCTAACTGTGTCATCTTGTGTTAAAAGTTAAATTCCAGTTTTTAAGCAACAGGAACTTGATCTTTACAGTAACGCACCATTAGACCGAGGGTCATACTTCATGTCGAAGACTCAAAAATAACTTCAAAATAGTGAAATGTACTTTCTAAAACAGCCTCGGTGCCAGAGGCTGCAGCAGATTCAGTAATTTGTCTTTGAGCTGTCAGAGGGTTTATATACAGTACCTGCAAAAAGATACAATAAAAGCAACCACAGTCTCTCGACTCTGTTGTCTGGATGTAGAAATATTCTTCTCTCGAAGATCCAGTTTGGGTCTGTCTTTACTGCTGCAGTTCTCATCAGAGAGTCTGTTTTTGTTAGTCCTCCAGCCGCTGCTTCCTGTCAGACGCTTTCATTCACTTTGGTCTGTTCAGTAAAAACCTGCTTGTCCGCGTCCGTTTTAGTTTTCCGTCTAGATGGAGCGGTTTTAACAAACTGCGAGTCCCTCTCGCTGCTCCCGTGGGCGTAGCGCGGGGGTCCCCCTGAGGAAAAGGCACACAAAGACCCGTGAGTCCAGCTCAGCAAACGCTCGCATTCGATCAGAGCTGAAACGGCAGCAGCGAACGGTGCAGCGTCTGCAGATCTGCCCCTCAGATGGTAACTGAGCACTGTCAGCACTTAAACTACTTATTTACTCTCCTTTCACACAGTCAGCAGGAATTTCGCCTTAGTTCTGACTCACCTGCTGTTTGTTTGAATGTAGCCACGAGGTTGTGTGTGTGTGTGTGTGTTAGTCACCACTGTACCTTCCTGACAGGAGAGTCCGATCCAGCTGTGAGGGCAGAGACAGCGGCCGCTGCGTTCGTTGCACTGCGCCCCATTCTCGCACTCGCAGGTCTCCGTGCAGTCCGGCCCGTAACGATCAGCTCTGCAGTCTGACACAGAACACACACGAGCGGGTCAATACAAAAGCACGGAGGTGGCATTTAAACCGCAGGTCGATCGATGACTTCGTCAGCTGGCGCATTCAACTTTTTACAAGCTCGGCTTGCTTGGTCCGAAAAGTTTTCTGGTTTTGATCAAAGTTTGGCTTCAAACTTCCCCTGCACTTCTAATAAAAAAATGGATGCTTTGATAAAAGTTTTATCTGAAAAAACAGTCAAAAACTAAAGATTGGAACAGCTGTGCCAGTGTTTTCCTATTCTGAAGTTGTTATCTGAAAAACAAGTTGGCCGTTTTGTTTTTAGATAAGACTTTGACAGTGAGTTTGTTTCATTTGATCCCCTTAGTTTTCAGCTGTAACAACCTCTGTTAAGACTGTTCCATAAGGCATAGATGCTAAACATTTTGTTTACTAGATCAGAAAATATCTTATTCAGCTGAGATGCAGGGTTGGATAACTTCTATTTCCTGCTACAAGGCAGCAGCTGCTCGAAAATAAACGTAACAGCTGAAGACATCAGGCTGCCTCCGATCGCCTTGTGACATTTTCAGTTTCAATTAGATGTCAAGACACCACATATGCAAGCTGATGTCCAATAACCGTGACAGGAAAACATTTAATTTGCTGCTTTTTTAAAGAAGAAGAAGAAAAAACATCCACTTCATTAAAAAGGAATTAGCTTTTATGATAATGATAATTAAATTCTCATTTAAAGTAAAAAAGCTATTTCAACGTAGGTGTTATCTACATATAGTTAGATATACTCCAAACTTTTAGTCAAGAGCATCTTTACAACAGTCTTCTATTTTTTTTTGGAAGCTACAGAAATTTATTAAGTTTAGCGAAAAATGTTATTAAAGCAAAAAATGCCCTCCCCTTTTTTTTTTTTCTTTGTCAATACGTGCTGTTAGGTTTGAAGGAGTGTTTATTACCGATGTCACATCTGGGTCCAGTCTTCCCCGAGGGGCAGAGGCATCTTCCAGTCCTGGAGTCACACGGAGCGCCGTCTTCACAGTCACACACCTTGGAGCAGGCCTCACCGTACCGTCCCTGCTCACACACTGAGGGGACGAAAAAGGGTATATGAAGACAAAACGTAGCTCCTCCTGTTATTCCATCCTTTTCTTGTGAGGATAAACAGCTGTGACTGACCTCTGTGACATCGGGCTCCGTGATATCCTGGAGGACAGATGCACTGACCCGACACGGGGTGACAGGAGGCGCCATTCGTGCAGTCGCACTGCAGCCGACACAGTGGGCCGTGGAAACCAGGAGGGCAGGCTGATGGGAAGGATGCTCAAATGTAAACTTCAACATTATGATGTTCCTTCGTAATTAATAAAACAACTAAAAACTGAGTTTAAACACAAACGTTCCTCTGTTCTGGCAAGAGCTGGATAGTAACCCTCAATGTTTGTTTTTTGTGTCCTGCAACTCAGTCTAGATATAAAATATACAGGTTCCCTTATCAAATAATGGTTCAAAAATAAATAAATCAGATTTTCAAGGCAACACTTGCGACATTGTGAAGAGAAAAACATCATATTTGGGGTTACACAGTGGGTGAAACTGATGTGTATGAAATAAAATAGATACACTATATTTAAATCATCCAAAGTACAAGTCAAATGACGACTTATGCATTCGTTTTTGACTAAAAAAAGTACGACTTAAGTCATTCAAAACTTTAAATTCAGTTCAAAACAAAAACAAATCCAGCACAATAAAAATCCTCTGTTTAGGCAGACGTCTGACTAAATATTTCATATGGAAGATTTTGAAATATGTCTTTTGCTTGATCAAAAGCATTTTGTAGAGGATATATATATAAAAACGTTTGGTGTAGACATAGTTTTTTTGTTAATTTTTTTGTTGCCATTTATATCATCACAATAATCAAAAAAGATGATTTTTACTGTGTTAAAAGTCAAGTGTTTGCCTCAGATATTTTATTAAATGCTAAAACCATCCCCAAAGCAGTTTGGCTGTGTAGGTTTGAATAAAACAAACTAAAAACACTGAGTTTAACATTAAATTACCATTTTAAAATGGGTAACTATGATACTATCACAGGAAACAATAAATCTCTACCTTCAGTTGAGGATCAGTTTTTACGCTCCACTTCCATCCTTCCAGTTCTTTTGTTTTAACTTTACTTTATGCGAAACTAAAACATGTAGTCACCAAACAATAAAAATGATT
The DNA here is from genome assembly GCF_001649575.2 of Kryptolebias marmoratus. Lineage (NCBI taxonomy): Eukaryota > Metazoa > Chordata > Actinopteri > Cyprinodontiformes > Rivulidae > Kryptolebias > Kryptolebias marmoratus. The sequence continues at coordinate 10,249,731 of NC_051433.1, read as the reverse complement.
CATATCTGTACATGATGAGTATTGCAGCAGCAGGATGTCGGAGCTGTGTTCACGTGCATGTTGCTCAGAGAACACGTCAGCCACTGCAGTCATGTGACTCGTTGTCTACAATGAGCTAACGGCAGGATGTATTGGTGCAGACGTGAGATTGAGTAATTGTTTTTGATCCTAAACTGGATTTGTAGCTGACAAAAACACACCGGTTTATCCCTTTGGACACTTCCATCCTTTCCTTGTGTGTACTGGGGTCTCACCATGTTCACACAGATGTCCATAGTAGCCCGGACCGCACTGACACGTCCCCGTCACGCTGTCACAGGAGCCGTTATTTTGACAGCGACATCTCAGCTGACAGTCGGCACCAAATCGGCCCACAGGACACTCTGGGAAACAAAACCAATAAAAAGAAAAGGCAAAAACATCAACCTCCTAACTTTACGCTTTAACATTTAGACTCAGCACTCACTCTACATTGGATTTCATATCTTCCATTGATTAGATTCAGTAATGTAAAAAAAAAAATGTTGCACCTGTGTTGCAGCGTTCTCCAGTCCAGCCCAGACCACAGGTGCAGTTACCGCTTTCAGAGTCACACAATCCTCCATTACTGCAATTACAGCGTTGGTTGCAATCTGACCCGAACCAGCCTGGGGGGCAACCTGAGGGCAAACGCACACATTTTCCAAATTAAGTCAAAAGAAAACAGCTACTCAGGTGAACATCATGATGATGAAACAAAGTCAATGCAAAAAGACAAAATTAAGGTTTAAGGTGTCTCTAAACATGCAAATATAGATTATTTTCTTCTTTCTAAAGGGTTCTTTGGCTTTCAGTATACAGCTGAAACATGCCATTTATAATGACAGCTCACCTTGTCCACAGTCATCTCCTCTGCGTCCCGGGATGCACACACATCGACCGGTGATCGGCTCGTTTTGGGCTCCATCTCCACACAGAGCCACTTGGGTGCAGTCGACTCCGTATCGCCCGGCTGGACATGCTGCCATCACAGAGACACACTTGTTGCTTCATTCAGTCATTCATTTATACAATAAATGTGACAAAGTTTGAGACAGGCTCACAGATGTTGCAGCGAGGGCCGATAAATCCCGCTGGACATTCACAGGCTCCGGTCGAAGGAACACACCTCCCTCCGTTTTCACACTCACACTCTCGTTCACAGTCGGGACCGTATCGACCCTCTTCACAGACTGAAAACAGAGTTACTCAGTTTCATTCACTCTATAATTCACCTTTTTATTGTAGCCTTCAAGTATGATCTGCCTGTTTCATCATACTTTGGTCACATTTGTGGCCGTGGAAACCTGGAGCGCAGTAACATGATCCGGACACTGGGTGGCAGAGCTGGTTCGTCTCTGAACACTGGCACACCTGGTTACAGTTTCGCCCAAATGTTCCTGGGATACAAGCTGACAAGAGAGAAATTCACCTGTGCAATGTGCTCGAGCTGCCTTTTGCTTTCTGTTGTTGTAACACTAAGGAAGCTGCTTCTTAATCCAAAGTGAATGAACACAACTTGGTGCTGCAGGACTTACTCTGTTCACAGCCGTTGCCAGTGAATCCGGGAGGACAGCCACACTCTCCGGAGATGTGGTGGCAGGATGTGCCCTGTGCACAGCTGCAGCGCTGCATGCAACGCTCCCCAAATGTACCCGGTAAACATGCTGGGAGAAAAAGAACAAAAACTTTTTCACATTTTCCTTTTCCAACCTAAATGCAGAATTCTACATAACCTAAATGCAGAATTCTATCTAGCTTTATTCTGACAATAACTGCAGAGGTCAGACTTTTCACCTGATACTTTTGACTTTAAAGCTTTTTTTAAAAGTGTGTCAATTTGTATAGGCAGTTTTTATAGATACATACAACAACCATAAAGTTTCTATAAAATTTCTGAATATTTTGTTTTCTTACAATTTCTGAAAAGTGGGTCATGCATGTCATACGGTTTAATAAAATGTACTTCTGTCTCAGAGACTAAATCATAAAACTTCCTCATCAGCAGTAGGTTTGTACCTTTGTCGCACACTTTCCCCCTCCACCCTGGCGGGCACTGGCACTCTCCAGTCACATGATGACAGGAAACCCCGCGCACGCACTGACACCGCTCCTCGCAGCCAACGCCAAACAGTCCCGCTTCACACGCTACTCACAGGAAGGTGCCGATTAGAAGGTATGATTAACAAAAATACACCGAATCACCATCATGTCTGCATAGTTTCCACAGTGCAGCTGTTCACGGGACGTCAACAGTTCCTCAGCGGCGTCGCCTCAGACTCACTGACCCACCTTTCTCACAGCGCTCTCCTAACCAGCCGGCGCTGCAGCTGCAGCGTCCTGTCTGTCTGTCACACTGGCCGCCGTTTTCACATTCACACTGCTGCTGGCAGTCCACCCCAAAATGATCCACTGCACACTCTGTGGAAACATCCAGACACACAGAAGTGTAAGAAAATGAACACGGAAATATTTTTATGTGGAGTGTATGGAAGGGAAACTTGCTCTAACTTTTTTTGATGAGGAAACCTTTATTTAATCAAACCGTAATGATTCTGGTTATTTGGGAGTGAATAATAATCCCTTTCCTCCCAACACTTCATAACGGAACCATCTTGGTTTTTAAACACAGTGGCCACAGACTTTAAAGAGTAAAGACACTTCTAGAGGCTTCCTGGTCATGAGGCGGTGGGATCTGGTGCCGCTTGATGGAGAAAGGTTGTAACAGCAGTGTGGAAGTCTGAGCTCAGAGGGAGAAGTGGCTGGACTCTCATCACGGGCTCAACTTCTGCAGAGCAGACTCAGCTGCGGAGCAGAAACGCTGCCAACAAATAAACCAGACTTCAGGCGAATACCAATAAGCTCAGGCAGCAAATTCAACTCTGACTGATGCATTTCCTGAGAACAGTAAAAACTTCAGCGTTCAGGTGATGTTTTTCGTCTCCTTTTCTCTCCAGAATTACCACAGTCATTATGGCTTCCCAAAATCAGAGATCTGTGTGTTTTAACTGGATGGTTTTTGGAACAAGACGAAAAATTCAAAACCACAGATTTATCCCAAATTACAGTACTCTGTTAAATATATTCCTCAGCTGGCTGGCTGGTTGATCCTACGGTTAGCTCAGCCATAAATTTAGTTTTGTTGGTACAAATAACTAAACTTATGGCTAAATAACACAATGAAAAGTCATATAAACAGTAGGATGTTATTGAGTTTTTAGTGAAGTTTCATTAAAAGACTGAAGGAATGCAGTAAAATTAGAGCAGCAACATTCATCACAGCTTAGACGGATTTCTGCAGTTGGGCATGAATGTTGGCTTTCCCGCACAATGAGAGATTGTTACAAAAAAGGGGATCATTATTTTTTTACTTTCAACTTCAAATAAAATGGTTTACACAAAGTGGGTAAACCTCATTAGATTTGTTAGCATTTCTCCGGATTTCAGCAATTAGTTGGCCAAGTAGAATGTTATTACAAATGAAGGCCAAGAACAAAAATAGAGGATAATTTGTAATAAATCATCATTATTTCTTAATCCATCCAAACACAGAGAAGTGTTAACATGCTGAGTCTTACCAAGTTCACAGGCTGTGCCCATCCATCCTTTGGCACATGTACATTTTCCGTCCGTTTTGTTACAGGTGGCTCCGTTCTGGCACAAGCAGCGCTGCTGACAGTCCGCTCCGTAAAATCCAGCGGAGCATTCTGGGAAAAGAAACAGAGAGGACTCCATTTCGTGACTTTTTCTTTACCTGACCTCTTTGTCTCTGGCTGTGTGAACTCACCCTCTGTGCAGCTGGGTCCGGTCCAGCCTGGTGTGCACACACACTGCCCGGTGGCCGGGTGGCAGATGCCGCCGTTCTGACAGCTACAGGTTTGGTTACATCCCTTCCCATAGAAACCAGCCGGGCATGCTGCCAGGAAGATAGGCAAACAATATCATTACCTCCTGATGAACTCTGCAGATCAAAAGTGAAAATTCCAGGGTTTGGGAAGTAATACACGCCTCAGCATGGGGAACGTCAAACTGGGACGTTCTCATATATGACTGGGCTGGGCTTTCCCAAATATCGCCAAAAGTTTTTTTTTGTTTTTTTTTTTTTGGACAAGTCTTTGTTCAAAAATGTTCTCATGGATGCAAAGCTGCAACACAGACAAGCTTAGCCTCTGATGGCTCCTGTTTTCAAATCACCTGCACCGGTCACTCACTCAGGTTGCAGAATGAGCCGATCCAGCCGGCAGGACAGGAACAAACACCACTAGTGTGATCGCAGCTCCCGCCATTCAGACACAAACACTTCTCCTGGCAGTCCAGACCATAGAAACCCTGAGGACATCCTGAAGCACAAACAAGTGTCAACGCCCCCCTTCAGTGCGTGTTAGACAGGAGAGTTGGGCTTCACGGTCGAGGAGCTTCTCTTACGCTTTTCACAGAAGGTGCCCGTCCATCCCACCTGACACGTACAAGCTCCACTCACATGGTCACACAGCACTTCGTTTTCACACTGACACCGATGGCGGCAGCCAAGACCAAACATACCTGCTGGGCACTCTGTGGGGAAATCAAACACACAGCAGCATAACCATAAAATATCACTAATATATGGTGTACAGAAAACGATCTGAAATTAAAGAACTAGCATTCCTCAAGTGTCTAAAAAGATGGAAGTTCAAACAAAATTGCTGGAAACTTCTAACTTAAATAGATACTCACTGTGATGTGCAGACTGAATACTGATAGTTTGATATAAAATAAGGTAATTATTACATGCAAGATGTGTTTCTTTTTTTGTTTGGTGCAACTAAATTCACTATATCCTAAAATAATCATTATTTTCACTGGACTTCGCCCATAAAATTCTCGCATTTTGCAAAATTAGTCAAAATACAGGGAGATAAGTATTTAAACAGGAACAAATATTGTTTCATTTTTCCACTTTACAACAAATCTTGTTTTAAAAAAAGCTATCAAGATGTGACTGACTTTTTAGGTGTAACTGAAGGTGTTTTAGTTCTGTAGATCATTTCTGAATCACATTAAAGTGTAGAGTTGCCTTAATTAAACTAACATTGACAGCTAACCTTGTAAGATCCTGTACACTTGGACTCACTTTCGAAATGGTGTTTCAATCTTTAATCCATACTGTGAGGGGAATCGTTAAGATCTTGCAATATTATTTGCTAAATTAACACTAGACAGAATTAACTGTTATTGGATGTATCACTAAAAATAAAACACGTACTCTGATGGCAGCGTGTTCCAGTAAAACCAGCCTCACAGTTGCACCGGCCCGTCACAGCGTCGCAGCTGCCGTCTCCATTTCTGCAGTCGCAGGTTTCTGCACAGTCAGCTCCCCAGAGTCCTGCATCGCAGGCTGCAACGCAAAGTGTGTCAGAAAACAACATGAGGATTTTAAAAGCTCAGACCTGCGGCGATTGGTCCTGATACCTTTCTTGCAGTTGTGTCCAGTCCAGCCGGGAGTACAGCTACACCTCCCACTCACTGGGTCACAGCGAGCGTTGTTTTCACAAACACATTTCATCTGGCATCTTTGGCCGAAACGTCCGCTCGGGCATGCTGCACAGGGGAAAGAAAACATTCCCAACATCAGAATTAATCTACTGTAACTAACTCCATCAGATTACATGTGAAACAGCAAGTTCCCACAACAGTTTCTGCACTGCCACTGGAAGCCAGCGGTTGGTTAAAATGAATCAGAGCTGCTCTTCCCAGGAAAAAAAAAACATCTGAGGTGGCTGAAAGATTTTCTGTAATGACTCTGGAGAAAATTGTCTTCGTCTTCTCGCATGCTGCATCATTTCACATCCAACCTGCACCTCCTCAATATTCCACAGTGCTGCCGTCCTCCTCTGGTGGACTGTTTAATGCATGTTGCTATGGAAACCGTCTCCTAAAAGAAGGCACGCTGCTGTTACTCACAGTTTTGACAGAGTCTTCCTATAAATCCTGGTGGGCAGCTACATGACCCGTTGTGCTTATTACACTCGCCTCCATTCTCACAAACTGGACAGGTTTGTTTGCAGCCGGGACCCCAGAAACCCTCCGGACACACTGTCAAACATAAATCATGATTATTTTTTCCTGCAAAGCTGTGCTCATCTTGAATATTTATCGCCCGACGCTTGTGTGTGTGTGTTTGTGCGTATGTGTTTGTTTGTCTGTACAGTCAGCGAAATATCTCATGAATCACTGGACAAATTTTAATGAAACTTTCAGAAAGTAATCTTTAGATCGACATCTACAACTGATTCGAATTTTGAGTCAGTCGGATACAATATGGCCGCCACAGCAAAGCGATCTCAGCAAACACAAAAATGGCTAAAACTAAAATTTGGTGTGGCAGAAGCTGTGACTAATTCCCAAATTATCCTCTGAGCACTAAATGATTGTGCAAGATTTGTGTTTAAAACGTTATCATTAACTATTGGAGTCAACTCTGTCTGTTTGTGAGCAAAATATCTCGTAAACCAATAAACAGATTTCAGTAAAACTCTTAGAAAGTATTTAGTTACCTTAGAAAACCCAAAAATGGCTATGACTAAGATTTTTACCCAAGATTTAGTGTGATAGGAGCTGAATATCAATCCCAACCCATCTTTGTTTACAACTTCGGCAAAAATTGGTTGGAGTCAATCCTGTTTGTCTGCTAGCAAAATATTTCCTGAATTATTGGACAGAATTCAGTAAAACTTTTCTGAAAGTAATCAATGGGTGTAAATCTCCAACTAATTAACTTTTAAAGTCAACCCAATTCAAGATGGCTGCCACAGATAATTGTCTTTAGCCTACACAAAAATGGCTGAAAAGATTGAATTTAAATTTGGCATAATAGCAGCTGAGAGTCCTTCACAAAAATTTCTCAAAGCACTAACAGATCATGGAGGTTATAGCATGAGATCTCTCATAATGTTGTTTTTTTCTCTTTTTTTTTAAGGTTTGACCAAAATGACTACAGCTGTCATTTCTCAACATAAAATAATCTCAGTCTAAAACTCCAGCGTGAAAGGCAACGGGCAATATGCATTCCTTCAAGAAATGCTAGGCTTGTTTTTTTAAATAAATGTGTCCTCACTCACAGTTCTCACAGTGCTGTCCAAATGTCCCAGCTGGACACCTGCACTGTCCCGTCACTTTGTCACACGGGGCTCCGGTGCAGTTACAAGGATGGACGCAGCCTGCTCCAAACCTTCCCTCAGGACACTCTGACACAAACAGGATGGATTTATTTCAACGCAGTATGAAAATATAATAAATCAAATATCTCCACTTCCTATGGTCGTATACCTCGTTCACATTTCTCGCCGTGATAGCCAGGAGGACATTTCTGTTGGCACGCTCCAGTCACGTGATCGCAGGACACTCCCGGAGGACAGGAACACTTCTTCTCACAGCTGAACCCATAAGTTCCTGGTTTACATTCTGGACACAGAACCGAGCCCTGGATCAGTTTATTCAGTACAAAATGCTGTCAAACAAGGGAGAAATAAAAAACTACCCTGCTTGTCTCATTCCAGGAAGTATCAAATATAGAGTTTCTCTTTGGGTCTACACAGTGTTTAAGACAGTACTCATCTGTCTGACTCATTCTGTAAACATAAAGACTCAGTTTTAGGGACAGTTTTTCTTTTTCAAACCATTTGTTGGATTGTTTAGGTGCTTTGGAAGCTGCATGTTTAATGTCAAAGTGAGAAAAAGTGTGTTTTTAAGTGCTTATGTAGCATTTCAGAACCAGAAATCTAACATCTATTCACGATTAGCAAGGTTTGCACAGGAGATGGAAGAACCAACTATTTCCCTTGTTTTCTTTCTTTGTGACATGTTATTGTGTGTTTTCAGTGTTGTTTCTTGCATGACCTCTGGTCGAGTTTTGTTGTTTGACTGACATCTTACCTTCCTTGCAGGTGTTGCCCTGGTAACCAGGTTTACAGATGCAGGTCCCGTGGTGGCGGTGACATTCCTTAGTGTTTTTCTGGTCACACTGACACTCCTGAGAGCATCCGGCTCCAAAGGTCCACTTAGGACAGGCTAAAGAGTTTTTAAAATGGGAAAATGAGACATTGATGATTTTATTTAAAGTGTTTTTTAGCTTGACCTTGACAAACTGCGACTTGTGACGTAAAAAGCTTCAGGTAAAAAGGTTAAAAAGCTGGGAAACAGTTGGACTCACGGAGGTGACAGAAGCGTCCATAAAGTCCAGGATCACACAGACAGGCTCCATACGTCCGGTGGCAGCGGCCATTATTGGCACAATTACATTTTTTGTTGCACTGCTTCCCATAGAAGCCCTTAGGGCAGCCTGGACACAAAATACACATTTCAGATTGTATTTAAGTTCTCTGTAACAGAAAGTACAGGACAACACAAAGTCTTGTCTGGAATAAGTGGAGTAGCTCACCGTCCTGGCACAAATCTCCACTCACACCTGGAGGGCAGCGGCAGCTTCCATTGACCGGATCACAGCTGGCACCGTTTTTACACTTACAGGCGAAGGAGCAGTTTTTACCGAAATACCCGTCAGGACATGCTGTGATAGAGAAGTCACATTTAAGATTTGTAACTCACACAGTCTGGATTCAAATTAACAAACAGGTGTTTGTGTGTGACTGATGAAAACTCACACTGGTTGCAGATGATTCCCGTCCATCCTTCAGAGCAAACACAGCCGCTTCTCCAAACGTTGCACATCCCGCCATTCGTGCAGTCGTCACAGGTTAGACTGCAGTCGCTGCCAAAAGTGTCATCTAAGCACACTGAAAACGACAGAATATTCAATGTGACCCTTTAAATAATAAAAAAAAAAATTGCATTTCTTTTTATGTGTTTTCCAATTATAATGCTTTGTCACAACACATTTTTGTACACAACCTTAAACACATTCATATTTAGTTCGACAGAAATCCCTCCTCACTGCCATGTTGTACATTTGAATGTGCTGAAATCAGATGTATAAATAAGTTGGATAAGTGTCGACAAAAAATAGTAAAGCCTCCCTGCTTCAACCAGCTGCCAGGCCTCATAAACTTCAGCATTCCTGCCAGTGAAACTGTGGTGGTTTATTGCTTTGTAGCAACAGTCTGAGAGCATGAAGCAAAGTAATTAACCCCCACAGTGTGGTCTGCTGCTGCCCTTGCTAAATGAGTCTGTCTGAAACTTTAACAAGAGCCAGGTAATCAGATACAGGTTTCCTCCTAATGATAATGAGTCAATACTAACAGCAGGAGGGGAAACTCACCAAATTTCTCTGCCAGGCTGCTCTCAGCCCTCAGCTCCCCCTCGTCATCTTCGTAGTCATCATAACGCTCCAGAGGTTGGCCGTAATCCTGCAGCAAGGTGAGCTGGGGGTGAATAAGAGGCAGCTCGATGGTTCCTCCACTGGAGAAGGCCTCAATCGCGCCTTCAAGAGCTGCAAATGAGGAAATAAAACTGTGCACTTATAAGGAAATTACACAAAATGTGGAAATAATTATGTTTTGCATATCTGTACACTTTCATAAAAACAAATTAAAACAACACTACTGTTGTTTTTTTTAGACAAGTTTTAAATTAATTGGTCTACAGTTTGTGGCTCTCATAGACAAAGATCATGATTTGTATAAAAAACTAGGTGGGCGAATCTGTTCTGTGAGAGAGAGAGAAAAATAAATGCAGTCAGCATGTTTGTTGGATCACAGAAAAAAGTTTTGTTTTCTCTACATCTACATCTGGACATTTCTCCCCCTTAGCCTTGTTTCTTTCCTTATTTTCTAACCACTATTCCCGTCTTTAGGTTTTAAATGACTAAGCACACAGGATTTTCTATTCCAGCTCAACATATTGTCAGGTTTCTGGTGCAATTCCTCCTTGTTGGATCTCCTTAACACGGTTGCTGATACTTACGGATGCAGGAGCGCCGGTCCTCGTCCAGTCGGAAACCCCGACGACAGAAACACTGGAAGGAGCCGGCAGTATTCTGACAGGTGTGTTCACAGCCACCATTAGAAGCCAGACACTCATCTACATCTAAACACAGACAGCGCAGAGTCAAAAAGCCTTTGCTGCATCAGGAGGTGAAGCTGCCCTTTAACAAAGACTACACTGTGATTAACCAACCTAGAAAGTGAAAGAGACTGTGAAAATGTGGTTCATCATACCATCACAGCTGCATCCATCTGAGTTGAGTCTGTGTCCTGCTGAGCAGTAGCATTCGTAACCTCCGGGGTAGTTGGTGCAGTCCTGCTCACAACAGGAGCTCTGTTCTCCGCACTCATCAACATCTGCCAAAAACAACAAGCAGGAAGACAAAAAACTGTGACCTAATGTGGAGATACGCTCTACTGAGCACTAAAAAAAAATCTTTTTATGAGACAATATAAAGTGTGCTGATTTAACAACCAATTAAGGCTAAAGTTGCAACTAAATAAAATAATTTTAGCCCTGAACTTTTACTTCTGACCCTAAAAATCTTGGTTCAGTAAATGCTCACTTGTTCTCAAACTCAATAATAAGGAACAATTTGGGTTTGTTTCTTTTGGGGGTTTTTTTATTTGATTTTGGGATGGTGTTTCACTAGATGAACTTAAGAGAAAAAAAAACTCCAAGAAGGTAGAGACAAAGAAAATGTGATTTTAACACTTTCTAAATTATTTTAAAATCATTTTTATGCTCAGTTGCTAATGTCCTAAGTACAGGTATTTGAAATAAATCTAGCCGAAAACAACACTGCAGCACAAATGAACAATAACGAAAAATAAATAAAAGTGTTCATATTTAGCTGAAACTCATTCAGTAGGATGAACTTTAGGGATATCTTGGAAAATGGAAACTAGAACTACTTCTAACATTTAGAACTAGTCATCAAGGAGACATTTATTGCAGGATCTTTTAAAATCCACAAACTAACCTACTACGAGAGGAAATAATGGTGTAGATACATACAAGTACACTAAATTGTGTTTTACTTTGATAGCATTCACATAAAAATAGATCATTTTTACATCATATCCTGGCCTTTTCATTTTCCACGACCTACCTGTTGCCATATTTTCTCAGACTGTGCTGCTGAGTTTTGCATAGTTAACTTTCTCCTTGTTTATTTGGATGAAAAATACCAATTTACTGTCAGAATTTTCACAATATAACAAGCTTGATATATAAACTTGATCAATTAGTTTGCTATCACAAAAACCAAAAGAGCTTCTTCTAATAGAAATCAATAATGTGACGGCACTGTGCGAAGATGTCGCTTTGATAAATGCAGAAAATTACTAAAAGGGAAAATGTCAGAAGGTAAAATGAACAGGCTTCATCTCTTTAATAGTTACATCTGTCATCAGAGTTTATTGAAATATTGCTGGCTGAAGCAGAGAAGCAGAGAAATGGAAGTTGTGATTTTAGCCCAACATATTGTCTGTTCTAACAACTTTAATGCCACAAAAACAACAGTCATGGCTTCTTAAAAAGGCAAAAATTGATGCACAATCTAAACAAAATTGACATCTATATTTGAGTTTCTCATAAATAACAACTCAACCCCAGAAAAAGTGTAATTTCTTTATTAACTGTTTAACTGATCTCCTTTTAAAAAAGTAAACTGCAGAGTTTATTAAAGATAATATACATTAAAGAACAGAGGGTTGTTTGAGTGTCTTCAAACTGAATAAAGGACAAACTTGCAGATTAGTTTTGCAGCTTTTAATTTATTATTTTAACACTACATTGACTTTATCTACATCTTCTGATCCTTTGATGAAGAGTCGCTTGATAACATTGTAATGTCAAAAAGTTTGTTCTATTTGTAAAATGAAAAGATGCAAAAATAACCACTCAGTTCATTCTGTTTGTTTCAGCATATATTTAAAAAACTAATATCAATTTAAAGACAATAATATACATTAAATCAAGTCAGTTTGTAGAATATTTTTTAAAACATGAAATCTGATGAAAAAAATGAAAGCTGAAAACAAAACCCAGGGACCAACTTCCTCCTCCATTACATAAAAAAGCTGATAAATTATTAAAATTACTGCTGCAAATAATTGGAAAGTTGCTGTGAATAAATGCTGATTTCGTCAGTGTGAATGTACTGCAGCCTCTCACCAACACAGGTTTTGAGGTCATCATCCAGCTGGTAACCACGGTTACAGCTGCAAACGGGCCCGCTGCTCGAATGGTGGCAGTGGTTCGAACATCCGCCATTGTTGGTCTCACAGCTATTCACGATCTCCATCTCAATTCCTTAAGTTCACAGTAAGATCAGAAAGTGTGTGTGATAAAATATGTTCTGTCAGCCAAGTATGAGGTTTTACGCATGCAATAACATTTCAGGCGGGGATTTAAACTGACTGTAACACTGTTTTCCATCAGATCCCAGCTCATAGGCAGCGTTGCAGACGCAAGAGTAAGAACCCAGAGTGTTGTGGCAGCCGTGAGCACAGTTGGCTTCTTCTGTCTCACACTCATCAATGTCTGAGGGAATATAAATTTTAAAAAAGGCATAAAGTATAATGCATGTGGTCTGCAACGGTTCAATAACATCTGAAATATGGTTATCACAAATCAAATGTGCCTAAAAGCTATTTGTGTACCTGCACAGTGCTAGCTGATCCTAACCACACACTGACTACAGGGTTATCCAACTTTTTTAATTTACAAGGTTATAGTTTTTATTATTTCAGGTCATGACGTTTTTTTGTATTTTGCTTTTGCAAAACAGATCTTGTAAATTTGAGCAGATGGAACTATTTTTAAAGAGGACTCATTCAGCAGCTGTTTTAAAGCCTTTAACTGGATCGTTAAATTGTCAAATTTCCATGTTTTCTTTTGTCTCTCAGCACTGAACTTTTACTTCAAGCTGCTGCTTATGTCCCTCTGATAATACTCAAAGTGTGATTAGTGGTGAATCTACCTTCACAGGTTTTCCCATCTTCAGCCAGCTTAAAGCCAACCTCGCAGCCACACTGAGCCTTTCCTCCAACGACCCGACACTGATGCATACAGCCTCCGTTCTGATCCGCGCACGAGTTCTGCACTGTAACACAAAAAAGGCTCACACACTCGTCTACACAAGTGCACATCATTCAGTGGAAACACTTCAGGCACAGCAGAAATCTGCAAAGCCCAAGTGTTCTACATCTTAATGTACAGCATGTAGAGAGCTTTAAATCTCCCCATGTTTCACCTCTATCTTTCCCACTCTCTCTCTCTCGCTCTATGCATAGCTTGGTGCACATTTAACTTGTGCAAGCCTGTCTGGCGTCTGCAATGAGAGCCTTCAGCTCTGCAAAAATTAGAGGAAACGGTTTCCGAGCCAACAATTACAAAGTAAAAGCATTTGAAAGACAGTCATTTAAAAGACAGCACAAAATGTATAATTTCCCCATCTTTGGAGAACCGTACTTGAATGCACAACTTCGGAAATTGGAGAGATTAAAAAGATGCAAGAACATGAGTACACTAATTTAGAAAAAAAAAACAAGAATCACCATAGCTCATTCCAACTTGATGTCTTATCCTCTGAGTGATGGCTAATCGTGTTCCAGCTCAGACATCCTGAGAGATAATTATAATTGGCAGCAGAAGCACCCAGTGTTTTTGTTTAATGTTTTGATCAAATCTTTAGTCACACCTTTCTGATCTTATAAAGTTCTGTTTAACTGACTCTCTTTCTTTCCTCACTGAGACATCCAATTTCTGTTTTTCCTCCTTGTCTTCTGTTTTCTGTTGATGTTCATTAAAGACTTTGGAAACATGGGAACTCACGTTTACAGTGCTTGCCATCCTCTGCCAGCACGTAATTTGGCTTGCAGCGGCAGCGAAAATGAGAAGCAGACTGCTGCACGCAATAGTGTTCACATCCCCCGTTTCTGATGGCACATGTATGGACAGCTGAAAATGCAAAAGAAAGAAAAAAAGGGGGGGAAACTGTAACAAAATGCCAAGGTTTTTAAGATGCAAAGTCAGAGAGAATAAAAAGAGGAAACTTGAAAAAACAAATCGGGATCATGTCTTCTAAAGAGACTAAATTGAAAGAGGCCATAGCGGATATTCCCACAGATACTAAGAGAATACCTCAGACAATTGTTATGCTTAGAACCATTAGTGATCCATCACAATGAAAGGCCAGAATTAACAGAGACGTGTGATTGACAGGGCGTCTACAGTGGATGCACACTCGCACACTCGTACACTGATGAGGCTGAGTGCAGCGTGAGCTCAGGGGTCTTCCTGGCCTGACTTTCTCTCCTCTTTGAAGCAACAGATGGATCTTTTTAGTAAAAAAATAACAGGTAGAAGCCAAACAAAGACTGTGTTATTCATACTCAGAAGCTGGAGTCAAGATTCATCCATCTCAAGTACACGTCAAACCACAGAGAGCTTTCCAGCTCAAATATTATGCAGCGACACGCTAAGTGTGTGGGATACAGCTGACCTGAACAAGGCAGCTCAGGAGACATGCAGAGCTGAGACTGAATATATTTAAGGACATCAGACTTGGTATATTTGTTACAAAGTAGAAAAGCTAGGGGGAAAAAAAAAAAACATTCTCTTGTATAAACAGCATGATTTCAGAACTCAAACTGGTGGCGCCTCACATGAGCCTCACCTGCAGTCACTTAATATGTGCATTTTTAATATTGGTGCAATCTGTTATTTCTTTATCCAACAGCTGTCACACAAAAGCCTCCCAGGGACTGTCGGGTCCCTGCAAACTCTATTCTATAAAAAAGTAACAATGAATCCAAGAATAACATCATATTCTACACTGTAAATGTCATTCAGGACACTCAGCATACACTCCTGATCAGAGAAGCCAGCGCCACGTTTATACACTTTTTATTCCATTAGCTGTTCCTGAAAAATCCCAAGCTAATACATCTGCTGAGACAGGATCAACATAAAGGTACTGAGTTATCACTTACACTGAAGGCTGAATTTACATAAACAATTTTTTTTCTACTTTTTCATAGCAGAAATAAAGTATTTCTACAATATGAAGTCAGTGAATCTATTTTTTCGAGATTTCTAAATGCAAAAAGTAGAACATCATACCGAATACTGTGTTATGAATTATTGTTCAACTTAATAACCTGTTCCTTAGATTGATATACAAAGTTCACTCTATGTCTGATAGGGAGCAATAAATGGCTGTTCTGTTTTATTGTGTCATATAATTTGAATGTCCTCTGAGTAGTTAACTCAAACACCAAAATGTGGACCTAAAAAATCCAGGATTTTACCAAAGGCGATGGGAAGAAATCCACCTGGGTCATTACTCACTTCTCATATGGAATCATTATTATAAAAAAATCATCTGGTTTGCTTCATGATATGAACCTCATCAGTTTTTACAATATTTATACAAAAATTATTTTAGCAGAACAGACATTTTAACTAAGATTAATACACTTTAGGATACATTTAATCAAATAAAAAATGTGCAATTTGGTGCTAGACAAGTGCACCGTGCTCTGATTGGTCACATTGTTCTGCATTAGTCATGTTTATACTAATAAATACTAATAATACATTTTACTGGATTCAACATTTATAATCACTCTTTGAGTGTAGAGAAGCTTCTGGCCCTTTTAATACGTGTTTTAAGAAATAAAAACAAAATTACTCACAAAACCTTTTTGAAGGGTTTAAGGGGGGACATTTTTACATGTAGGCTTAGCTACATATAGCTCATAAACCAAATGACAATATGAGAAAAAAAAAAATGATTAGTTGTTGCAATCTTAAAAAGGATGCATGTTTGAGTTGATACAATCACAACTGGAGAGAACTCTTTACCAAACCATAACACTTCCTTTCACCATTAAAGTGGATGTCACAACAGTTATCAATGTGGTTCACACGAGTAAAAAGACTTGGCCATGAAAAAAAAATGTTGATTTATTTCTGCAAAATAATCACACAATAATACCCGAGTGTACTTTAAAAACCCTCCAAAACAGTGTTTCATTGTTTATGAGAGTTTTAAGAAGCAAGGTTACATTTCAAAGAGCCGCTGAATGGCTTCCTATTGAGGCTTAATTGGATTAAATGAGGGACTTAACCACAAATTATACTATTACCACATTGCAGTTGATGTAACTTGAGCTGATTTGACATTTTTCTTCCATCCTGTGTTTCTAGGCAGTGCGAGCAGTCATTTTACTGATATTTATTTACCTACAGGAACAACACTGTTTTGTGTTTCTGCCATTCTCTTTCTCCATATGGTTACCAGCTTATATAAAAGGAATCATTGCCACAAAGCTGAGAGTTTTACTCACGGAGGCAGGTGCGTCCGTCCACGTGAAGACGAGAGGCAGGGAGGCATTCGCAGAAGTAGGAGCCCCTGGTGTTGATACATCTGTGCTGGCAGCCTCCGTTGTGGACCTGGCATTCATCAATATCTGGGAAGAAGGACGCAAACAGAAAGAGCAGGAAAAGACGTGAGTGCAATTTGACAAAACCTAGTCTTAAGTAAAAAATTAAGCCCAAATGAACTGCCAAGCTGTGAGTATTTTAATAACGTAGGCTTTAGGATAAAGATGTACCCCTGGCAGAGAGGAGATGATGGATGAGAAGGGGCGGGTGGTGTCTTGCAAGTACACTGCAGCTCAAACAAACATTGGCCCCATATGGGAACAACTACTGAATACTTAAAACCAAATTTAAATTCTTGCCGCTCTTGTCAGAGCCCCCTGAGCGAGCAAACTTATGGAAACTTGAATCGAAGGATGCAAAACATAGACATTCTTCCACGCCGAGGGTGTCGAGCATAAACAAATAAGGGAAGCAGGCTCTTTATCTGAGAAAGTCATGGTAAACGAAACTTGACGCCCTCACCGTGTGACCAGATTTCTAATCAAACAAACCACGTTCCTAGACAGTGCACAATTCAGGGGTCAGAGACTAATACATTGTTTGAGAGCTCTGCAGCGGACCCCCTGTGAGAGCTGAACTGATTTATGAAGCTTGTCTCTGTTTGAACTTTGAGTTCAAGATAATTAGGACATTAAGTCAAACCTGTTCAACTTCACGCTGGTGACAAGTCCCCTATTTGCTTCGGAGCTGCAGAAATGATCACTGTGGATGTAATGGCTGCAATAAATGATGTGATGCATTAAAAAACAGTGAGTAAGAAAATGCTTTAGCTGTTGGTTGATGTCTGTAAAAACAGCTAACACTTCATAAAAGCCTGTTAGGCGGTCTGGTGTGATGCGCGTCGGGCAGAACAGTCCTGACCTCAGGCAGCTTCTGTCAGCAGGAAACTATTTCAAGAATTCATTGAAAGCCCAGTGTAAAAAAAGGAAGAAAGGTGAAATAAAAGTTCAATCACCAAGCTGATGCTAATCAGCTCAATTATTTCTTTCTTTTACTTAAGAAAAAAGAAATTGTTTGTTTTTTTGAATGGAAATCTTTGACATACCAGATGCCTCACCGCAGACCAAATATATTTTTCCTTCTTCAGCCACTGATTTTTAAAAAAATGACAAACAGTTAAATTAAAACAAACTGCATAAAGAATGTTTATATTGTGAGATACAACAACAGGCCAAAGACTTGAGGGCTCAAAGACAAACTATATAAGAGTGGATTCATTACTTCAATTCAACATGTTTCACTGAATAATCCTAATGGTTATGGCAGTAAAGGCAATCTTTTATATGGTTCATAGAGAGACAAAAATGGACACGAGAGTCTTTAAAACACAGCAAGAAAACTTTTATCACTGTGGGATGGAGGCATCACTGCATCTGCTTGTACTTTAAACATCACCACCTGAAGGTTTTCATGCATATGTGACTTGATATTTTGACATAAATCAGGTCTGAGCGAGGCCCAATCCCTGTCACCTTGATATTATTGCAGAAAATGTAGGGCTGTAACATAAAATGTTTATGGGAATATGATACAAAAAGGGAACAAAAATGCACCTAATAATAAAAAGGTCAGCATAAAGGGACTAAATCGAGATTCATAACGACTCATGTAAAGCCTCTGGCTAAACTTCTCTGTAATACCCAACAGCATCTTAAAATATAATGTTTGGAGCAGAAACAGACTGCTAAACTTTCCTCCTTTTGGTCTATTTGCTGCCAAACTTCAGCTTCCCTTCATCCAGGAAAGCTGGCAGGAGCCACCCATTCAGTTTTTCCATCAATGGAGCGTGCCGGTTTTTGGTTTGGTTTTCCATGTAATGAGAACAGCTCTGCGGAGCTGCCGTTCCTCTGCCGGCTGCAGCTCGGAGTCAGCAGATCCCCTCCAACTTAGTTTAGTTTCCACATCCAGAACACGATCTCTGCCAAACTTGAGCCAAAACCTCAGCAGCCACTGGCTTTTATGCCGAGTCCATTAATGCTCTGCCCAAAGCCCAGAGTCGACTCCAAGGAAAAAAAATATTGCATGTCAGTTTACAAGTGTTTATTGTGTACAGTAGTTGTTTCAGAAAAGTCTTGACTTTTCTCCAAAAATCACATTTAAGACCAGACAGAAAAACAGCAATATAGTAATAACTATGAAAATAGAAATTTCTGGGAAAATTCAGAGTGAATGTTACGTGCTGAGGGACTTTGCTGAAATCTGCTGAGGAATCTGAAACTGAATTGATAAAGCTAAAAGAATCATTTCTCATTCACCCATTTACACATACTCCTTTCAGTTATATATTTTTACACACTATATTATGCACTTTTTATATTCTTACTCGTACACCAATGATCATGTCAGTGGGCTGTAAGGGCACAGTGTCTTTACACTTCAGCGTGCTGCAGAGACCAGGGATCAAAGCTCAGTCCCTCCAAATGGAAGACGACCATCTGGCCAAGCTGCCCCCATCCTCTCCCCCAGTTAAAAACAAAGCTAAAAAAAGCAGCAAAAGGTTAGGTAAAAGCTAAAAGTAGCAAAAGACAAGCTAAAGTAGCAAGTATCAAACTGTTCGCTAAAAGTATCTAGAAGCTAAAAGTTGCAAAAGGTTGACTAAAAGCTAAATGTAGCAAAAAGCTACAGATAAGTAGAGACAAAACTAGAGCAAATATGCTTTAGTAGATTTCAAGGAGAACAATTTTTTGTATGAAAGAGCTCTCAGAGCATCTTCCTGGTGAAAATATTAGTAAATGAAGTTGAATATTTTGAAAAGTATAAAACTTGTAGCACTCATTTCCTGAAAGAGCTGAACATTTCGATAAATTAATGGCTAAAAAGGCATAAAGTACACAGAAAGACAAAATGTCTGGAAAAACAAACAAACAAAACAAAACAGGAAACCAATAATGTGAAAGCTGAATCAGCATTCACACAATAAATATAAAACATGTTTCATTGTGCAGGTTTTTCTGTGAGCATTGTAACCTTGCCAAGCAGAAAAATAAATATTTATAAGACCACAGAAATAATCACAAACATATCTTAATATATTTTTGCTCACTCATTTTGTCCTAAGAGGCAAATAATTTAGAGTCTAACAGCAGGTTCACGCTGTAAATCACTGAGTTTGGTTGTAAAATGATCACTTACCTGTTGCCAGGTAGCCAAAGTTGTATCCATGGTATCCATGGTAACAGTAGGGCCTGTAGCAAGTCCGTCTATAGTAGTTGTATGGGTAGTTTGGAGCCAGACATACTGTTACTTTAATGACCACCAGAAAGACAATCCACCATCCTGATGCCAAAGCCATACCTTGAATGTGGCTTCTCACAAAATGTTCAAAACTGGAGTTTTATTATCCAAGACCTACTTATATGAATGACTTATTCTCCAGTGAAGATTTCCAGGCTGGAATATTATGTTAAGTACTCCTTATTCCCTCTGCCTCCCTCCTTCCATCTCCTCCGTTTCACCCTCCCATCTAACAAAACTCCATTAAAGATCCTCCTCTTTCTTTTTCTGCTGTCTTCACACTTGACTCCAACTCCCAACTTCACCTCCCTCTCTCTCAAGTTCTGTATAAACTACAAATAAATAATAATTTTCCATTTCGCCAGCAGACAGTGAGTGATTTCTTTCGTTTACTGATTTATGACATTTCATTACCAGGCTTTTCTAATTTATAGTTTCTTCAAAGAATACCGTGTGATTCAAGGTGAGGATTTATTTGGGCACAGACCTACAGAACAAAAAATGAACAGACCAAAGAATGTGCTGTCTGTAGTCTTTTTTTGATATTGACATGGATTTTTAAAAAAAATTAAAAAAAACGGCCACTAAAGAAATGCCAAATTCAATGAGTGCCAGAAGTCAAATACAGTATTTTTAATCCAAACATCTGAGAAAGGAATGATCCTTAAAGGGAAAAAAAGTCTATTCGGGAGCTTAGCACTCTGCTCTCACATCTCGTGCCAAGTCATACAAACAGAGCAACAGGATTACAGCAGCACTTTAAAGAACTTATAAAACTGCAAAAAAACATGTTCTTGTTCAGCAACCCTTCATTGATTTGAAGAGAAATGGCCTGAAGAGAAATGTCCCATAGAGACCTCTGCAGTATGAAATGACTGAGCTTAACTTTTAGAACTTTTCTGTTTTGTTTTGTTTTATAACGTAGCTCAGACCAGAAAAAAATTATAGTTCTTGTGACATCACATCGTACACTCGCAACCCTGCTCACGAAAAAAAAAAACAAAAAAAAAAAACCAGATCCTAAGAAATTGAAATAATGTGACAATGATACCAACTGGGTGGAATAAAAGCTGTCTGCTCAAATACAAATGATAAACAGCCAAGAGTGTCAGCTTACTGGAATCGAAAGAAAAAAAGTAATAAAAAGAGTCAAAGAGAAAAAGCTGAAAAGATATTTTTCCTTGAATATCAGTCTTTTCAGCAGCTACCATCATCCTGGGGTTTATAACAGAAACTATGAGTTGATTTTGTTACAAATCATTGTTGTGACACGTGCCAGATGCTGGCAGAGCTTCGTGCTTCACAGCCTGAGCTGTAAAGTCTGTTCGACGTGACGGCGACATGTTGACACTGCTGCTCTGCCCCTCAGTCAAACAGCTGCTGCTGCTTTGATTGGCGTGTCAGTGCTTAAAGTCAAAGCAAATTAATACCTAAAAAAGAAACTTTGCTCGGGTTCCCAAAGGTTTTTGAGATTTTTTTTTTTTTTTTATTTGCTCAGAACAAAAACTGTGTTTGCTCAGCTTTTTGTCCGCCAAATGTCAACATCCCACAGTAAAATCTCACATTGGAAACATATCCTAACGACAGGATTCCTCAAAGTGTGACGTGGTTTTGTAAAGTCATCTTTACCGTTAACTAAATGAATGTTGGCTCTAATAAGAGGCTTAAACAAAAAGCAGATCACTTTCTGCAGATGAGGCAACACACCTGCATCTGAAGACGTAAACATCTACAGCACTTCGTACTCCTGCCAGGTAAAGACAATTAAAACATTATTTCTGCAGGTAGCCCTTTTCCTCTAATATACACACACCAGTGGCAAAGGGCAGACGGCTATGAAAGCCAGCTGTAACAACGTTCACATCACCTCTCCAAATAATCAAGTCTCAGATCAGATCTCTCAGCTATACAGGCTTCCTATGCCGTTTCCATTTTGAAATTCCACACTTTTCCTCGCTATAAAATTTATGAATTTTTTTGGCCACTTTTCACGTCAAACCATCTGTCAATTCACTGCAAATGTTTATACAGTGGTTTTATTATCTGTGCGTTTCAAACACCATGAAAAACTACAAACTGTGCACAAAAAGGACAAGAAAAAAAACCCACTTAACTTTTTTTTAGTAGGTTATGGTTGCAATTCCAGCATTAGTCTTCTATAAAAAAAATATGTTCATTTGGTGAAACTGAGTTCCTCTTTTATTCGATGTGGTCTTATTGGAAATAGTTTGGGGCTCATGGTCTTGTTTAAAGACATCAACATAAAGAGAGCTTTGGATTGGAAACCTTATTATAAATCAAACAATTTTATCACCCAAAGTCCACCTAAAGATCACGTAAAGCTGTATGAAGCTGCACGTGTCTGGGTTCTCAGTCAAAAACTCAAGAACTGAGATATTGATAGATAAAAACTAAATTGAAAGCTCGATGTAGTAAATGAACCAGAAGTGAACATCATAATGAGTATGTCCATCTTTTATATACAATTAATGTGAGAAATACTCAGAAGACAACATGGAACAATGTCGGGAAACACAAACGATTTCCCAATCTTTGTTTCTTTTCTCCATATTTGTCCAGACCTGGGAGATACTAAAACCAAATCCCATCCTTTTTCAGACTGCGTTGGATCCCTGGCTAGACTCTCCTTCAGGGTTGGCTGCTGCACAGAGGAATCATCACTGATTAAATCAATCACCCGCCTGAGATTCCACAATCAGAGACACTGACGAGACTAAAATAAATCTCATGGGAAAAATCTCAGGAAAAATTTGCTGAGATGAAATTTGTTTCAGTGCACAAATTGAAATTATCTGAAGCTTCATTATTATTATTTTTTTCCATGTTTATCGAATGAGGGGCCAAAATTTTCCATAGGGGACTTCTAACCATGAGCAAATACAATAATTACAAAAGGAAACCCTAACAAAATACATTACCTTTACTTTATCAACACAACCAGTTGTGATTCAGATTTGTCATGTGTGAACTTTGGTTTTGTTAGGTTTCGAGGTTTAAAAAAGCTGCTAAATTAAAAATGTGAGAGTTAAACAACAGACCTTGACACGTTTTGCTGTCCTCATTCAGTTTCTGTCCGGCAGGACACCTGCAGTAAAAACTCCCGATGATGTTACAGCAGAGACCCTCGCAGCCGCCGTTGGTTTCTTCACATTCGTTCACATCTGTTGGGGAAAAACGCAAAGTTTACCTCACATTAAAGCTATATTGACAAGGAAGGCTAACTGAAAGTCTGTGTTGGTTTAAACAGCACTTAGTTACACCAAATCAGATTAAAAGATTATGAATTTAGTGCAGAAATACAGAAAATGTGCAGCACTTTCTCCTTTGTCTCTTAAATCTATAAACTTCATCAGTCAAAAACCACACATAATGACTCAAATCAGACATGTGCTAACAGTCCAGCTGTTTTGTGCACACAGATACATTTCCTGCATTTATATTTTAATATGATCACGAAAAACGTTGTCTGGAGATATTCTCTACTGCAGATTTGTTTTATTTTGTGTGCCAGCAAATGGAATTTTGGACTGAGAGCTAAAAGTGATGAAATTAAGGAGGAACTTTCGTTTGCCAAATCCTAAATGACCTGCAGTACTTAAAGAGGTGCCATTTTAACATTAAGAATGATTTTTATTACACTATAAACCAAACAATATGAGCCTTTTATGAGACAAAAGCTCTGAAGGATAAAATAGTTTGCAGTCACAGTTCTTTTTCAGAAGCTTGTTGATTTTTATTTCTGGACAGCGTCATCAGAGCTTGATTTAATAGGTCTGAGTCCCGGGGTGAGGAAAAGTGCCTGACTGTAAATAAAGTTCCTCTAACTTGTAAAAAAACCCCACTGCTTTAATGCCTGAACTGAAGATAAGATACCATAAAAACAACTAGAATGAAGAAAGAAGGAGATGGTTAAGAAGCTGAATGCAACCTGAAAATGATAGCGTCCTGTGGTCAGGCTTTGTGTGTTTGGGTTGAGTGTGTGAGGACGTCTATTCTTTCCTGACACCCCTGAGGCCACACACCTGTGTGGCAGCTGAAGCAAACAGGACCAGAGTCAGTGTCACGCTCATAGTTCGCAGCATCTTTCTGCCCAATAAGCGAGCAGGAATGTCGAACTGCTGTGGGTCAGGTGGGAGAGACGCTGAGTGCTTAGAGATTTGTATTTATTTACCCCATGGGTGGTTTAATGAGTACAAGATAATGTCTAGAGGACTTAAAAACAATGTTTAGATTTATCTAGGAATGTGCAAAGTTGAACCAACAATTTCTTTTCCCCCCTTTTTTAATTTAAGGTTTATTCAACAACATGACACCAGTCAAACTGATCAATAAGAGAATTGACATAACACACACATCTCTAAAAGTTTAGGCAAACATTTACAGAATTTATTTTGGTTACTGAAATGGAAGCTACATTCTTGCTTCACATTTCTGTGCAAATAGCAAGATTTCAGTACATCATTCTTTCCCGTCCATCAATCTGTCACCTGGTTGAATCGTCAGCAGTGTGACCGAACATACAGGGTGCTGAAAACAAGACTTGCTACCTCCTTCAAAGAGGAGAAGCATTTAAAGTCCATCACCATCCCGTGAACACTGAGTCACCGCGGGTGGCACGACCCGAGTCTTGTGTTGGAGCACACATTCTACCAGAGAGAGGTCAGATGCTTGAAGCATCACGGTCTGTCTGCAGTCCAATTTATGATCTTACTCAGAGTCAAAGGCCAATGCTCCAGGTTGAACCCCTGCAGGAGGAATCACATGAGACCATGAGGCAAATGTCTACATATATATGTGACACAAGCCAATCACAGGTCCCTCATTGTATCAGAAAGTTTACATTACTGACACATCAAAACATCACTTTCAGAATCATAATTCTAGACGTAATATACACTGAATGAAATGCTTATTGGGAATATCTGAGCATTCAAATACAACAACTCTGTATGAGTCTTTAAAATCATTAGACTGCTATTAATGATTCATGTTTGTTCAGTACAAATGTAAAAAAAGGTAACATATTTTGGCCTTTTGATGGGATAAAATATTTTAGTGGACCACAGCATGGAAACTGATGAAAACCCCAACCTGGGTTAAGCTACTTTTAAATGAATAAATATACAAACAAGATGTCATTCAAAGTGAGATATCTATGCTTCATTTGTTTTAAGAAAGTTATTACATTTATATGCTGAACTGAGCCATCAAAGCACAAAGCTTAGTTCTTATTTAAAGAATTATTCATTCAAATGCATGATAATTTTGAAAGCTGTGCAGAAGTTTTATTGGGCCCCAATAAAAATAATAACAACAAAGCATTCATCTTGAGGGGGAAATAACTTATCTCTCAATTTACATGACAAATGCTTCATATTTTGTTTAGGATTTCATTCATTGACTAAATTGACAGCAACGCAAATTTGCAAAGACTTTGAACATTACCTTTGTCAGTTAATCAATTTCTTGGTGGTCTGTGACAAATACTCTGTCACACTCATGTGTTGAATATAAAGATGTGGATTGTTCTGTGAGAACACTATTGTAGTGGGAAAAAAAAAACATATTTTGTTATTATCTTCTACTGCAAGAAAAATCTAAAACAAAGATTTGTAAAACCGAGTAAATATGTGAACATCTGTGTAGCGGATGCTTCGTTCCCAAGGAACCCAGCAAAGAATGAAAAATACCAAAAGCTGAACTAAAAACTTTTGATTTTGTTTTTCAAGCTCAGCTGCAGCAGAGCTTAGGGTTGACATTCCTCTGCTGTATTGTGTGACTTTCTCTGATAAGGATGACCAGCACTTGCTCCCAGGAGGACAAGGGTAATGTCTCGACAAATCATTAGGGGTTCACCAGGCCAAAGAAAACCATCAGACCTCTGATATTATCTCAGGGGGTTATGGGCTGGAAAAATGCAGCATTCAACAGGAGTCATGAATGGGTCTGGAGCCTGCTGGTGTAATAATATGCTTTTATAATCTTCACTCCTGCTTGCATCGCAGTCCTCACAGCTGCTTTCATTTATCAGGTGCTATAAAGACGGGAACGGCCTATTTGAGTCCAGAGGTTTCATTCACAGAGATGATTTCACTGTTGCTGACCTCCGCATGTGGCAGCTGATGAAACATGATCTAAAACATGTTCTACGGCTAACCATTTGTGAACTGGAACTGATAATTTACTTTACACCTTTTAAGTAAGCTTGGAAAACTTTTTCTGACCTCCAACATAGCCAGTCCTTAAAATTCTTAGTGTTCTTTCATCCACCTGATGGCCAGATGTCCAAACGTACCTCATGGGAACTCAGGCGAAACAGCTGAACTGGGTAAATCAGGTCAACAAGGCTTGCAAAAGAGAGAAAAGTTATTTCATAAATGATGAAAGTCCCTATAGAGTCAAAGATTGTGTGAAAACTGGAGATACATTTGCATCGTTTCATTCTTCCATTCCTAAGCAGTTTCTCTTAATGCTTATTTGTCTGCAAGTTGTTTTTATAAAAGGCAAAACGGGGATGAACACACTCACCGTTCATGCAAACCATATAAATCAGTTATATTAAAATAATACTTTGCATTATATTTACACTGTATTAAGACCTGAAGCAAACTCGTAAAAATGAAAAATTCCTGGTATATCTTTTGGTAACAGCATAAGTTTCATCAGAGAGCAAGCTCTTTATGTTCCCAGTTGGATACTGAGGACTGAAACTAGTCACATCTCAAGGAGGCAACAACTTCAGGTGAATATTTAATGTGAACTAGTCAACCTGAATGCATTTATTTTTCAGCTTTCAGATAAAGTTCAACGTTGCCCCCTGCTGTTAATCCTTTGCTACATTGAAAACAATCCAGATGTGGAGGTGAACATGATATATGTGAATATATGTTGTAACTAAAACACAGCTGCCCACCACACCATAATAATTCACTGTCAAAGCTTGCTATACTTGTCGAAGTGTGTGCTCTGGTAGAATGTTTTCCCCTCCGGTTTACCACAATGGCTTTAACCAGAGAGCGTTGCCTGATGCATCCTTTAATTTTCACCCTTAGGTCTTATTTTGGTGCATTTTTAATGGAAATTCTAAGCAAAGGTTTCTTCCTGAGATGCTGTAATTGTGGCAAACATGGCAGCTGACTTGTTAAATACCAGTAGTACTGGAACTGGTATGACTTGCCAGGAAATTGAGAAGTTAAAAATGTTCCTTTAATGACAAAAAAAAACCCTAACCACATACAGATCTTGTAGAGACATTTGTACACAAACCTATTAAGTTTTCAAAAAAATATTACCAATTTAGACTGAAGCACTGTGTTTATATATTTTAGAGAACACATCATTAAGGTTTAAATGGAAGTAACATATTTGTCAATCACATTTAAAGCAATTTCTTCAACAGGCAAAGCAAGATTGTGTTTTTAAATACCTCAAGACATTTTTTTTCCTGTTAGAAAGCAATAGCCATATAGTTCAAGTTAAAATTAGTTACTTGCGTCGGGGTTTTTTTTTATCCATGTTTAATATAAAAACGTGAATTTATTGCCTAAATTTGGCTTTCTTTGAACCCATCTTTTTAAGACAAGTGTTGACAGGAAACCAGAGACGAGCAGCAGACTGTTTGACTGATGGAGGCATTAACAGGTTGAGTCTTGAGTAAATCACTTAAATCACTTTGTAGTTCGTGTGAAGTTTATTGACCTGTGATATTTCTGCATGTTTTACCTCACAGGAACTGTAAGTGATATCAAAGACTAAAATCCACTGTTTAAGTTTGTTTAGTGAACATTCTGCTCTGCTTAGCCCAAAATTCCTTTAATCCTCGTTTTGATGATCCATTTCTCTTCACCGCGAGGCAAGCCTGTCGCGTCTCAAGTGCACACATGTGTGTTCATGCGCTGTATGTTTATGATTTAAATTCTGTATTCTTTGGAGCCGGCTGCCTCTCGCTGACTCAGCTTCTTTTTTTTTATTCTGTGGCAGAGCTGACTACCACAGCTTCCTTCATTCCTAAAAACAGGCAGCCAACTTCACTTTGATGAGTCACAAAGTTTCTCCAAAAGTCGACTTCTTCACGCTGTACAGTTACAGCATTTTCTCACAGCTCTGTTATGACTGTTCATACAATGAAAGCAGAAAGAGCAATATGTCTTACAGCAACAACAAAAAAGATGCGGTGCATAAAAAAAGACCCTTGGTTTTTGTTGTTCAGTTTAACAACCAGCTGCATTTTACAGACAAAAGAAAAAGACAAAAATAAAAGTCTACTGCTAAGTACTATTCATGTCTTAATGATACTTTCTGATCAACACAGACGAATAGGAGTAAGAAATACTTCACAGACTTCGAGCATTTGCCCTTCTGACCCTTAGCGTGTGCTCTGTGTGTTTCCTGTCGGGACATGCTTTTTCCAGCTTTGACCCAGGAGTTTTTAACGTCTGGGTCATCACACGGAGGCCTGCAGGAATCCAAAAATGACTTGTTGTGATTCCAGGCTGTCTCCCTCTCAGCTGCATTTGTGAGATATGTAACATCGGTATGTGCAGAGGGAAAAATCATTCAGAGCCGTTTACCTACGGGGCAAATAGTGGCAAAAACATGACATGCGGTCACGGTTAAGATATACTGAAGGAAGGAACATTGTTGCCCCACATCCTTAAGTGTGACATGACATGCTTCCACAGTTAATCAAAGTTAACGGGAATGGCAATAAAATCCATGACCGTAGGGTTGTTTGGAAGCAATGAGCTCTAATGTTATAGAATAGCTTCCGAAAGCCACTATTATATGATTTGTTCCTAACATTAAAGCAAGATTTACTCGTGCCATTGTTTTGTTTTTAACCCCTAATGTGAAAAATGTTGTAAAATCCCATCATAGTGTTGATAATTACAGCTTGCCTAACAAAACCATTTTTATTTAATTGTGAGACAGTGACTAACTCAACAGTTGTCAAATGTAAATAAATCATCAAGTTAACATCTGCCTGCCACAGTAGGGCCTGTCAGATTATATTTACCTTTCAAAAACATATATTAGCTGAGTCAAAGCATTAAAGCTGCTGTCTGCTTCATTCATGTGCCAAAAGCTTATCCAAACTAAGGCAAAAACAGAAAGTAATATCACGATGATACAATAGCAAATAGTCATTTTTCATCAATGTTTAAATCTCTTTTAAACACGCATCCGTTTTCACTGGCTTTTAATACAGTATGAATAATGTTTTTTATGATACTTTTACTCAATTTGTTTTCTGTTTACTGTTTATATTTCTGTGTTTTAATTTATTTTGGTTTAATCTCGTTCTATGTTTGACGGTTGGCGTAAACTGTGAAGCACTTTGGTCAGCTACTGCTGTTTTTAAATGTGCTATATAAATAAAATTGACATTGACAATTTATACTTTTTATCATTTGCAATAACTTCAAAAAACTTCTAACAGAATCACTCTTGGCTCTTTCAAAGCTCCCTGAGAAAACAAGGCCTTTGCCAAGTTCGACAGCATACAGTTTACCTACAAACAGCCCATTTCATGCAGGTTATCTTCGAAAAAAAACATGTTTCATGTGATTATATAGGAGGAACGTCATTAAACCACTCCCTACTGAGATAAAGATAAGGAATAAAATATAGCCCATTCAAAGGCAGTGTTTAACACAGCTGAATGCAGAAAGGCTCAATAAGAACAAAAAATGCAAAATTTAGTGGAAGGTATATGAATCAGGGCGGATGAAACTATCAGTCCAATCTGATTCATTTCCCAAATGTATTTTCCAAACTCGTGTCTCATCTGATTTATGAAGAAGCAATGCCTCCCACCCCCACTGTGATCAGGAGTGACTTTCATCAGGAATGCTGTAAAGAGCCTAATGAGTCGGTGTGGGTGCCCAGACACGGCACAATTATGAGAGATTAGGAGGCTGTGCCGAGCGCAGTGGCAGGTAGCTGGGCAAGGACGTACCCCACCCTCTAGCGGGAACACACTCCCTCTAATTAGAGACGTCTTTCCTTCACAGGCTCGGAGCCGCTCTCCCTCCCGGCTCAACCCAATTATCTCACAGAGAATTAAAAGCTTTGGCCTGAAAGAGACATTAAACTGTTGCTACAAACCTAAATAGGCTGTTCTCTGATTCATAATTATTGTCCAAATACTACTGTATAGGCAAGAAGTTTTCTGTTCTGTTAACTGTTGAAAGCATTTTGGGGTTTTTTTCTAAAAAAAAAGAAAAAAAGAAAAAAAAAAGCCAAAAAATGATTTCTTTAAATATTCTACTGCAAAAACATAGTATTTACAACTGATATTTACTGAGATTTTGATAAATTTGAATCCTACACTTGTTACAAAGTGAAACCAGTTTGATGAAAGTGTTATTTATGTTCATCAACGTTTACATAATTAACAACTACAGATCTTTATAGGCCAAATGGTTAAACTATATTAAGACTTTATTTAACAAATTAATTTGTGTTGCAAACAATAATTCAAAGAGGAACAATTCATTACTGTAAGACAAATGTCTATTGTTTACTTTGTTGGGCTGAGGTATAAATGTGGGAAAATTACAAGGATGTAAAGAAATAAAGTGAAACTGAGACAAAAGAGTTTGGGACAAAGAGGAATGTGTGAGAAAACTCCAGCATGCTGCCTCTGCAGTGACTCCATCACTAAGATTACTCTAATTTTAACTTCTCTGGGAGTTTTAATATGCTGGCTGTTATAACAATTAAAAAGAAAAAGGATTGAATTTTTGAACAAAACATACTTTGAATAACCCACTTAAACTCCAATTTATGGTTGAGGAGCGAAAAATCATGAACAGCATGCTTATGTCACCCTCAAAAAGAGATCTAGTTTTAACTTTTTCACCTTATGTTTGTGTTTTTCCAGGTCACAACCAAAGACATCAATTTTCTCTAAAAAAGTAAAAAAGCAGACTTCAAACCTATTCACATCTGTTTTAGCTGTAACCTGTTAAATCCATCACAGAGAAAACAGGAAAGCCTGAGAATCACTGTCTGAGAACGGCTTAGCTTATCTTTTTGTAGACATTTACAACACCATTATCAGCCATTAATGTCTACAAGGCTAAATTATAAGTATATAAAACAAATGTGCTAGAACCAAAACCCTGCTATCCAACACCTTTTTGACCTTTCATGAATACACCAGTCATGGATGACAAACTGCTGCAGCTGACCTTCTCCCTATATCAGAATCTCATGCTTTTACAGTCCTTCATGCTTAGAATAAATAAAATGACAAAATTATGTGAGTTATAGGTGTGTGTTAAAATCTTTTAACCTTACCAACCACTTCCACATTTTATGCACAGTAAACTGAATAAACAGGAAACAGTTCCCATGGTAAAACTGACAGATTTGCATCCTTGTAATCCAATTACATTGTTAAGGAAACTAAATCTAACATTCTTTTTAAGCTATCATGGACATGTTTGGATCTCCTCCACATCTCTTCTACTCCCCAAAACCTATATTTTCTCAGTCAAACAAAGGGGCAAGGTCAAATGATAGTAAACTGAAGATGATTTGCTTTGGTAAATCAGTGTTTCTGCATTTTTTATTCCTAATTCCATGTAAAAGTCATTCTGTCGTGTGTAGATTTGGAACTTTAATGAAGGCCAGCAAAAAAAGGAAATCTCAGATTGAATTTGTAACTGATCCTTAACATCAATGAAAGAGATCCAATACAAACAAACACAAAAAAATCCACAGACTGTCAGTCTTGTATCCTAACTTTGGGGGAGCAACAGGTGAGAAATGGTTTCTCCATATTGTGCATTTTACAGCATGACCCATATGAACCTGCACCTCAAAAACATGACAGACAGATACCATCTGTCTCTGCTGCTGCTGCTGCTTTCCACCATCACTGTCAGTCTTGATGAGCAAAAGCAAAAACCAGTCTGCCTTCATTTTCAAATATATTACCATTGATTGCAAATGACTCCAATTTTGGAAATGCAACCTCCACTAAAAAAAGCAAACTAGACCTTTAACAACTCTGCTCTCCTGACACCTCCGTAAACAAAAATCCCTCTTCTTAAATTTGCCTAATTGAGCATACATTTGTACTAATCACATTGCGGTGATTGGCAGCAATGAACAAACGCCACATTTTGCTCTATTACATTTAAGCACAGTGAGTTAAAAGTCTCGGAGCACTACAACAAGTTATTAAGGTGATAAAAAGGCAGGTTTCAACAGGCTGCCGGACCATTAATCTAAGAAAAGACTTCTAATAAACTAAAGTAATTTCAGTGTAAAACAGCTATTTAAACAAGTCCAAAATGTGTGTTAAACAGTAACATCTGATATCATCCAGCTAACTATGGTTATTTACAAAACCTTGTTTTAAACTTTAAGATGAATTGTTGACAAAAGTTAACAAAGAAAGTGTGGAACTCTTAAAAGTTATATATACACTATTTTTATACACTTCAATAAGAGACAAATAATAATAGGAGATGTAGAGTTAACCCTAAAACTACTTTGTAATTGATTCAAGCAATCTTAGCACCAACAGTTCTGCATTTCTGCCAAAGACCTTTCATTATTACTAAAATGTTCTTTATTCTAATGTCACAATGCAAGAGGATATTTTTATACGTCCAGTCAGTCAACCAGACAGTGCTGGTTCAGTTTCATCAAAGACTGTGTGCAACTCAAAAAGACCTTCAGTAAATCAATGAATTCCTACTATTCTGATCTCCAAAACCACAAGAACAAGCATTCAGTTTCACATAGTAGGTGGAAGCAAATTAGTTAAGACAGGACAAAGAAGAAACAATCAGGATCAAAATTGAAGAATAGATTGAAGTTTGAACCATTTAACAGCTCATCAGCAAACAAACTCTGGTCCTATGTGCCTTTTCGACAAAGACGGACTAAAACATTCTTCACTTATTTTAAAGTCCTCAAGAGGTACCCACATGTGACCAGACATTAAGGTTTTGGATTACAACAAACCAAAAAAAAAAAAAAAAGATTATTTTCTTCACATATTTCCTTTCTTGATGCCATATTACTGCTACGACTGAACAAGATCTGTCAAGAACAAGCTAGTCCTTTTTACGCTGCAAAGAGCACAAACTGTGGCAAGATAAATGCTATGGTTCAGAAATCCTAAAAGGTAATCCAATTACAGTAACAGAGACAGAGTTCTTTCTGCGCAGCATTTCCCATCAAGAAACTGATCAAAAACAGCATAATCAAAACACAATGTGGGGAAGGAAAAAAAAAAAAAAAAAAGTAGTTCTTCAAATATATTCCCTGTTTTGAAAACCTTGTATTGCACTCACACATTTAACTTGGATATATCTGCCTTCCATTACAAAGAATTTACGTTTTCACAGAAGTTCCTTTTTCTTTTTCCACAAAATATGATATGAAATAAATATATATATATATTTATACACACACACTTTAACTAGGAGAGCAAAGTTTTCTTTTGCAGATTGTTGCCCAGCCACTATCTTTGTGTGTCTACTGCTGAGCCCAGATGCCAGCTTTTATAAAGACATCTGTCCCGCCTGAGGTCTGAAAGCTTTGGAAGGTGCTGATCCCAGAAGAAAGCACTTGTGTACCGATGACAGGCTGGATACCAAATACATCAGACATCAAGTGACTAAATCCTGTTGGATACAGACAAGAATGTGAAAATGGACTTCAACACAAAAACAGACAAAACATCATACAGTTGCCTTGGTAGTGCTAGCTTTAAAAAAAAAAGTTAGATAGTAACAACATAAAATAATAATAATAATATAAAAAATAATTACAATTATGTATAAATTCCGATATATTCACATAAGACTCCGCGATGGAAAAAAGGCGATCTTCAATCAGTCGCATCTGATTTACTGTTAATGAAAGATAAGAATAGCCTCCAGGCTAAAGTTCTTACATCACCATAAAGGTAAGGCACCAAAACACAAAAACAATAATTATCGTCTTACACATCTTTGTTGCGCAATGTTGCTAAAAAGCAAAACAGATGAGGGCTTCAGACAACTTTTGTGAGTAGGAGAGTAATTGGCCCCTTTGAATGACATAAACACAGTCCAGCTGCTGCACACAAACATGGACAAACCACATCAGAAGGGCTGCAAGGGGATACTGCCACATGTGACCCACGGGGAATGTTGCTGAGAGTGCCTAAGGTGATTAAATGATGGGTGAATCTGTGTGACATGGGACTCTGCATCACTGACTGGCTTCAGTATAACAAATGGCGAGGGAGTGACAGCTGAGTAAATTACAGTCATAATTATAATCCAATGTCAGCTTGTGATCAGAGCGCTAACATAAATACAACTTCAACCACAATGCTCCTTAACGTGACAGCAACACCATACTGGTATGTGCTTGACCACTAAAGTGATCTTCAAAGCGCTCTTTCTTCATTCAGCCTTTTCGTACTAAACACTTTGCAGTTGTGTCTCTTTTTACTCTGACATGATGATCATTCGGCACATCCAGGGCCCCCAAAAAGCAACAGCTGTGACTGTATTCCTGCCTGTGTCAGACTTCCATCACCACAAGTGTTGCCCCCCCCCCCCAGTCAGGTGAAACTCCCACACCATCATCTGGCAGCTCATTTAGTGCCAATCACAGAGCAATAAAACTGACACAGGGTTGATGGACCGATGCGCTCAGAGATAAAAGGTGTGGGGGGCTCCTTTGCACTGGTCTCCACTCTGAATGGTCCCTAAATATCCATTGCTTATTGTCATTATTCACAGTGCAGAACAATAATGTTCAATTTAATGTCTGGAAAGGAAGGGGGTAGAGATGTCTGCACTGAAATCAAACAGTTGTCTTTGGAAGATGGTTGGCAAGAGAACAATGATCCCCGAATTACCAAATGAAAAGGAGATAATAAAAATAATAAATAACATCCACTGTGGTTGTTAGAGCTTCAATAATAAAAAAGGGTTGAATGAGTCTGATGATGCAGACAGTTCATCTTACACCAAAAGGACAGGAGAGACAGATGGTCACAGGTGCTCAGACACTTCAGACATCCCTGAAGATCAGCTGGATGTTGGCATATCAGACCCCACATACAGTATGTTCAGTTTTAAATTTTGTATTATTTCCCTTTTTGTATTACATTTTATCTTTTTCACTTTTTTCATTGTAGATGGGTCCTTTAAACTGTGTTCACAGACAGTGATTTGTGCAAATGTTTGTTCCTCAGCCCCATGCAGTGAAGACCAGAACAGAACCAGACCTGTTTTTAATGAAGTTCTGCCTGAAGGCCCAAAGATCACGGACATCCAGGCATCCAGTATAGATGCCTTCAACAGCACAACTTCAACAATGGAGTTGCTGATAAAATATTTGGGCTTCTGGTGGGTAAGCCGACTGCTGACGTGAGGCGATTCTTGTTAAAACCTAAACAGAGTTCATGAATCACAACAAATCAGAGCTGTAGGCTTGAGGAAAAACTCAAAAATGAGTTCTTTTGAAAAAAGGGAACCCTGTTGTTCAGTTTCAGATCTTTTGAGTCCTTGAAAATGTATATGTTGTTTAGTAAAAAAAAAATGGATGTAAGGAATGCTAACACTTGCTCCATACGTTTCATGATGAAATTTTCTGTGTTAGCTTCAATTTATTTGTTAACTTTGTAAAGACAAAAGTTTTTTTTCCCCCCTTTCAAGTTTAAAGAAGGAGAAAAACTCAATTCTGAATATATATCACAGCATAGATGTTTCTGCTTACCATACTGGCAGCTGGGCCCAGTAAACCCTGCAGGACACTGACAAAGCTGGGCCGATCCTTCCCGACACCGGCCCCCATTGAAGCACACACCATAGCTGCACATCGCTGCATCAGGTGCACATGTGGACGGACAGGATGGTGGGAGAGAAGAGACAGAAGAAATGTGTGAGTGAGGTGAAAACACCTGGCTGTTTTCATGAGACTTAAACACCTGCGGTTTCAAACACTGACCTCTTTCTATCAAAGACTTCTCATCAACCTGTTAACTGCTGTCTTAAGAAGGACTTTGACTCTCCTCCATTCACACTATCCAATGTAAGAGGAATTCATCACTTGGCTCGGAGCATAGAAGCAGATTTCTGGCAGGCTTAAAGAGATATGCTAACTACATGTACACAGCATCTTAGTTGGGACAAGACCGACGGCAACAGCTTGTACAAATATGTTTTATGGTACGTTTTACATTAAACTCGCAAGTCAGAAATCATTTCCTGAGACTGACTGACTGAACTTTCACTCATTGTCACAAAGTGTGATAAAACTGATGTGCCTGGGTGAGTTATAAGAAAAAAAACATAATGCCACAGGGTAGGTTCAGCTCATCAGTCTCTTAGGAGCAGAAAATCTGTCCAGCAATGCCTCGAAGTCAGACTGGCTTTGAATCAAATGTGAAAGTCAAAGAATCTTAGATACCTAAACAATGGGAACTTGTAAGTAACTTCCAATACATCAGTCCACCTTAGGGGTGTATAAATCATCATAATCCATAAATCCAGACAACATTCATTAATCATGACAGCCTGTATGTATAATACACATGTGCCTGAGTCTCCCTGCTCATCTGATTTGTGTTGAGGCTGTTGACCATGTGAAGTACGGCACAGTTATTTATATCAAAGCTGGTCCTTGCGCCCTCCTCAGCTCAAGTCGATGCTTATTTCTGACAAGCCCAGAGGACTGACATCCTTTCATTGTTCCTCCTGCAACATGCGGACAATGGGAGTGGAAGAGGAGAAGAACAAACTTGAGCAAATCATAAAAGGAGTACAAATGAAAATCTTTCCTCAGGTTGTCTGAAAGTCGTCTTAAATTACATTCATCTACCAGACATGAGTTTCTCTTCATGTAATCCTATCAAAGAGAGCATAATCAATCAGAAAACCACGGAATGCCCTTTCTAATCTCCTTTAATGGCTTTATATGGTCAAAGTGAGGGCCTCAGTGTGCTCAGTAAAGTTTAAACAGACTCAGCATAGAACATGTATACCTAACTCTTAAACAGTTTGGTGACATACAGTTGAACTGAATTTAACCTGTGAAAACTTTATGTGTGAGCCTTTGAGAGACATTTTTCATTTACGTCACCTTTTACAGAACCACTCAGGAACAGTTAAAATCCCATTGTCCTGTGTGTCGTCACTAATGAGCCGCAACCGTCACACAGGCGTCTTTCACTACTAAAACTTGTAGTTGTTATTTAATCAATGATGTCTCATTAGTGTTTCTGAACCCCAAAAAGCAAAAACAGATGCCAAACTAACACTGTCTCCAAAAGTAGAGTATATGGCTACAAAATGGGAGAATGATGCAGAAATACTTGAGTCATGTTTTGAGGCTAATAGATAATTTTTTAATCAGCAGCTGCAGAAACTAAAATCAGGTAACAATAAAAACTGCCAGTTTTAATATCTGTAATACTTTTGTAAGTGGTGCATTGATCTCTCAGTAGAACTTAATTTTTTTTTATATAACTGTGTGTAAAATCCCTGCAAAACAGAATGATGCACTGGAGCAAAAACACCAAAATATTATAGCTGTAAACATCTGATGAAATCATGTATCTCCAATAGATTTACACACATAAAAACATGCTGAATTTAATATTTAGTTTTTAAAGAAATCTTTTCTTTACCGTCTTCCATACATTACGTAAACACCACAACAGTAGATGAACAATAACAGTAGTAGAGGTTCTACAAACCCTGTAAAATACATCTGTTTTATATGTATTTATATTTAAATAAACAGCTTTTTATTCCATTTGTGAACCTACAGAAATCTCACTCCAACAGGAGTAACAGATTCCCACAGCAAATCTCATGACGACTTCCAGTCCCCTCATGATTATGATTATTTGGCTACAAAATCATTGCCACTGTAACTTATCCAGTCCTTTTCAGTGATTAAATAATCTGAGAAAATTTTAATGGGGTGAAAGAAACCAATGACAGGAAAAAAAAAAAAAACAACCTAGTGGTCAGGTTTATTTGCACAACTGACTAGATCCAAATATTTTAGAACAATGTTATCACCAGCTGAGAGAGATCAAATTAATGAGACATTCCTAAACAGATTTAAATGAAAACAATCAGCAGCACCGCAGTAAAAGGTCAGATGTCTCTCAGAGTCACTACAGGGTGGCATGACTAAGCAGCAACAAGGGGGATGTACATTCCCT
The DNA here is from genome assembly GCF_001649575.2 of Kryptolebias marmoratus. Classification (NCBI taxonomy): domain Eukaryota; kingdom Metazoa; phylum Chordata; class Actinopteri; order Cyprinodontiformes; family Rivulidae; genus Kryptolebias; species Kryptolebias marmoratus. The sequence goes on along the minus strand of NC_051433.1, from coordinate 10,211,882 downwards.
CTCAGAGACATGAGACAAGATTGTTGACAGCCAACCAGAGCATTTTTGAGCACCCCCCCCCCCCCTTGATGTGCCCCGTTTCACTGAAATAAATCCTTAATGTGGCATGCAGCGTGCCATAAACCCACTCTCATCCGCTCCTGTTACAAAAACACCTTTTCTGAGAGGATTAGCAGCTCCCACAAAAAAGAAGACACAGACAGAGCAAGGGTCAGCAACTCACACAAAGGTACTGAAAGAAGACAAGCCAGTGTCTGAAAGGGATGTCCACATCGACACTGAGTTTGTTTAGTGTCTGTAGATGTGTTTAACCTCCCCCCCCCAAGTGCGACCGACTGGGTGGAACCATTTAGGATACTTCTCGTAAAAGGCCGGCCGGCATTCAGAGCTCAGATTGATGCCATCATTGGTGAGCACACATCCAAGCACTGCATTTTGAAGCAACAAATCGAGTTTTTTCTGCAGAAGAATGTGTCACTTCAAAGAGGTCTTGAGGAATTTGGAGGCAGCTGGGTCTGATGATTTCTGTCAGGTTTTAAAACGTGTCCTTCGCTGTTCGAATGTTATTAGGATATAAACTGTCATCATTGTGGATACATTAGTTTTATCCTTCACCTGTGACATTTGAAAAGCAAAGTTGTGATGCTTTAGGTTCCTGACTGTAGAAGTAGCCTTTTTTTTCCCCCCAGGACTAAATATTTACTTTCAGGATTCAAACTAGATTACATCTGATTCAGTTAAGATTGCCCTGTCAGACAAGTTCTTCCAGCTGGCAAAGATGACATCAAGAAAACCTCAAGAGTCTCAAATATGACAGCTATTCAGCTTTGAAAAATCTTAAAAAAAAAAAAAAAGTGCTCATTTATTAAAAGAAACCACAGTCAGTGTTCTGTGGTAGCAAACAATCTAAACCACACCACCATTGTTGTACAACGCACCAGTTAGTGTCCTGGTTGTTTACAGCCTATTTTCAATGTTTGCGTCTGAGTTTGTGTCTGTTTATCTACAGCTGTCCACCATCTCACGATCAACACAAATGTTACTCTTTTTTTATAATACTGTACACCCAAATATACAAAATATTGTGCAAAAGTCTTAAATCACGCCACTCCTTTTGTTGAAGTCACTAAACTCTGAATCATTCAGACAATAAAAAAGCTCCTAAACTCAATGAATCAGTGTTGTGTCACCCATAAAAACTTAGCAAATAACCAATTTTAAATTGGATCTTTATTTGGACACCTAATTAACAGTGCCTGTCACAAAAAAAAAAAAAAGAAATTGTTCTGATTTCTAAAAAAAAAAAAAAGAATTACAAAAATATCACAGTTTGATACTTAAATTAGTATTTTAGCATCAACAAGAAGATTCCCAAAACGATATTAGTTGAACCTGAAGATGATCAACTGAAGAATGATGCAGCTTTCAGGTCCCATTTTAAGATTTTATTTCCTCATTTCTGAAAACCTGATTATCAGATACTGTTCATCTGCTAGTTAGGTTTTTTTTGTTTTTTTTTTAAACCTGACACTTTTTCATTTGTCTTTTACACATATATTTTCCTCATTTTCATGATTAGATAAAAAGAAAAAAGACAGAAGATGTAAAAAAAAAAAAAAAAAAAAAAAAAAAGTAGCCACAGTTCAAAGAAATACTTTTAAAGACCTTCAAAAAGCCCGGAGAACTATTGATCGGGACCACTTTAAAACATTACAATAAAGTCTGACTCCTTGTTGAGTGAAAGCTGAATGAGGGGTGGTTTAAAACTTTTGCACAGTACTGTAAAAGACCACCCATGGACGGGCAGAGGACCGTTTCCTTCTTTCTGGCTGGTAGCCCTATTTCACATGTAGCTACATGGGTCTCATCACAAAAGGAGGCCAGTTCCCATTCAGCAGTTAACGAGGACGACAAACTGGTGAAGCCATTGTCTCTGTTCCTCGGCTCCTGTCACAAAGCTGATTGTTGCATCCAATCAGCAGACCTGCCTGTTTCTACGCCCTGCTAACCCCGCACCATCCTCACCCATCCCCTCGGCTACTCGCCAAGTAAAAAGGTTTAACTCGCTGATTGATTGGTGCTCACAACACTTAAGTGGAGGAAGTCACCATCACAAAGTCAAGAGCCCTTCACTTGTAGCAGAACAAGATAGTGAGCAAATTGGAGTCTTTTCAAAACGCACAAAGGACACTTCTGTTGAATGTTTCACCACTGTATCCTGCCTCCTCGTTCCACCTGACTTCATGCTGATAAAAAGTCAATAACTGTTTCAATTAAAGGCCTCGAATTCCTGGAAGGACTGCATATCACCCAAAGCACTAAAAGCATTTTATTTTTGAGAAATAAAGTTGTAGCCATTTTGGTTTAACCTTGAAAATAACATTATGCACAATCTCATCAATCGTGCAATATCTCGCCTGATCTTGCAGGATTTGTTAGCGCTTGGAGTATGTATTGTGAACAGCTGTCAGCTAACACCACGCCACATTTTAGTTCAAGATCTGTAAAATTCACTGAGGGACAGACATTTTGCCTTCACCTCCAACAGTGGGCTATAAAAATTCATAGGGCTTAGGATCCTATCAAAGCATATAGAAAACAACATGCACTAAAAAAATAAAAGGTTTGACTTTCTTCTTTGTGAATCTTTTGTACGACAACGATTGAAAGTATCAGAACCTACAAAATTAAACTTGAAAACTCAGCTATTTGTAAACCACTCAAGAGCTCTGAGCCATGTTGTGAGAATGGAAACCACATAAACACGTATAATTAGATGATGGCAGCCTGGATCTAAACTATATGAAAAACAAAATGGAGGGGGACAAATTAGTGCAATGAAACAGAAAAATAAGCAGATGTTTGTTGTGGTATATTCTTTCTCTAAATATGTGACTAATTATGCTAGTCAAAAAAAAACAAAAAAACAAAAGCCAGAGCTTACAACAGCTAAAACCATGGATCGCAAGTGCAACCGATGGATTAAACAGAAACACAGAGGAATTATCTGAAGCAGCAGAGCTGAGGGGGGCTGACCAGAGAACAACTCAACTGGTCGCTTCAGCAGATGATTGCACCTTCAGTTCAGCTCAGCTAAATAGGAGTCATTAGACTAATTACCTTACACTGACTTTATTTGGAGAACGCACACAAAGAACGATAGACAACAGAGTACACAAAGGAACTTCAAAAGTACCAGACACTAAATCACTATTTCAACACAAAGCATTCCTATTCCTCCCATTGGGGGGGGGGGGGGGGTTCGGAGGATTAGCTAAAGCTGTACATTTTGCAAAGCAGATTTTCCCTTCTGGATGCTGGAGGTCCTGTTGAAAACAGCCACACAGACTGCATTTGTGCTGACTGAAGTACAGTGCAGATATCACACAGCAAAGTGTGCAGGAGTTGGAGGATTGTGGTGTGAGCTTCCTTTTATCCAGGTTCAATGGCTCAGAGAAAGGGGTGATTAGTTTGTCCCCGTCTCAAAGCGCTGCCACGTCTTTGGTTACAGAGATAAAAGCTGTGCCTCATACTGAAAAGAGCAGCTATTGTCACGCAAAACAGACTAACTTAAGTACAGGCAGTGAGCAATACTGAGGAATGTGTCTTTATGGCATTTCTTTCTGAGTATTTTAAAACAAAACAGACTCATTTGGGGCACAGATAGTTTTATTGTATAATTTAATATAGCATTTTTGTTCGAAACAAACAGCTCTTTGAGGGGGGGGGGGTAAAGAGGCAATAATAGGATGCATGATGATAGAAACATCCAGAAGATCTTTTCCTGCTCGCCATCCCATCTACCTCCAATTAGAGGGCTTTCCCAGGGAATAATTTCCCTATCCTGGCATTATGAAGGCTGCGCATTAAACACGTGAGCCAGTCATAGATATGGGAGCAGGACGAGAACCCGAGTACTTTCATATAAGTCTAAAAGCCACGAGATAAACAGTTTACAGGAAGACTTTGCCAAGGGTCGGTCCACGGTATGCAGGCTATGTGATCCGGAGCAGTGGTTGTAAAATCCCATCAAAGAAACCTTCTTGGTCTGAGCAGTGTGACACGGAAACTGTTCATAAAGAGATGAGCTGCTGGAAGCTTCAGTGTGACCAACACAACTCCTTTCCCTTAAGCCGAGATCGGACTCGAGCATTGGTCGTGGCTCAAGCCTAGTTGCGACGTCAACGTAGGATGCCACTCGTGCAGAGATCAGATCAGCCAAAAACGACACACCTTTTCGTTGTTCTTGTGCAAATCAGCACCTGGACTTTTCATTGTGAGCTGACAGTGTTTGGTGGCAAAAACTAATCGGTTGGTGCCATTTTTCCATGTCAACTATTAAAGTGTCTAATCTGTGCTAGCATTTCACAGCTTTGCTGAAAGAAAGAGATAAATGTTGGGCTGCATTTGTTTTGACTTTGACTTAATGCACTGCAGGAATTAAGGCCATGCAGACACAGATTACCAGATCTGCTCTCCATCTTCACCAACCAGAGCTCTGCAGGGTCCTGACAGCACAGAGATGTTAAGCATTTTCTTTTCTTTCCCTCAAGTGCAGAAGTAGACACTACAACACAAATCTAATTTCTGAGCTATGAGTAACATTTGAACTCTGTCAGCAATTAGGATTTTGTTTCCCAACCCGGTAAAGTAGTTTGAATGTTGCAACAACACGTGTACGATGGATACAACGCTAACTGATAACATCTGCTCAGAAGTCTGGATGAGCAAAGTGACTCTTGACCCTTTTGGGCAGCATTTTCATTCAGAGGTCTCCGATAACGTTAAAATAATGTTTCCTCCCTAAACTCCCACTGAGACCAGAAAAGATGCAAGACACAAACAAATTAAAACTATTTATTCTGTGTAGGGGAAAAAAAAATGAAACTGAAGATACTTACGATAAAGACAACCTGCTTCTCCGTTCAGTTGGGACCATCCAGGGCAACATTTGTACACAGTCTTATAATCCTGTTTGTACACTTGTCTGTATGCCGTATAATATGCCGTCCTGTGAACATGGCAAAGGTTCAGTTAAAAACGTTTCATCAAACTGTGACAAATAGCATCTACAACACATTAAAACTAACAGAGCGCAACAAACATGGTCAGTTTAATCTTTTGGATTAAACTGAAAATAAGTCATATGTGTAATGATATATGTTAAAGTCTACCTGGCTCACTATTTTAAAAAGGTAATATACGACCCCAATTTCAAAAAAAGTGGAGATATTGTCCAAAAATGTAAATAAAAACTGAATGCAGTGATTTGCTAATCTTATAAACCAATATTTTATTCACAACAGAACATATTAAAGATGAACAGAGGTTCACTTTACAAAAAGGTTTTAAAAATAGTGGGACAATTTCAAAATAAGGTTCAGTGGAAAATTAGGAAGCGTCCCATTATAATCAAAAGATTTCAAGAACCTGGAGAAATCTCTGAGCTCAAAGAACAAGGCTGGACATCTATACTGGATGCCCGTGATCTTTGGGCCTTCAGACAGAACTTCATTAAAACCAGGTCTGGTTCTGTACTGGACTACACTGCATGGGGCTGAGGAACAAACACTTCCACAAACCACTGTCTGTAAACAGTTTACAGGACCATCTACAAATGCTGCTTAAAACTCTATCATGCAAAGAAGAAGCCAGATGCGAACACCATCCAGAAATGCCAATGTCTTCTCTGGATCACAGCTAATTTAAAATGAACCGAACCAAAGTTAGAAAACTGTTCTATGGTAAGATGAAAAGAAATCTGACATTCCTTTAAACTTAAACCTTTAACTATAAATGTCAAGTTCTCCATCCTAAAGAGGAGGGGGACCATCCAGCCCATTTTCAGTGAACAATTCAAAAACCTGCCTCTCTGATAGTATGGGGGTGCATTAGTGCCTTTGGAATGGGCAGGTTACACATCTGAAAAGACACCGAACTGACTGGCCTGCAGTCCAGACCCAACGTTTTTTTTTTTTTAGAATTGAGGGTTGTAAAATACTGTGTGAAGCACCTGATGTAGTAACACTCAGTATTTGAAGTAGATGTCATCTGATGTTAAGCTGAATTTCCCAGGCTTTGAATGCGCCATGTTACAGAGTGACACTGTCAGGGTCTACTCTGAGAACGGAGGCTCTCCCTGTACTTTGGGGACCCTCTCATTGCTCCACAGTCATTAAGCTCTGTAGAAAAACAGTGTACAACATGTAATTGTTGCCTTGGAGCCATCAAAGCAGCCTTTGACTTTGTGACTCGGTAAATAATGCAGAGAAATAGAGCATGAACGGCTCAGTGAGGAGTTCCCATAATATTCTGTTAGAGACAAAAGAAAACGCTAGCATTAGGACTTTTCTTCAAAGAAACGTTGGCAGCAGAGGCACATGTGTGTTAAATAGTAGGTAAACCTACAGAAATGAGGGCGGGGGCGTCACACCTAACTGTGCAGCAAAGCTGTGATTACAAAACAAGAGCAAAAACAGAGAAAGAAGAAGGAGGAAATCAGGAAGCTACGTCTCATCCTGTTTGGAGATGGAGCTCAGTGACAAAATCAAGACCTCTTGGATAAATGATTTTGGCTACGAGTCACTGAGACTGAAGAAAACCCATCAATTAATGTTTGGCACTTTCCCAGAGTTTAATCAGCAGAGCACCGCATCCCCTGCAGGTGATGTCGAGAGTGTTTGTTTAGGAGCAGACTGAGGCTTTGTGTGCGCAGACAAACTGCAAACGAGCTGCGTTGCTCACCTCCTCTCGTGTCCCGTGCACCACGACTGGCCCGCACAGCCTTGTTTCCACACTTTAACCATGCGTGTGAAGGCCTGCACACACGGCTGCCTCTGGGCAACCAGCGTCACCTCCCTGTCTGTGCACACGTTGGGCCTGAAACGAAAAAAAGAAAAGGAAACTGTATGGGAAACGCTCAACATGTCAAAAATATTGTTCTGCTGTGTTTCTACAGATGTACAGATGGCAGCCGGGCGATTTATGAGCTCTTTAAGAAATACTGAGGCAGAGACAGACGGACAGAATTTATGTCAGGCATTTTCCTGTTGTAGTCATTCCTGGGAAGTCATTACCTGAGCTATGTCATTCTGATTTTTGGACACTTTTCAGAACAGAGCTGAAAAGCTTGAAACCTGAGCCTCAACTTAAACTCAGTATTATTTATCACCGCCCTCTGAAAGGTTGGCGATAATGTAAATTGCCCATTTGTGCTGGTTAGTCTGTCATGTTGGCAAAATATCTCTTGACTTTTTAGGAAACTCTCAGAAGTTAATCACTGGATGTACAAATCAACTCCTGAAGTCAACCCAATTCAAGATGGCCACTGCAGCTAATTAACAGAAAAGTGGCTATAAATGATCCAATTGTACATATAATGAGCTAAAATGAGGTGTTTTAGTAGCTGAGACGAATTGCTCACATACTCCAAGTGCTAACAGATTGTGTAAAATCTTTGGCATTACCTGTTGGAGTTTACACTTTGTTAGCAAAATTTCTCATGAACCACTGAACAGATTTTATAGAAACTCCCTGAAAATAACTAAATCTACATCAACTCATCCACTGAGTGAATTCAAGATGGTGATTACAGCTAATTAAAATTAGAAAAAAGAATGTCCACAAAACATAATTTTACACATATTGAGCTAAAATTTGATGTGGTAGTAGCTGAGTCTTTCCCAACATGCTCCAAGTCAACAAATCACATGAATTCTTGCAGTATTGAATAATATTTTGTTATTATTATGCTCAAGATTTAACCAAAAATGTTAAAACTTTGTCATTTCTCAACACAAGCTGATTGTAGTTTAAAGGTGGTGGGGAATGTGCATTCCTTCAAGAAATGCTAGGCCTTTCATTTTATCTGTGTAACCTGTATAAAAGTTGCATAAAAATAAAAACTTAAAATCCATTAAAAAAATTAAAAACAAACAAACAAAAAAAAATCCTAATTCCGTGTGAATAAATTACAATAATCAAGAAAAAGAACACTGCAATTTTCACAACATGCATGTTTTTACGTGCAGGCCTGAGGCTGGAGGTCAGTAAAAAGAGAAGTTGGGTAACATTTTCTCCCTGCAGGTAAAAATATGATGAGCCCTCTAATCTGATGCTCGTCTGGGTCAACCATCAGATCTGTCTTCATATGATTCTCTGCATGCTGCACCACTCAACAAACAATCTTTGAAACTTTTACTCATAAACAAAAAGCCTGTCTCAGATCAGCAGGAGTCTTAAGAACAACATCCAGCTGCTCGTCTCATAAACAAAAAGAATCACTATCACCTGCAGCTGTACGTGTAATTGCAGGATGAGAAGCCGTATTGTTAGAGGGAACTCTTCTCGTATAATTCAAGCCCTTTGTTTATTATTATTATGGAGGTTTAAACACTTGCTGTAAGAGGCTGGCTCTTAATTTGAGAGGCTTCAAACAGCTTCTGAGTTGGGAGATCCTCCTCATCCATATGGAGCCAGTTCTGCAGCTCATTCAAATTAAAGAAATGCTGTTCATGCAAACCTACAGCCCAGATTATGACAGAGCCCTACTGATGCTTCTCCTGCCTGTTTTCTGCTGAACTTCGACACAAGTTTATGACACGAAGAAGTGAATTTTTCAAATTCAAAAGAAAAAGGAGTTTTAAAGTCATGGAGACAGGACAAAAAATAAAAAAATAAACATAATACGAACAATATTTTTTCTCATATCAATGGTTAATGTGTCCTTAAATCAAAACTGTGTAAGCAAAATTTGGGACCGGATGCCAAGTACCACATGTGTTTGGTTCCCTACAGAAACAACTGACTGAAAATATTAAAACACGTTTTTTTTCCCCCCATCTTTTTGCACTTTTTGCAGCAGATTCACTCTTATATTTCCACTTTAATGTCTGATTCTGCCATATGTATGAACCTACACAGATTAGGGCCAGCCTAATGTAAGCCAGTCATATGACTGGAGCTACTAGTGGCTTTCAGCAGATTGAGCGCTTTGTTTACATCGAGTGTGGACCTGCATTTCAGAACTGCATATCAATAACCATTGGAGTAAACTCTTATAAACTGCACCATTTGATATTCAGGATAACAATTTCCAAGTTTGCTTTCATACTTTGCAATTAGTAACTTTAAAATAGACACAAAAAACAAACCATGTAAAACAGACAGGAGGAAGCTTACTTACATGTGTGGTTGGAGACTGCTGCGTGTAGAAGCCTGAGCTTCTGTAATAAATATTAGAAAAAAAGAAAAAAGAAGGCTGTCCATTTTCCTCTTCAGTTTTAAAACTGGGTCACTCACAGACTCATTGATGAGTGCTTCTCACCGTTGCCTGAGTAACTAAAGAGTTTCATTGATGCTTTAAAAAAATCCACCAAACTTTTAACCTAAAAATCTTCTCATGCGCGTAAACGACCGTCTTCAGGGGAACTCCTCAGCCGTCAGACACGTGTCTGCTTCCGTTTCTCAGCCGGTGGGTGACACTGAGGAAGAGGGGGGGAAAAAAAGTGCAGCTCACCTTCCTCCCATCAAAGCAGATGTTGGATTCATGGGCAGAAAGTCAGAGGCTGGCTGCGCGCTTTGCGTCCATTCACTTGGTAATAATGGAAGGGGTTAGGGGAGGAGCAGTGACGTGCGGTGAGGTTCATGGTTGGTGAGGCAATGAGAGTCAGATTTACAAATATATAAATCCAAAAGGGTAGCTTATTCAATTGGCTACTGGTTATTTCATATCTCATCAGCGTCTCTCTCTCTCGCACACGCGCACACATAGTAGTATTAGGGATAAAATAAGAAAAAATGTTACAATTACCGTTTTGGCAGTCCGATAAACCAAAACAAAACTTAATGGCTGGCAGCAGTGCACGTGACTGTCACTGGCCTCTGCGTGAAAGGACAGCAGCAACAAGCACCTGTTGGCTCACGTGCGCCCCCTTCAGTGCGGCAGAGTACTGCCTGCCTCTCCCTTCGCCTTTTCATTGCGGTTTTATGTCCCCTCAGCAAAACTAAATATGTCACTAACAAACATTAAACGTAAATGGTTAAAGACATTAGCCAGACTGTGGAAAATCAGGCTATATAAACCATTATATTGGCGACATGCAGCAGTACGGCAACAGGCAGGGGCCAATTGCATGTATCAGCCCAGTTTGTGATGGATTGCGCAATCAGAGGTGAAGCTCGGCTCGCTGCTGCCGCACCTCGCGTTTCACCCTCGTATTTGAACAGGAAATATGCAATTTCAGCGATTTAGACCATAAAAATGTTCAAAAATTACTCATACATAAAGATCAGTGGACAAATAATATTCATTTTATGTTATGATTATTTTTTTTCTTGTCATAATGACAGGGGAGGCTCTGCCTCACCTGCCTCCCCTGACCGCACGTCCCTGGGGAGGAGAGGAGAGGGCGGTGAGGGGCAAAGCTTCAGCAAGTGCGCACAAGAACAGATTTCAGACTTCTCATTCCTTCTAATCGGAAACAAAACCTAAAATCCCGAACTAACTTGCGACTCTGCGGCAGACTGTGCGCCTCAGAGGAGCAGACGGCGCGCACCGAGCGGGGGGGCGTCAGAAGCAGCCAGCGGTCATTCCTGCAGCCCAAAGCAGCTGATGGGCCGGTCAAAGGGTCACGAGCCAGAGGTGACCACTGCTGCTCTCCAAACAAAGCTTTCATTGCCCTCATATGTGCTCGTGACCCGAAAGAGTCCCGGGTCAGAACTGCCCGTAACACCGACTTCCATCCTGCAGGTTGGTTTCATTCCAGCTTCCAAACCAGACCCAGAGCCACACTCCTTCCTTCACTGCTGCAACCTGAATAAGTCCAATTAGTCTGATTACAGCCAGCTGGCTTTGTTTAGGGTACTTTCTGAGTGCAGAAAACGCATTTCTAACCCACAAAGTTCACCCCAAATCAAAGCAATGATTGTTCATGCAAAGATTTAGTGTTTTTTGTGTACTTATGTAGTATTTTCATCACACAAAAGTCAAAGAAATAAAGTAGCGCTGGATTAAATCTTAAATCAAAACTTCATTTTGAACATAACCTGGTCATCTGAGTAATTAAACCTAATTATCAGTCAACTATTTCTGAATCATCTGGGAAAAAAACATGAATGAAACACAAACTCACTTGTCAGTGCATCTCTAAAATCATGCCATGTGTATTAATGTTCATTTAATAGTGTTTTTGTACAGAGACCAGAAGACAGTGTACAGCACAATAGAACTCAATTATGACCATTTATTTATTTGGTAAATATTTTGATTCTAAATCAGCACATTGCAAAGTGCACAAAATTAGCCAGCAGACAAAACAGATGTCACATTGCTAAATATATATTCATTCAAATCAATCAGTTTTGTTCCGGTTATCACTAAAATGTTACATTCGGTTAAAAGCAAACAGGCTATTGGGTTACAGTTTTAAACACTTTAAAATTTTTAATGACTAAATTGCTTTTTATTAAATTAACTATTTGGATTGTATGTGTGACAGAAAGAGTTTAGACTTAAAATGAAGAGTTGCTGCCACCTTGTGGTCACAAGTAGTAACTACACCCACAGGCAGACTGGCTTATGATAAACAGACTTGAACAAATATTTACTTATATGTAAAGACAGGAAGTCGTCACGAAGCCGAACTTTGTTCTGTCTGTTCAAACAACAAACAAAGTAGAAAAGCAGCGGAATAGAGAATCTGTTAGTTGATTTTCACGTTTTATATCGTGTAGGTAACTTACCGACGCTCCCTTATTCCACGTCGACCTTTGACCTTCGTCACAGGCTGAGCTAACGTCCCGTAGCATGCTGCGGGTAACAACAGCTGGACTCTGCACTCTCCGACAGGCTCGAGGTATAAAACCCAATTTCGCACACCTGCCCAGGTTTGTGGCCCGCAGAAACATGTCGTCGGGAGCCAATAAGCGGCCGATGAGCTTACTGGGAACAATGGCGTTCGGGGGGCGAGCTGACGCCGAGCAGAGCCGGGAGATGGTGAAGGCTTTCCTGGACAGAGGACACAACCAGGTGGACACGGCGTTTATGTATACAGACGGAAAGTCGGAGACTGTCATAGGAGGCATGAGCTTACCTAAGACAGGTATGCAAGAAGTAGTTTTACTGGTGTCAAGCTTGGATTCTGCGTAGGTTTGTTAACTTTTATTAATTGGTGGATTACAGCCAGGTGCGTTTGTTTTACTCATGCACACATTGACGGTGTAGTAAAGCGCAAAGGTTTTCAGCCAAACGTCAGGATCCAGTTTGCTTGGAAACCTGTGTGCAGTTCTCATTCTGACCACAAGGTGTCAGCAACTTTCCATTTTACAAAATTAAAAGCCTTGAAGTTAATTTAGGTAAAAAATGGTCAAAGCAATTTGTTTTAATTCCCCAATATTTGTGAAGTAATTGGCCTCACCTCCTCACATTTGGTATAATTAAAATGCCCGAAATGTCCTCTGTAGAAAGCAAAAGGAGTTAATTCAATAGTATGCAGTGGGTGGGAGACATTCAGGTTTACAAATGTCCTCCACAGAGGACCGATTTGAACTACTGGTAGTCAGGTGTAAAACTGTATAATAGTAAATAAATGGCAGATCTATGTTGGTGACATGCTGTTTGTTTTTATAACAATAAGAAATTACATTTTCTGCAACAATGCGGACTGATCGCTGAGCTGAAGAAGCTGAAACTGAATTGTGAAAGTTAAAACAATCAGAAGAAAGCTAAATTGGCAAAACAGTAACTAAAAGATGAAACAAACATAATAGCTAAAATCTAAAATCCAGCACTTATTCTGAAGATTTAAAAGTTTTTAAAGAAATTGAAGTTTTCCACTCATATCACTTGGAATTAAAATTGTACGTAAAATAAATGTTATAAAAACCTAGCTGTAATGTCCTGAAAGGAGCTGCATGTTTTGATGCATAAAGGGTTGAAGTAGCTGAAGATGTGCTCAAGTAGTTAGACCAAAAAAAACACATGGAAGAAACTCTAAACAGGAAAACAGCAGTATGAATGTTCACACGTTTACATCACGACTTCAGTAAGACGTGATTTTTCTTATTTTTGTCAAAGTGAGCATAGCTACGAAGGCCAACCCCTGGGATGGGAAGACGTTGAAGCCAGAGAGCGTGCGCTCCCAGCTGGAAACCTCCCTGCAGAGGCTGCAGACGGACTGGGTGGACCTTTTCTACCTCCACGCCCCCGATCACCAGAACCCCATCCAGGATACTCTGAGGGCCTGCAACGAGCTCCACCAGGAGGTCCGACAGTCTGCCACCTGAACCGACTGGAGGCAAAACTGAACGGCTTCTTTAGAGTTTATCCTGTTTTTAAATGTAATGTAATGCCAGAATTATCACCCTCAGGGAAAATTCAAGGAGCTGGGTTTGTCAAACTACGCATCGTGGGAAGTGGCTGAAATTGTGTGCATCTGCAGACACAACAACTGGATTGTTCCCACTGTTTATCAGGTGCTTCTTGACTTATTACAATCACATAAATAGACTGTAATTGAAATTTGGTTACAACAACAAGATAAAATGAATGGGCAAAGTCAGATATTAGGGCATTTTTTTAGATTAGTCTTGTGACTGCATTGCAATGTTCCATTTCTTATGACCCTCTGCAGGGAATGTACAACGCCACAACAAGACAGGTGGAAACAGAGCTGCTGCCATGTTTGAGAAACAATGGAATGAGGTTTTATGCCTACAATCCTCTTGCAGGTAGTGTGTGTGTTTGTCTTCTGTGATGAGTTAGAAATCAGATGTTGAATCTTAATTTTTAGCTGTTAGCAACATTGTTAGTTAACCACTTTAGTAAACTTTACAACTTTAAGAGCTATGGAACTGTTTAAAAAAATCTCAATTAGTGAACCTAATTTCTTAATTATGCATCCTGATGTTTGTAATCTTTAAAAGGAACAGGCACGTTTTTCCTTTACAAATAATTTCAAAAGAAAACATGATGGTAACCTAAAAATTCCTAAACATTCACTCATATCTCCCCAAAGACTCATATTTAATTTATAAACACATATGTGGCACTTCACTGTTTTTAATTGTAATTTGTGTAAGCTGTTTAATTCTAGTAACCTATCAAACCAAATCAAAATCTAAGTTTTTCAGTCTAGTTTTGACATTAAATGCATCTGGAGGGACAGCTCTGATTGATGACTGTCAGCTCTATGACTCGACTCCTCTTCCTCCAGGTGGTCTTCTGACAGGGAAGTACCACTTTGAGGACAAAGACGTCTCTCAGCCTGCAGGACGGTTCTTCGGTAACAGCTGGGCTGCAGTGTACAGGGACAGGTGAGAGACCGGCGGCTTGTTTTTACAACCACTTCTCTCTGGGAGCGCACGTCGGCACTGCAATTAACCGCGATCGTCGCCCCCTTTCCTGTGTCAGATACTGGAAGCAGAGTCAATTCCAGGCCATAGATGCGGTCCTCAAGGCGTTAGAGATCGCGTACGGATCGGAGAAACCCTCCCTGACTTCTGCTGCCATGCGCTGGATGTACCACCACTCACATCTTAAGGTTTGTACCAAGACACGGGATCTGGGATTAAAGTTTCCACCAGAAGCTTGTAGAAAAAGTGCAAAGGTTTACCAAGTTCACATCCAAACAGGCATCATTTCAAAATGTATTATTTTTCATTACTATAAGTTGTACTAATACAAATGGTACTTATTTATGTGTTTTATATTGCAAGTGTTAGTGCTTTTAGAGGATTATTTTGCTTTTATTTGTCACTAACCTTTGAAGTCGTGACGTCTTTTTTTTTTTTTTTGTATCGACTTGGATCTAAATAATTGTGCTAAAAAAATTAAAGATCTAAAGAAATTTTGAAATTAATTTTTGAGTGATTGACATTTTAGACAGCTCAGGATTTTGTACACATTTACACTGCACAATCATGTTTCTACAGCGGCTCAAAATAGAGAAATAAACCCTTTAAAGTGTAAAAAAAAAAAAACTTTAATACTAAAGGCCTGTAACATCTTTCTATTGGAAAGGATTGAGGCAGTTCTATTCAGTTGTAATATATATTCCACCACTAGATGTCACTAGTCTTACACATTGTTAAATCTTCAGTAATATTAATTTTGTCTTAACTTGTTTACGCAGCTGTTTTTGCACTATAAATCAAAACCATCATGACTGCTTATCCTGTAAAACTCTGTTTCCAGGGTGATCTCGGAGATGGAGTGATCATCGGCATGTCCAACATGGAGCAACTTCAGCAGAACTTGGCTGCAGCCGAGGAGGGTCCTCTGGACCAGAGAGTGGTTGATGCCTTCATGGAGGCCTGGAACCTCGTAGCCCACGAGTGTCCAAACTATTTCAGATGAAGACCCTCATTCTACCTTTTCATCTCAAGTTACAGAAAACAGATCAGCTAAAGCGTTTTCCTTTAAAGTTTCCTGAAATCACAGATAAGACTAGTTCTGTTCTGATCTTTCTTACACTTAATTGTATAAATGTAAAAATTGTGCAGTTTCAAATAAAAAACAACTAATGCATTTTCATAACATTATTTATAAAATGTGTAGTTTAAGTGTGAATATTGGTGTTTATTTAAATAAACACTACAATGTTAGAGACAGTCGCTCAGGACATTGATGTGGTGACGTATACAAGACTTTCTTTAACTTTTTTCTGAACAACTCAGTCCAATGATGAATTTCAAGATGCACAAGCTTGTTTTAAAAGATTAAAATAAATTATCAAAGGCTTCAAAATACAAGGTTTTATTCTACACTGTCCTCCTCCTCTTCATCATCCTGTGCAGGCTCCGCTGCTCCAGCCAAGTTCTCAAACTCGCCCGTTTCTGAGTTCCACACACAGTTTATCTGCACTTTGAATTCTGCCATCTCGATGGCAAAGAGTTTCTGTGAACCAACCAGATAAACAAAAGATGATTCGATTTAAATGAAACAAATAACTTCACCTGTGTGTCAGGTCATCGGTGCAGGAACTCACCAGAACCCGAGCCTGTTCAGGAGTTAAAACGTCTCCTTCTTTACAGACTTCATGGTCTTTCAGCAACGTTATCACTCCTGTCAAAAAGAGAAAAACTTATGTTAAGCATCCAGATTTAAAATAAAACTGATACGTGTACAAGACAGACTGATGCTGGCAAGTGATTCTTTATAGTAAAAGCAGAGTGATTTCTTCAACCTCCTGTTTACAAGCAGCTAAAAACACATCGAGACCAAGTATAACCAACACAGTCAATGTTTGAGTGCAATTTTTAGATTCAGATCAGCTCCATCACACTCCATAAGAAGTCTGTTTGAGGTCACGTTGGTTGTGAGACATTTGTTTTTGTACACATTTCATAGTATACGAGACATATGGCTGAGAACTCCTGGGAAGCTCCTCCCTCATACAGCGCTTAAAACAGGTTTCTCCCTGCCGGCTTCTCAACTCTCCTGTCCTTGTTTTGTTGGAACAGCTAGAAAGATGGCTGTATTTTTTAACAGCCTCAACCGGCTGCTTCTCAGCAGAGCAGAAGAAGCAAAATGACTCCTTTAGAGCTCACCGGCTTTTCTGCATAAACACGCCCACAACTTCTGACCAATCGCACAACACTTGGTGCAAACCCCTGTGAGAAAAGTTCGGCCAAGGTCTTGTGTCAAGAACAAAATGATGCAATTTTTGTCACGCAACCACATGACTGAGAGCTGACTTCTTGACTTCTCATGGAAGATGAGAGCTAGAAATCACAGTGATTTATATTAACAAACATTCTTAAAACTACACTTTCTACCATAACCTCTTCTATTGTGCTTTGCACCTTAAAAATTTGTCAAAAGGTTTCTCCAACATGAAAACATCACTAAAAACCGAGAATCTTCTAAGACAAGCTGAGAAAATATCACTTTTATCGCAATTCAGTCCAAGAGATCTTTGTGCATCTAAAAATTCCTACCTTTCTTTAGAGCAGTGGGAAGTCCCAGCTGCCTCAACTGAGGCTCCATTGAGTGAGGAAACTGTTCAAGAGGACCCTCTTCCAGCGTTACGTCCATCTGTGCCTGGTTGCCTGCACGAGCGTAGTCCATCTCTTTGAACTGATTGAAGAATCTGTGGGAGGAACAACACTCGATCAGCTGATGAACAAAATTTAGAGAAGAACTACAACAATGGGGACATAAAATCTTACTTACTCTAGTACTTCATCTTTTGTTTTGTTAGTGAAAAGCACTCCCACCTCTCCACGCAGATATTTGCTGACCTGATCATCAAAATCATAAAAATCTTAAGTCAGCTGAATTTGACGGCTGTTAATGTAAGTCTGGCTGAATTTTTGAGTCATTTCTTACCTTGTGCAAATTATCTTTGTATTCATCTGTTTGACCTTTTCCCAAAGCAAGAATCATGACTTTGTTTTTGCCAAAGAAGAACCTGTGAAACCCAAACAAAAATCAATCACACTTTTGGCAGAAAGAAAGTTAGATGTTGTAAAAATAAAAAGGTGTTTCAATAGCGGCCCTTACCTAATCACACATAATAGTTTATTTTAATCAAAAACTACATAACCTTTTCAACTTAGAGCTGACCTATATGTATGTTTATAAGTTAGAGCCTTTTCTTGTGTCCTAAATTACCTTTTTAAATGTCACCTCACTAAACCGTCAACACTGTACTCTGAATCTTATTGGTTCAAATTAATCCCCCGACTGTGATTGTGCCAGGTCAATCCCAGACTGTCCCATTGACCTCTGATAATCTCCAATACTCCTGCCATACAGCACTATGATAAGTACGACAAATCCTTCACACGTCATCATGTTACCAGAGCATTTTATAACTGGATTTAAGATTGTAATTATTGCTTTAAAAGCAAATTTGTGACAGGATCCAGAATACTTAAATTAATCCAAAGATCCAGATTAAATGGTCAAGATGTTTCTTCTGTAAAAACCTCCATCAATAGGTGCCCCATCATTCCTCTTTTAACTCAACTAAACTTTATCTAAAAAACACAATTCAAAGTGCTTAAAACAACAGAGACGAAAATAGACATGACAATGAAATAAAATATAAAAACTCCTAAAAACAACTGAAATACTAAAATAACTAAATAAAAAACAATAAAATAAAAATCAGAATCAATGCAAAAGCATTAGAGTAAATGTTAAAAACATTAAAACAACACAAAAGCCAATTAAATTTATTTTTTCAAATAAACTTTCAAGTCTAGTGTCCTAAATTTAGATTCATTTATTTCTTTTTTTACATTATTTCTGAATGTCCTTGAGTTTGTACGTGAAATATCAAGTATTTGGTCATTTTCTTCCTATAGTGTCCTTTTAAAAATAATTTTGTGTTGGAAACTTTGAGTTAATGCATATTTTTATTGATAATAATTATAATAACAATAATAGCAGCAACTGAAAATTTTTTATAAAATTGAAATGCAAAGATGCTACTTATTACCTGCTGTGTTTCCATGCTGTCCTAATGTCCTTAAGCCTGTTATTCCTCATATTTTCCACAGAAAATATAAACAGGTTTCTGTAGGTGTCCACACATTTCCGTAACTACAGGAGAAGAGGAAATATTTTAACACAACCATCTGATATCACCCTAAACTGTGACAGCAGACCAGAAAACACTCACCTCTTCGATTAACTTCTGTTTTGATTCTAGTCCTTTCTTGGTAGTTTTAGTTAAGGAAACTGAGGGGGGAAATCATGTGAAAAGAGTTCAGTTAGTTACCTTTCTGAGATAAGTGTGTAAAACAGCAGAAATTACAGCCAAGCTAAAGCTAGTTAAGCTAACGTTAGCTTGTTATACTCTCATTCTGGTCCCATTTATTCTTCCGTAATAAATATTATAAATTAGCAACATGTTAAAAACAAACCCCGACCCAATATGCTGCACTTAATTCAATCTGAAACGTTTTTTGCTAACCTTTCTTGTCTCTCTTTGACTTCGGCATGGTTCACAGCAGCAGGCGCACACGTGAAGCAACTAGGACCCCAAATGTTTCTGTTTGAGGTAGTAGCTGTCCCGGTGGCGCCTGAATACAAACAAAAACGTGGCCTCTAGTCGTTCTTGTTTGGGAGTTTAATTGTGAAATATTCTTAAAGACTTTTTCATTTTAATATTTATGAATAGGTAAATGCCACGGACAAAAATTAGGAACTCAGAAGAAGTCTCACTTGTACGGTGCACATGCTAGTGAACTATGTGAATTATTTAACTTGCAGGGAGTTGGTCTATTTAAAAATCCACAATAATAAATAATATTTTGCCTAAACCCCTGTGTTTATAATTAAATTTTATTCACGTAATTGTTATGTTTTCTTTTGTCTTTGTTTTTGTTTTTTTTAATTAGGCGGATGATAATGATACGCTTTGCTCCTCTTGAGCCTTATGAGCTTCCGTAGCATTGTGCCCATGTGACGCACAGAAGCAGAACTTCTGTCAGAAGTGCTGATCACGAAGACAACTTATGTGTTTTTTATTATTATTTGCATGAAAGCAAATAAAAGCTGAGGAAGGAGCAGTTTGATGCTTTTGTCGTCTCTGAAACATCAACATTGTGACATTTTTACGTCTAGAATTGGTACCAAAGTGCATAATTGTTGTCATCAGAGGTGTGCGGTGTTATCAGGCAACTCCCAGAGCCTCCAAAAGTCAGTCAAAACAGTGAGTGTAGCTCACCAGACACAAGAGATTCCCTCAAAGGAAGCATTACCAGCACTTGACAGAGTTTGATATAGGTTGCATTGTGGGTTGGCATGAGGCTGGGTGTCCAGGCGTGTGGGTTGTACAGATGTTATTGTGGCCCGTGTTCGAACTGGTGGGTACATGAGGGCAACCACAACATGTCGTGAAGGTTCTGGTCAACCAAGCCAGACCACATTCAGGGAGAACGGTCTTATCATGTGCCAAGGATGACAGAACTCACGATATCTGCGCCTGCCATCTGGATGCAGGTATCGGACTGTTTGCAACCTCCCACACTGTGTCACAACTGGCGTCAACCGGACTACGGGTTCATTGCCTCATGCGTAGGTTGCCAACAACATCAAAGCAGGGACGACTGCTTTCAGAGCGCCGTATTATATTCAGCAGCGATTCTCTGTCCTGCATAAGAACAAGTCAGATCCAGTGCTGATCTGTCAGATGTCGAGGCCCAGTTACAACAGCTGTGGGCTGATATTATCCAGGCCCAAAGGAGCACCTCGCCTGACTGACATGAGACCAGCAGCATTACTCATTTGTTTTGACACTGTAACCATTGCAATGCAGTCACAAGACCTTTAATTTTATGTCCACACTCCTTCTACGATGTTGGTGCTTTTTTTGTTTTGTTGTTTTTTTGTTGTTGTTAGTGAACATTTTAGAAAAAGTGAAGCTGTCGCCTGCTTTAAAAAAAGGTGGCATTATAAAAGGACTGATTGCTTTTATAATATGTGCTGAAGCAACAAAATGAAAGCGTGAGATTTTCATTAGGTTCCCTTTATTTGTGCAGCAACGGTTCTTAAAAGTCATTTTGGACACTGAAAATAAATAAATAAATAAACAACTACCTTGAATGAAGCACAGTTCAACTCAGTACATCTAGTTTAAATTTAACCCACTTCAATTCATTCAAATCCAATCACAGTTCATTCTTATAAAACAGTCCACCAAGACATTGTGATGATGATGATAAAGTAATTTTCCATCATGAAGACACTGCAGCTGTTGTCCTACATTTGGCACAACACAGATATGAAAACTATATATATATGTAGTATATGTAAATATATATATATATATATATAGTTGTGAATGCTTTTGACTGCTATTTCACTGCTATTGTGCAATACATTAAGACATTAAGACACTTTTGTTAAAACATGTGCCAGATTGAAGCTTTACATATCCCACGTACAAACTTTTTTTAAAGTCATAATGCGGTGTGTTGCTTTTCTGTGACCCTCATTTACATAAAAAACAGAATTACTGACTTGTAGCGGGTCAAAAGTAAATTAAAAGGCATTAGCTCTGGTGATGCCTCTGAGGGGAGGGATGTGGGAGGGGTTGATGGAGGGAATAGTGCCGAGTTTAGCACTTTGCAACATGATCCGCGGAGAGGCCGGGCTCTGCGGCGCTGCATCCTGCCTCCCAGCACCACATGGACACCGGATAGAGCCTCACTAATCAGCGGAGGGTGTGTGTGTGATAAAGACACAAGGTGGGCCGCCTTCGTGCCCATTCCGAGCCGTCGCGCAGCTTCAGCAGCCCCGGCCGTGAGGAGAGACATGCGGCTGAGGGGACGCGCAGCAGCTGGAGCTTCTTCTTGTTGTTGCGGTCTGCGTCAAACCTCGTCCAGGAGATGAAACCCTCCGTGCCTCTGACGGGACTTTTTGGGATCGCTTCTCGCCCATGTTAGTGAACATCCAGCAGTGACAGCGATGGTCCCCACGTCTCCAGCCGCTCAGGGGCTCCCAGCATCCGCATTGTGAGGAGAGACCAGAGAGTCCAGTGGGAGATCTGAGGGAATATGCGGAGATAGAGACTACAGGTCAAGTTGCTGCCTTCAGACCAGTCAGAGCCGTAGCCGGATTGTTGTTTTGTTGTTGTTTACCAGCATGAATTCGCTGTTTTTCTGCGACCCCCCCGCCGGGCCGGTCTGCGGCGGCGTCCCCGGCGGCTCGGGCGCGGTGACCAGCGCCCTGCGCAACGACCTGGGCTCCAACATCCACGTGCTGAAGACCCTCAACCTGCGCTTCCGCTGCTTCCTCGCCAAGGTCCACGAGCTAGAGAGGCGGAACAAGCTGCTGGAGGGCCAGCTGCAGCAAGCCCTGCTGCGGCCGCAGTGCCGCCACCCGTTCGGCCGGGAGGTGGCCGTGCAGACGGACGGACCCGAGTTCCGGCTGCCGGGCACCATCTGGAGCTTCACGCACGTCCGGAGGCAAGGGGAGCGCTTCGAGACCGTGCACGGGCCCGGGGTGACGTGGACGCACCCGGACGGGGTCGGGGTCCAGATTGACACCATCACCCCTGAAGTGAGAGCTCTGTACAACGTGCTGGCTAAGGTCAAGAGGGAGAGGGACGAATACAAGAGGAAGTGAGTAAAGACCTGTTTGATGGAGATGATTCCACCAGAAAGCTGCTCATTAGGGCTGATTTCTCACAGTCATCCACCTGCCATCATTCATAGGGGAACAGTGAGCATGTAAAGGCAGTAAAGTCATGTTTGAATGGGCTCCTGTTTCTTTCTTTTTTATTTGAATGGATACTCTCAGGTCTGTGGGCTCTTCGGCCCTTACTGTAGCTGCACAGACAGACTAAAAGTGAGGAATGTTTGGACCTAACCTGCTTTTCTCATAATACACATTTAGTCACAGCTGTGGGGATGTGTTTAAATTGGGGTTTGCTGTGAGCATGTTTGAATGTGTTGAGCATATATGCAGTGAAGTGCATGTATAATTTCACTGTATATTGTGGACAGACAACACTGCAACCACGACTAACCCGGTAACCTGCCCACCTTTTCGTTGACTTGTACTGTACCAGACTTACAGAACTCAATAATATCCAAACATCACTGGAATGTAAACATACACAGCCGAAATTAAACATTTTAATTCATTTTTTTCATAAATTCTCCCAAGTATATATTTAGACAAGCATGTCCTCTGGCGTCCACCAGTGGTGGGTAGCTGCAGCACCCGGTGCATCCCTGCTTCCCCCCACAGCCCTGCATTTGGCCCTGAATGACTGGTTTCCTAAACTAAGCCATGATTCAGCCACCCACAC
Organism: Kryptolebias marmoratus; assembly: GCF_001649575.2. Lineage (NCBI taxonomy): Eukaryota > Metazoa > Chordata > Actinopteri > Cyprinodontiformes > Rivulidae > Kryptolebias > Kryptolebias marmoratus. The sequence continues at coordinate 10,189,113 of NC_051433.1, read as the reverse complement.
GGCTCTGGTCTGTTTTAAGTCAGGCTGGGCTGATGACCTCTTGGCGTCCACTGGCTGTCACAACATCTGCCACTGTCGCAACTAAATTATAAGTGCCAAAAGCGGCTCAGATCGAGTCCAAATGTGTCTGCTGTCTGAAAACAAGTTAAAAACGGCACCCTAGAGTTTATTCCTCTTTTCAGCAGCCACTTAACAGAATCGTTTAGTTTTGATCTGTCAGCGGATAAAACAAGAATCTCTTCTAACGCAAGGCCACATTGAATTTAGGAACGTAAATAAAACTTCAGAAGGTTGATTCATTTTACTTATCAGAAGCTATGTTGAATGACATTTTTAAATGTTCTTATGTGATAACGTGCTGCTTTTGTCTGGTATTGCTTTCAGGCGTCAGTTCATGAGCTAAAGCTCATCAGATCAAAATAAAGATGAAAAAAAGTGTTTGATGCAATTTGATCTACATTTCACTTCCTAATTACCAGTGACTTTTCTGTTTCTTTCTGAAAGAGGCGACAGACATCTCAGTCACATTTACTCTTAAGTTGTTTCATATTAAGGACGTTTGAACTAAACTGGGGATTTTTCTCTCACGCCTCTGAGGAAATTCCTTTGCATTGCTCAGTTCCTACTGAATCATATGATTGTGTTTCCTTGAGGACTCGCACCGCAGCATCTGACGCTGGCTTGTCTAAGTCACTGCTGGCCTGCTTTGGGTGAACACAGTGGGAGTCGGTCCAAGAAACGCCGGCTTCTGTTCGCTGTCATGACTCACGCGGGGAGGCATTTTAACAGGCCTCCGTCTGCACGGTGAGGCCGCCGATGACGACCACTGACTCAGTCACACAGAATGTGTGTGCCTTCCCACTCCTCCGGGAAACTGAATATCCTGTCCAGTTCTCCCCTCGTAACCCCAGCACATCCTTTTTTGTGCATTTCTGCTGGAGACGACTGACTGAAATAGCTGCAAGTGAAATCCAAAATCTGGATCCCACTTGCCACAACAGATATGGATTCTACTTAACAAGTAGAATTTTTAAAATGGTTTTATTATGTGGAAATGGGAGGAATAAGACACATTCCTCGCCTCTTCTCATTGGTCAGTAATCATAATAACCCCACTCCCGCTCTAAGCTCGGTAATTGCATTAGAGTTCACTGCCCGGTGGTTTTCTTTCTGTCTCCCAGCTTCAATCCTCTTTACTACGGTCACGTTTCAGTCCCCGAGCCTCGTCTTGCTGTGCCTTTTCTGTTCCTTGCTCTTTGTGCTCAGCCATTCCTTCACTCCACCCTTCTTCAGGCCCCCCACCTTTCTGTGTCACATACAGACTGCTTTGTAAGGCATCTTTGCTTCCCAAACAGTCCACCCCCCTCAGCGCTACCACACAGTCCTGCTGATTTATTGAAGTATTACGAGTGTGACCCCCCCCCCACACACACACACACACACACTCAGGGATATCGATGCCCAGCGGGTTTGTTTCTGACTCTGCTACTTGTGTTCGTACCATGACGTTCTCAGATATTTATTTTCTGTCATTTTACTGTACGCCTCAGTCTGGTTCAGGCGCTATTTTTCTACACCTGAGGGAAGGCCGGTGTAATTTGCAACACAGATGCTTAGGAAGCTGAATTTATAAGTTAGCAGAGAGGCTGCTTTATTAAAAATGGCTGCAGAGGACAGTAGAGATGGGAGGAAAAAAAGTGCAAGATCTGCAGATGTCTAAGGTGAAAAAAAAGTTCAGCAACTTCTTATTAACCAGATTTCAACTTAAAATGTACCTAAGTGTCTTTAAATTGATCCAATCCAGTGTGTGCACTTTGATAAACTGTCTATCAGCTCATGTTCCAAATATTCAAGTTCATTTGCATCAACTTTTATTGTATGTCAACAGTGCTCAGCGTTTATCATTGAAGCTTTTATTAACATTCATGGGCTGGAAGGCAAAGAGCTTATTTGAACTAGTTGGGAAAAAATTACATGAGACCCATCCAAGATGAGTCTTGCCTTTTTCTTCAAAACCTCTTAAATGACCCAGTTCTATTTTCTAATCCAGAACACAGAACAGTACGTTCAGCTACAGCTTGTTTGGGTTTAGGGAATGTATTCACCTTTTTATATCTAATCTATTTTCACTTTCTGAACAGCGTTTCTTTTATCCACTGCTTTCCACCAAGTGAGAATTTGATTGTGGCACCTTTTGGTGTTATAGAATCATTTTCCAAACCACACACTCATGATATTACAGCGCAGTGCCGTCCAATTCACATGCTACAGAATTTTCATAAATCAGACAATGAGCTCATTTGCATGTCCACTTAGAGCCACGGTGTCTTGAACGTGACATTACCAAACTCTCGCTCTGAACATATCTGAGAGCTGATAACTCCCTGCAGGACGAGAACAAACAGCACATCCAGCAGTCTGTCACAGTTGTCTTTATGTGACCGAGAAGCACATTTGTTTAGAATTTGCATGGTTTACTTTTTTTTTGCAGACAGCTTCACGTAGATAACAGTACTGACAGGCAAACGGAGAATAAAATGGGGTAAGTTTACATGTGATAATTCTGTGTAAATACAGATAATTGTATTTATATGCACTCAGTATACATTTTAAATGTCTGCAGTTTGCATAAATTTAAGCTGACTGTGGGATTCAGCCTGTAAGGTCAGAAAAAGGCACAGAAGAGAGTCATTTACAGTTTTATAACCACTTTTAGGTTCCTTTATATGTTGTGATACATCAAAAAGAAGCTGTATTTGGAAGCTGGAGAGCCATGCTGACTGCTCTGGCCGTTTCTGACTACATGTTTAATCCATGTCTGAGTTAAAGGCCAAAGAACTGTACTGCTGGATCTCAGCACGGATGTTGCAGGACGTATAGTGAACCATCACACTCTCTGAGCCTCCCGGGTCTGTTCTTCCTGCATAAATAATTCACTTGCTATGGAATTTAGTGTGTGTGTGTGTGTGTGTGTGTGTGTGGATCAATGCTTTGAGATTTTAGTGAAGACAGTTTTTTGAGGTTTTGATTTTGGTTCATGTGCTTAATAGGGGTTGAAGGCAGAGACTCTGCCTTGAGAGCGAAATGTAGATTAATAAAAAGTTGCAACTAATTAAAAGATGAACTGTAGCTTTAAGCCCACACTGTGTGCGTCCAATCTTATATGTCTTGATGAGGAGAAACACACTGCACTCCAACCTCTCCGTCTCTCTCTCTGTGTTTGGAGCTGGTTTGCACTTCTTATAATCCAGGCTGTTTATGCAGGAAAGAGGTTTTGTCTGAGCCGTCACCTAGCACCGAGGCTCCCACATTCAGCCAGGCCTGCACCGCGTCCTCCTGGCACACAGCCGCCGTTCTGAACGACGACGGCTTGAAGTGGAGGTCTTCCTGCTGCTGAATTATAGTGTGACGGGAAGAAACAGAGCTCAGTTCATGGAGACAACGAGATTCATTAGAGGTTGTTTTTCTGCTCTCGTTTGTGGGCTGTGTTCTGGTTAGGTCACGAGATGCTTTGTGTAATAAGTCAAACTGTTGTTGTTGCTGTTGTTGTGATTCCACCTGTCCCTCACTACCACGAACATGAGCTCCCAGTTTATTTTAAGGGAATCTCACGCCTGGAAAACTCTGTCAGCAATCCTTAATATTAGCCAGGAAGAATAGAGGCACCTTTCTTCATTCTTGCTTTCACCTTTAAACGGTTTAAAAATGCAGAAACCTTCTGAATAAACTGCTTACAGCTCACTGACAGATTTCTGCATTAATGCACCTTCAGATGAGTGATTGCGAGCATATTTTTTGGTTGTCACTGGCTCAGACCAATGAGTTTCTGCACAAAAAGTACTGAAGTCTTATCAGTTAGATGCCAAAACGTTTTCCAACTAATCTTGTTGTGTTGATAATTTGTTCATGATAATTTGTATGGTGCAGAGTATTTTTGAATGTTAATGAAAACATATTGGCTACCTTCTTAGGATTATTATTCTCCAGCGTGGAGCCTCTGATGGAGTATGGTAGGAAAAACAGAGAGTCCATAACATTATTGGCTGTTGCCTTTTTCACTGGACTCAATTACTTTAAGGAGGGTTGTGCAGAGACGTGCAACTACTGCATCTGCGATGAAAAATAAATGAACGAAAGAAAAAGTAGATTATAGCAGTTTTCCTTTCAGGTTCTTTGTGTCTTTTAGTTTATTGAGTTTGTGTTTCCGGAGCTGCCGCTGTGCACCTGCGGTTGATTATTCATGGGTATTGATACAGCTGAGAGCAGTGGAGCTCAGCCATACTTAAAAGTACACGAATACACCTGCCTTACAAGTGGAACGAGCTTTTACTGGTTTATTTGGGGGGCTCTTGGAGCATTTGTAAGTAAAGTTATTAGTTAAGTCCATATTTATCTTTCCAAACACTTCCACCTAATAATTGAACAAATGTCTGTCCTTCCCACTCAGACCTGCTGACTATAAAAAAGCTCCTGCTCCCTCTCTGAAGGCCTGCTGACACAGCTCGCAGACTTAATAACCTCTGTTTTTCAAAAGCTCGTTATTCCAGGGGAAATGTTATTTAGGCAGCCGCTTCACAAAACTAACGCAGTTAAATGTACGTCTTTGGGTGTAAAATGTTGCACACGTGCTGGAAAGGAAGACGGCGTGTGAAAGTCTCGACGGCGGTGAATCTGACTCAGTGCTTTTACACACTCAGCCCTAAAGTACAGGCGACCAGACTTGACTCGCCCCTAAGCTCTTTGCTAATCTTAATGTAGCAAAAAATAAATAACTTTCTGTGGCAGCAGTTCCATTTAAAAGTGTACAACATTTCCGAGCATGTTTAAATCATTTTAAATGTTAATTATGAATTGTAAGCAAAATAGCTTAAACGTTATTCTTTAATGTTATCTAACTCTGCTAAGGTTTAATTGAATTAGGAATGTAAAGCCAGGGCTATGTTTTCAACTATGATCATCTAAAAACTTATTGACTACTCAGTATTTTTTATTTAGTATCCACATGAGCATTTGTGTTTTTGCTATTATGCAAAAAAAAAAATAAGAGCCTCAAAGTTTTGTTACTATGAATGGCCAAATGAGTAAAAGTGAAAGAAATGCAGAAAATAACACGTTTATTTTATCTATCAGCAAGATTGTCATCTATTTCAGTTTCATTTCTCCTAAAATGTGATAGAATAAGAGCTGTCGTCATAAAAAACAAAGACCTGATGAAGTTTCTGCATTTTCTCTGACTAAAACTGGTCTGTGATGTTTGCTCATGTCTTACAGCATTTGATGATTTTCTCTAAGTGTATTAAAATTCTTTCTCTTTCCTTTTGGAGGCCTCCACTACCAAATGCTGCTGGTGAGAATGTCTAAAAAAAGTTATCCACATGTTAAGAGGCTTAACTTTTAGTTCAGTGCTTTCATGACCTAAACCATTTTATGAACGTTGGCTGGATTTCTTTCCTTTCTGTCGGCCTCGCTCAATTAAAGCATCAAGAAGCAGGTGTGTGTACCGAGAGGAACAAAAGATATTTGTATTGTGGTGATGTCTCATTGCTTCATCATGTGTCACATAACTTCACTGCACACACCCTGACCGGCGAGGCTTCGTGCCAGGCGTGAACATCTCCGTCGTGGGACGTTACTCGCATCGCGGCTCCACCCGAATGTGGACCGGGCTTGCAGGCTGCGGTTTGTGCCTCTGTTCTTGTGCACTTGCAAAGAAAAATATTAAAACAAATCCATGTTGTTATTTGTCAAGCAGAACATCCAACTCAAAGCCCTACATGATAAGATTGTTAAGAACAGCCACTTAGGTCCCCTCAGCCTCAGTGAAGTGGTTGTGTTACAGATCTTTGCAGGGCAATTAAACGTCTTTGTGTACGTTAAGTCAATACTCGGGAGCCTAGAGCTATTCTGATTGTGCTGTGACATGGTGATGGCTAAATTAAATCAGCGTGAAGATTACAACTTAACAGTACATTAGTGGGATTTGTTAAATAAGGGGTGGGGTTGGTTTTGCAGTGTTGCAGATGTGGAAACTGCAAAGAAAACAACATTTTCTGTCGCAGTGCTCCTTTTTCCACACTCATGCATGATGCACAGATTGAGTCTCATAGAGGATTGTTTTTTTATTATCCTTAGTAAGAAAACAACAATCTAACCGATGATTTTTCACGAAATACCCATAAACAATGAGATTAGAGTCTCACTTTCAGTTGCCGTTATGGAACTATTTGAAGTCTCTGCCAGTTCTTCCCACAAAATGTAACTTCCAGCTATCATAACTATAAAAACAATTAAGTTAGGGTGTTTTATTACTGACAACACCTTTGCATGTCCCTACAGTTTGAAGAACCAGTGCTATCATAAACTGTCACAATTATCAAGCATATTAGTTGGAAACTGCCAGTAATTACTTGAGAACACTCTACGTGTCGCATCTCTTAAATGGTTTCCAGCTAATCTACCCTCAGGCCAAAGAAAAGGGGATTAGGAATGGCTTTATAGGAGTTAAGCAATACTTTTTTTTTCTGCGCTGTGCAAACAAACAAACCTCATGCACCTCTGTTATCAGGAAAAGTCAGTTTGGTAATCCTGCAGAGCCGGGACAAGGGGGCAGGGAGGATCTGTTTTACCAAAACCCTTAAATCAGTGGAAAGCACTTCATTATGGTTTCACCCGAAACTAGAAAAAAATTGCATCCAGACTGTATAGTTTTTAATTGCCAACTTGTTGAGTGGCAGCTAGTTTGTGGTGTAGTTTTGCCTGAGCTTGTCAAAACTCCTCCTGTGTGGAAATTTCTTAAACGTATTTCCACCGAACGAGGATTTACGACAAGACAATTAAGGCTGCTATTGAATCCTGAAGATCCCCTGACAAAAAGAAAGCTTATGGAAGATGTAGCCATGTTTAAGTGTTCTTATACACACTGCTGAATTTTAACTTGAGGCAAAAGCATTCATCACTCACAAACTATGTACTTGTACCTATGTGCAATACATGTGTTTCTAACATCTCCAGTTTGACATTTACAGAGAGTTTCTGCAAGTTTTTGAAAGTTAAAGTTAAGAATTTTTAAGACCTTTTTAAAAATACCATTATGATTCAAATTTGAGACCTGCATTGAATTACAAAAAATAATTATTCACTGGAAAATTTCTTTCAAAGTAACAAATTTTGGTGCCTTTCATTCAAATTCAGTCCAAGTCATTCAGAAACCTACAACAAACTGCTTTCAGGAGGAGAGCAACCAGAGTTTTTTTTTTTTTGCAAGGAAGGTTCAATGTCCTTTGATAAATTCCTTCCAACAGGGTCACTGCATGATGGGACTTAGTTTTATTACAGTATAATAACATCTGAATCATCAGAGAACTACAACACACAGAACGAACAAATGTAGTGCAGCACAGTAGAAAAGCAAGGAATGAACAAATGTACAAATTTAAGATGTAACTACATGAATTTTAGGACCTAAAACGGAACATCTGGACATATTTAAGACTTTCTAAGGCGTACATTTAAGATAATTACATTTAGGACGTTGACCCTGCAGAAACTCTGTTACAATGAACCTGATGACTCTTCTAACGTCATAAAAAAGCTGCAAAGCTTGGGTGGGAAAGTCGGCTGGTATTTTCTGTGTTTTTCATCATTTTTCACAGATTAAACTATCTGTTGTTACAGTACGGTTCACACTCAAAGGTCCAAAGATTATCTGAAGCCTTGTTCTTTGGAAGAGCAACATTTAGAGCAGTGAGTTCCAAAGAATATTTTAATGCATGTCGCTTCATTTTTTTTTTTTTTTTTTTTTATTGTCGTTTCTCAAACACTGTTGCCATAAACACCTGTAAATTATTTGAATAACTATCGCTGTAACTTCAGTATCCTAAAACATAGAGGTTCTTAAATTTCAGGATGCGGAGCTTGAATTTATATACCTTTTTCATAACAACTAAGAATATAAAATATATCTGCAGAGACAGATAGAAGCCAAGATTTTCCTAATGTGGGATGAAAAGTATGCAAATCAAATTCACATGAACTGAAACTCTAACATGGTGAATTTAAAAATACGTTTTCGCTTTCAGTTTCGAAAATTCATAAACAAATTTCTCGTTTAAATAAACTGTCTACACATGGTACCTTTTTTACATATTAAAATCCTTTTTTTCCCCAGCATAGACCCCATTTGACTTCTTTTCCCAGTAGCCTTCAGTGTAAGAGTGAGACAACAGTAAGGGCTGTGGTCACCTAGCAGCACAACATTCCCCTCATTAGTCTGTGTCATGTCTGAGTAGGAGGGTGCAGGACCGTCTGTCCTTGCAGGGGATAAAGCAGAAGAATCATCCAGCAGTAAACCATCATCCCGCATAACGTCCATGACTAAGTGAGACAGGAATTTATTAGACTACGTATCAGATGCAGGTTTTCATGGGAAGACAATGGTGTGATAGAAGATTACCGTGTGTGGTCATAATATGGATATTTATTGGGATTATTTATTTCTATTTATTTGGTGTCAGACTGGAAGATGGAACTAGGTAGAGCAGAGAAATGAACTGAGCCTTGACCTTGGGGTGTTTTCTCCTTGGCGGCCAGACGGTGGGCTCCAGCCTGATTCATCCGACACACTTGCTTCAATAATGTGCTTCACATGTGTCTCTGTGGAGTCTGGGGGGAGGCTATAGATTACACAGTATCCTGACGTTCAATCAATGACCCACTACAGTTCTAGTCAGGTGAAGCGTTCTTTGCTCACTATTGTGACCCAGACATGCTTGTTCCCAGAAAGCACCTCCTTGAAAGCCAAGATTCTTGTAATATTCTGTTGTGTTCTGTGTGACACTTGATGGGGAATCCTGCTGTCATCAAGACACACCTAAAGAGTCGTTTGGAGAAATCCCACGTGCTCTGTACCCTCAAGGAGCAAACATCTTCTGCTTGCATCCATATGTTGATGATCCCTTCTTCTGTTTTCACACAGCACTTCCTGTTTTACTGATGTCTGAACGTTTTTTACATTTAGTTATTTGCAAAATCCACTCCTATCAACATAAAAAATTTTATAGAAGCAAAAAGTTAAAAGAAAACTATCTGTGCTTGTACTTTCTTGCCCTAACTGGTTTTTTAATTTTTTTTAAAATTAAATATAGACACCTGCTGTCTTCCAAAGCTTATGTTACCGAATTATTATTTTTAACTGTAGTCTTATATAGCTTTACATTGACACTTTATGAGCATCACAAAATGCATTTAATGTTTATTAACATTTAAATAATTTACAGTATTATGTGTTGTAAATGATTTGGACACTTTGACATTTACAAAGAGCCGGTCTGACAAGTGTGATGTACTTATCCGTATATTCCTAGAGGCTGGGTAAACTAACTGATGCTATTAAGAGTTTGGGAAATAATTATACCTAAAATAATTAGTGCGAAGGTTTTAGCATCCGACATGAAACTTAAAACTTGCACTGGCACTCAGAGCTTTACAAAACCAGTCGAAGTATCCATCAGTAAAACAACGTTTGATGAATCAAGACAAACAGAACTAGAAAGTTTTGATGTTATAGTAATTTAAAATGATCAGTCGAGTCTTACACAGAAGATTACTTTTAATGTCTGTTTACTGAGAGTTTCCATAGACTAACAGTTTCCAGCACATCATATAGTTCAAACAGGGTGTTGCCCGAGCAAAAAGTTTCATTTGCAACGAGCCACAGAGGCTTTGTAGTATTTTACACACCACACCTCAACATATTCCCCACGGACTTTCAGGCATTCACCGCCTGTTGCATAAGATTACAGCTCACACTGAAAAAACATTTGGTCATTGAACATCTCATAAATGTCTTCTCATTAAAAAGATAATTACTCATTTCGTTTTTAATTCCATTTTTTTGATTTTTTGGCTCTGGCACACACACACACACACAGAAAAACCTTTAATGTTAGCAATAAATTATTTCTGACACAGAAGTAAGCGCTGTTATCAAAGGGAAAAAAAACCCCAAAACAAGCCCAGGAACATTAGTGCGTCGGGTTTGGATGAATACATGATTTAAAGCAGCTCTGAGTCCTCGGGCACGCACCGTAACGGGAAAACGGTAAACTGGCTCGCGTGCAAACGTAACTCCCAGACATTCTGTTCGAGGGAGGGAGTGTAAGTTGGCAAGGGCTGCAGGAATGCTATTGTCAGGCAGACAAAAAATGTATGAGAAATTATCTGATATGTGAAACGTCTTCCTGTGTTGCAACTAGCAGGAACACACTTTGATTGATTCCAGCTATATGGTCGGATGAGATATTTAAGAAATGTGCAAATCCTATCAAAGACACAAAAAGGTTAGTAGATTGAACCCATTAAAAGCTAAATGACTGAATGTGTTCCTGTAGTTCCAGTTGTGATTGCGGGCTGCAGTAACAGCATCTGTAGCATCACAGGTTTATCATTTTGAAGGGGACATCAGAGGAAATGTTGAGCAGTAAACAAGAGGCTTGAGTTGACACAGGCTCCGACCCTCCTGCTGTCTTTGTCCTTGTAAGGAGACTCCTGGGGTTTTTCATTTTGACTTAGTCACGCCAAATGCTCAGGGAGCTCAGACCCACAGCTGAGACAAAAAGGCCAGACGGTGAACCTGCAATGTGCCATATATTTATTTAGATAAGCCAGTCTCATTGTAATGCTTTCAAACATCTAATTATGTGCCTTCCCAATAATGTTGAAGCTGCCTAAATAACTTCATTATCTTTGATGGATGACATAAAAAGCCTTGACATATTGTTGATGAGGAGAAGCTAGTGGGCAATTACTTTTCCCCCTCCAGTTATCTCACACTTATCGAAAAAGCTGTGGCGTTCGCTCAGGAAGTGACAACACAAGTGATGTAAATGCTGTGACAAGCGGAGGATGCGGCGCAGCTGTGAACTCCGGTGAACTCAGTCGGAGTCCTGCTGCAGTCTGGGCGAGTGCTGTGGACACCGTGAAGCGCCGCTGCCAGCGTTTTTTCAGAGCGAGGTTTCAATCGCAGAGCAAGCTGGCAACCCTCACACAGGGATACTTCTCTCTAATTAGACAGAGCTCATTCAGGGGGCCCTGAATGGAAACAAGGCAGAGGTTTGTTGGGAAAGTGACTTCTCTAGTGGCTGATTTTCTAACTTCTGGCTGAGTTTCTGTTTCTCCGTGGTAAATAGACAACCCATAATTCAGCATCTTATGTCTCCTACTCAGTAAACATGTATGTTCTGGCCTGCCAGACAACTCCCAAACACAGAACCACCCCACCCCATCCCTTCAGTTTCATTCCTCCTCAATATAACCCACAATGACTCATCCTGCTGTGGATGAAACCCTGTCATCATCTCACACTTCTTAATGAGTTCATTCTTCAATCTGGACCTCAAACTGCGTTTTGGGAAGCATGTTCGACTCTGCACAGGTGCGGTCTCATATCACACAAAGAATAGTGTGTTTAAACCGACAGAAACACTAGGCTAAACCCTCCGGGCTTTGTGAGGAAGACGTACTGCAAGACAGCTAAATTGGTTACTAATTTTGTTTAAACACAGCTGCTGTTAAAAGAGGGGGGGATCTAAGCTAGCATTGGCTTGCAGCTAATTGGAGGGTCTGGCACTTTATTTTTAGCAACACTGATGTTGCGACTCTGGATGTTGATGGGATGGTTGGTTCCATTGCCTGTGGACGGATTGTCATGAGATACTGTCAGGACATTAATGTTCCACAGGGGAGGAATCCTGTGACCATAAATCTGATACTGGCTGGTTTGAGTGAAACGTTGAGATCGAATTAGCTAAAGCCTTTTTACATTTTCATTTGAACTGTATTAAATAGCTTTTTATAAGTGTCACTATAAATCCAAAATTTTGTTTTTTTTAGGTATTAGTGAGCAAATGTAAGAAACTACATTAAAATGCTAAGTAGAGTTCCTGTTTCTGACATCAAAAAATGTGAAGAAATTTGTAACATTGAGGCTTTTGATCACAAAATAGGTCAGAATCTTAGAAATTGTAAATATATCTACATTTATATGTAAAATATCTTAACAATGAAACTAGCATTCAGCGTTTTAAATAAATATATTGCACAGTCTGTTAGCCCTCGGCTCAGGAGATATTTTGCTAACTGACAGAGAAATGAACACATTGAATACACACACACACACACAAGCAATTACATCATCCACCTTTCATGGCAGTGGCCAATAATAGGTTGGCTTAGTTTATCTTCAATAAATCTTTAGACTTTATTTAATAAATATCTTTGCACGGGTTTCGGCCTCTTTGCTTCATCTCTGTCAAATGTTTTAATTAGTTTTGAACTATTTGTTAATAACAAACCTATTTTATGTGTCACTCCTCAGACCTGATGAGCTTTGAAGCATGCCAGCGTGAAGGAATTCAGGCTGCAGCCGAGTTACCCCACCCTGTAGTCACTCAAACGCTCGAAAGACTATTCATGAGCAATGTTTGTTGTGTTTGTCAAAGGCCTGTGCTCCATTCTTCCTTGTAGTTTTTTATTGAATCGGTGAAGACGACAAAAGAGGGAGGAGACAAAAGAGTGAGAGTACAAGAGGGGAGCAGGGGTGATACCACATGTTCATGGGTGGCTTTGTAATCAGAGATGGGAGTATTATTCCACAAAAGTACCATGAACCCATATGGTGGGCCTCGGGGGGACTGGAGCCCAGCGGTAACTGACCCACCTCTGTGCTCTGTTTTGCAGATGGGAGGAGGAGCTGTCCAAGCGAGAGCAGCTGGAGTCCACGGTGGAATCCCTGCAGCAGGTTTGGAAACAAAAACAGCGTAATGTGTTCGGCTAACACAGGCGTGCGCAGATTTCTGATATCTGGCCAAACAGAACTCGTTACGTAAAAAACAAGTAGCAAAAATGAAATAAGGGAGTTGTGGTTACATACATAATAAGAGCATGAGCTGAACTGAGCTGGACTAAAAACAGGAGCTTGTGTCAGATCAAAATAACCAAATTACAAACCCATCGGAAGAGGCTGCAGAACGAGATATACTGTAGATATGAACAGATTTCACCAGCAGTGTACCATTATTGTCCAGCTCAGAGCAGGCAACGGGAATTAATGTACAGTGTCACACCTTAAAGCTACACCACAATACAAATCCAGTTTCTCGTCTTGTTGGCATCTTTCTCTCTCTCTGTGCACAAATCAATCTGTGACAGCATGTGTGTGTGTGTGTTTGTCTTGGACTCCGGGTCAGCAAAACACCACATGGAGAGGTGGAGTGCCCCCAGCCCACCCGAGGGCTTTAACCTTGCAGAGCAAACAGGCAGATATTGATGCATAGGAGAAACAGAAATCTGTTCAAAATAAATCCAGCTCAAACAGACGTTTCTTATTTCGAGAGCAGAGCCAGAGGACTGATGCTATGTGCTAAAACAGGAGCACAACCTGGCATGTCTTGAGAAGAACTGTACGGAAATCGGCTTTATTTTAGCTTCTGTAAAAACGTGACTCTAAAATTGCCTAATCATTGTGTAAAAATTGTGAAAAAACTAATATAGAGCAGTATATGAGAAACACCTAATATAACATAAAGTTAGAACTAAAGTTTTTGTTCAAACTGTAACAAGCAAACCTAAATGTTTGTCCTTATGATTTACAATGTTTTATAAATGGTTACAAACTCCTATTGCAGAAATTCAATTAATAAACTTTAGTAATCAGAGATCATTGTGTACTTTCTTAGTTTTTATTTTTTCCTAACGTCTTGTTTCGATTCGTTCTCTGTAACGTTTGTTCAGAGTGCCCGGGAGTCGTCAGACGTCCACGATGAGCTGAACGAGAAGGTGGACAGACTGAAGGCTGAGCTTGTGGTCTTCAAGAGCCTGATGAGTGACGTAAGTATTTGTTCAGTGCCGGGGTGATGTCATCCTCACTTCCTTAAGCTTTGTAAAGCTTTCTTTTCATTAAAAAAAAAAAGAGTTGCGTTAACTCCCAACTCCAAAGACACATGTTCCAACAGCATCTAAAACTGTTTTCCTAAGAATGATCTGTATAAAAGTTGCTTTTTACTTTAGTCTAAATAGTAGCCCACACCCTTCCTGCTATCCTTGTTAGAACTCATAAAGATAAGTAATGCTATAAACCCTCCGACAAACATTGAAAATGGCTCAATAAGCAGCTTTAGATCAAGATCCTTCCTGTTCTGTGCGGCCCAGTATTGTTCCCTGGCAGGTCTGTTCAGCGCTGATATATGGCTGAAGAAAACAGCAAAGAACCCACTCACAGCTGGTGCCTCATCAGGGATAAATAAACTCAGACATTATTATGTTGTATGGCTGTTTTTTGTCCAGCTTCTCTTCACTTTAGCACCTGATTAATGTTAAACTTTGATCAATTTTCTTTTGTTTTCTGTTTCATTCATGATATGTGAATGCAGAGATGGGTAAGTGACAGAATCAGAAGGAGATAAATGTTACTTAATGCTCTTTAGAAGTTAGCCAGCGTTGTGTTGTGGCTGTGGATGTTTTTGCTGTGTTGCTGAATGTGGTGATCCACCTGTCATAGCCCAGCAAAAGGAGTAGTTCTGTAGTTAGAGCTTCTACTGTGTCAGGAACATAGTTACATCTACATATCTGTCCCTAAAAACCTGATCAGAATCTAATGTTTTTGCACATTTGTAAGGGTGAGAAGAGGGTGCATATGAACTGTGGAAAAATATATGAACAAAGATGGAGAATAACATGCTTACAACTTAAATAAGCTACCACAAAAATAAGATAAAAAAATAATAATTCTAAAATAAACAAAATGAATCACAGAATCTTATGCTAAGAAGTCAGATAAAATGAGTTTTCAGGGGTAGTCAAGATTTATTATTTCCCTTTTATGAAGTTGTGGAAACTAAAAATAGAAACATTTATCATAATTTGAATAAAGTTAGCATTTAAATATAGATGTCTTGATTATGTAATTCAAGCCTGTCAGATAGCCTTTTTTAAAACAAGTTTTTATTTATTTTTTTACCATCCAAAAGTAATATTGAAAAGCCTTATTGGGAAATATACAAATAAAATACTATATATAAAATATTCCCCTCCTACCTAAAACTGAAGAGGAAAATAACCACCTACCCCCCTGGACCATCCTAAGGTTTATTTGTCCAGCAGTGATATATAGAAACACATTTAAACCTACACATACCTACATATGTATATACATGCACATCTACAGGGTGTAGATAGCTTTTAAAATAAAAACAAAACTTTAGACATACTCTCCATAAGTCCTGTAGTGAAGCATCAATCACTGAACAGCTCTCCATCTCTTTGCAGCAAATGACTGACCTGGACTCCAAGATCCAGGAGAAAGCCAGGCGCGTGGACATGGACATCTGCAGGCGTATCGACATCACGGCCAAACTGTGTGACGTGGCCCAGCAACGCAACTCAGAGGACATGTCCAAAATGTTTAACGTCAGCCCCGCCAGGTCGCTCTCAGATAAGGTGTGCATCTGTCCACTTTGGCGCCACGTGCTTTTTTTTTTTTTTGCTGCTTTTGTCAGCAAATCAGAATGTCTGCAAAAATATATATATATTCATCTGTGGAGGAAGCAATAACCTCAAATGAAATCAGAGCTACCGCTCGCACATGGTGTGGCAACTGATACTTTAAGCACCAGCTGATCGTGCACTTAAATTACCCTCTGTAAAAGGTGCAGGCATGCGTGCTCGAGAATACGTTTACAAACACATAAATATAGACATGCATGGAAATGCACAGCAGCCAGTCTTACATATACAGTCACGCACATGTACACGGAAGAAAGTCAGACGCTGATGGGGCATCTTTTCACTTCTCACAAGGTTATCCGTTTGCACCGTTGCTGCTGGCAGAAGCCCAGGTTTATAAATCAACTGAATGAAGCTCTGTCATGCTGTTATGTTTCTATCTTCTATGAAAGTTGTCACACAAGTATTGATCTGAGGATCTATCCTGCATAAAACCCGATCTCTGCAGGTTAAGTTGGACATGTATGCATAAACATGACACACCTCATCAGACAAGTCTCCATTTCATCAGTTCTAGCTTGAATTATCTTCTGACATTATTTATTGCGATGAGTCAACCTGAGTAAAAGCTGCAGGTTAGCTTATTTTAGCTTTGTGTGTGTGGTGTGTGTTTTGCAGGGGACTGTGGGATGCTGCAAGAGAAAAGAGCGTAAAGGCGTGTCCGACGAGGAGAATTCGGAGATGGATGCCGAGCCGAGCACGTCGGAGGAGGAGGTTCCCGGGTCGCTCAACATCACGGACGAGATGAAACGCATGCTCAACCAGCTGTAAGTGACACCGTCTTCATCAATACTGCTTATCCGCCAGAATGAAGTCCTCTGTACCCTGAATCCAACTGAATGTGCTCTGAGTTCTTTACTTCATCTCCCTCTGCTGTTTGATGAAAAGCTGCAGCTAAGAGGATGCATGCTGTTTCGATCTTATATAAAGATGCGGGCATTTATTGGCTTTTTAATAGCTACTTAACTAATCATTAATGCTTCTTCCTCCTTGCATGTGGCTAAATCTGGTGGCTGTTATACTTTCCTCCCTTTTCCCCCTTCTTCTCTTGTCTTTTTCCGCTCTCTGCCCCACACAGACATTGTTCAGATAACTCCTTTGTTGCCAGGCGCGAGACGTTTGACATCGACGACGACTGCGACAGCCTGACGTGGGAGGAGAACGAGGAGACTCTGCTGCTGTGGGAGGATTTCACCAACTACAACGTGCCGTGCACCATCACCACGAAGACCCCCACAACCGCCTGCCCCAGCGACGGCAGCGGAGAAGCTGCTGATCCAGTAAGTCCTGTCTTTATATATATATATTAAAAAAAAACAAAAAACTTTGATAGTAATCTTTTTTTTTTTAGACGTATACAAGTCCTGGAGTAACCCTGCTAAGTCAGATTGTAAATCACTGCTTTGGATGCAGTGTAAGACATAAAGTCATGCATGATGAATGAGGTCTGTTTGTGCTCTCTAAGGATTCCCAAGATGGAAGTCTTGGCAGCCTCATTGATGAAACGGAGTCAATATTTAGGAACCGAGAGCAGAAGTACCAGGAGACCATCGGCCAGATCGAGGTAGATGGATCTGTGAAGGATTTTGAAGTGAAAGAACAAAATCTTAGTTCAGAATTGTCAACCTGTGCCACGGATGCAGGGATTCCAGGATCTTTCTAATGGCTCAGCCTTACCAGCCAAAGTCAGATGGTTTTTGTTTTGTTTTCCAATTTAAGAAGATACAGAAGCTCAATAATCCATCTTGTAGCTGCAAATTTCCAATTCAGCAGTGTTAGCGTCCTGGCCAGCAGAGTTGTGAACGTTATTAAGTCCTTTTTAGCAGGAGAGAGATCAAGTGAACTAGGCCACATCCTGAACAAGATATTCGGAGCGATATCCTCTCCAGTTACAATAAACATGAAAACTTTCAGATCAGAATCAGCGTCGTTCACACAGAGAGGACACGGTTAACTAGTTTTTAACATTGCTAATGGACATTTTACCCTTTTAAAAAGTTTTGCTTCACACATTTATGGTACACAAAAGATCAAATTTATAAGATTTATATACAAATGTAAATTTTTTGGGACAAGATTTTAGTATTTGAAGCTTCCTAGTTTCTGTTTTTTTCGTCTGGTCACATTCAGGCAGGCTGGAGAGGAGAAGAAGCACTTCTGACACAAAAAAAACTTTGGTTATTTAGTTCTTTTCCACTGTGCTTCAAACTGATCAATAAACTGCATCAAATGTTAAAAACATTCATGTTTCCCAAAGATGAATTTTACACACATTCAGCTGTACGTTTTCTTTTTTGTTTGTTTTTGCACGATCATGATAAAGGCTGTATTTGCATGTAGGTCCACTTTCCTATACATACCAAACACCTGAACTAAGAAGGGACCTTTAAGAAAGAACAGACTTGACCCCTTGATTTGTTTTACTTTCCTTTAGATGGAACTGGCGACAGCAAAAAGCGACATGAACCGCCATCTGCATGAGTACATGGAGATGTGCAGCATGAAAAGAGGCCTCGACGTGCAGATGGAGACCTGCCGGCGGATGATTAAAGGGGGCAGGAACTCTCCTTCTTTCAGCTCCGTGGCTAGCAGCGACTCAGGGAACACAGACGAGATCCAGGATGAGATCTCGGACAAGGACGCAGAAGCTGAAGTCCCAGTTAGCTGATGGCCGCATGGCTGGGTCCTCGCCCCGTCTCCTCCTGTTTGCTGGTGGTAATCAGCGATGGGGGTTCAAAAGCCTATGGAGCTTCACCTGGCAGGAGGTGGAACCTAAATCTGAGTCTGTTTGACCAAGTTCCGGTGCAAGCTCAGAACTGGTGCTTTTATACTGTTTCTGTTGTTTCAAAAATGTTGGTGGGGCATCTTTGCTTCATACAGAGGAAGACACCAAGCTGTGCTCTCTTCCTGCTGCCTCAGTGGATTCTAATCCAGGGCTTTGCATCGTTTTTCTTGAGGTGGGAAAAAAAAGCCTTAATATATTTTAAACAGGCTCAGATAATGTTTTCTATTCTATTAAGATCCTTTTTTTCTAAAGGAATTGAATACAGTACATATTGTACTCCTCTATTCACCAAAACAATAACATAACAAAAACTCATACATCTTTTTTTATTTTAAATTGGAAAATGTTGGTTCCCCCNCACCCAGTCTTGTTTTGTGTTATTTTAGTTCAGGTGTGGGATTTGCAGTCCAGACTAAAGTGTCTTCTGTCAGGGAGACAAAGAGGAGTAGAAACAAATGGTGTTCCAGTTCTGGTGGTTTCTGAGGGAACTCTGCAGGCTTGCCAAAGTTGACAGAGGAAAGGAGCACAGCCTTTTCATGCATTAGTGCACTACTGAACTTCTATGCAATTTAGCTGGCCTTATTTATTTTTTTTTGTATCTGCTGTCATCATTTGTAGCTTCTCTTACAACCATCAGCCTTTAGAGGTTTTTGTTTCGTATGTTTTATTCTCTTACAATTGGGGACGTTAACTGGATCAGTGCTCCTAATATATTCATTTATGGCAATATTTCTGAGTGTTTCCCAGGTGTTATTTGCAGCTGGAGGAGGCAGTGCAAACCTCACTCATGTCTTGTGCTGATCTGTTGTACAAATCAGCTCACGTGATTTGAAAATGGATAAATAACCGGAATTACACTATAAGAACATCAAAGCTCATCTCCCTTAAAACATTCATGCAAAAACCAAAGGTCATATTTTAAAATGCTTCGTTTTGTTTTAGTTTAAAATGACTTTAATCCATTTTCATCTAAGCAATGACTATCTTAGAAGTGCGGTTTTAGTACGGATTCCTGAAATTCTGATTCTACATCATGTCTGACTGTCCTGAAGGGGACTTTGTCCCAGACAGCTCTCACTCCCGGCTTTGTTTGATTCTGAAAGGAGCTAGAAATGTCAGAATGTACATAGATGATTGAAGGCATGTGATTGTATTTACCCCAGAGGCCTTTTCCGTTTGTTTTTATATCTGTCTACAGATTAAGAGAATTTTTCTGTTCAACTCAGAAAACGATGAACGCATGGAGACAGAAGTGATCCCTTTTTAAACCACCCCTTTTCCTCCCGTTTTTTTTTTTGTTTTTTTTTTTAATGAAATGTATGTGCGGTTTGTAAATCAAAGACTAAGTGCTTCTTCTATCTTGAGGTTTTTTCCAGAGGCAGAATGTTGAGATTTTGGCCTTTAGCTTATTTACGCATGCTGTTGGAGGAAATAACAGAGCTATGGGTCTTTTTTTTAATATAACATATTATTTTGAACTCAGAGCTGCGACACAGACTCCGTCGTGTCTGTTTCAATCATTGCATAACTGTGGCAGAAAGATTTCACCCGGACTGTGTTAACCATTAAACTGTGTTGCCATATTTAGCTTCTTTTTTTAAAAAAATTCAACAGATAATTACATTTGCTCCAGATCTTCAGTCTTCTCTTGACTTTACCAGTCACGCAATTGTTAATATCAGACAAGCGTGAAGAACAGCCTCATTTGTGGAGAAAATGTCAAACTTCTTCATTAAGTTGATGTAAAACCAGCCTTATAAGTAACAAAGAGCCATTCTTTTCTTGGTACTGTACTTTGCAGCGGCTGTGTCACACATGATTTAATGACTGTAACATTCAGGAACAGCAGGTCCTGTGACTACCACACGAACCAGCCAAAAACGCAAACATGTACGGAAATGTGACAAAGATCATGAATCCTACCAACTCTGGAGAGCCGCGAAGTCTGTCTCAGCCTCAGCCTACCACACAGGGTTTAACATCAGTAATTCTTGCAAACTACTGAATTATCTCCACTTTCCCCTCACTTGAAGCAGGTTCCAGGTTTTCTCAGTTTGTTGGCTGTAGCTTGATTTGAGAACTCCTCTAAAGACCCGATGTTTATAACTGTGCAAGACGACATGTAGCTGTTAAAAATGCAGGGATACGTGGTGCGTGGTTACCTTTTGTTGCTTTACTAAACAAGTTTTTTCAACCTGACCAACTTACGGTGTGTGATGGACATGTATGTAAACTAGATCCTTGTGGATGTGAATGTTTCCTAGTAAAAATGGGGGTTTTATACGGGCAGGTTTTTGTAAATCTGTGACACACGGGGGATTATAGGTTTGCGTCGGTTTTGTCGACATTCAGTTTTAACACAATCACCTGCGTACATATCTGCTTTTAACGTCATCGCATCTTTGATTTTACGATTGGAAGATGTCACAGCAGTCGTTTGGTTAAAAAAAAAAGAGCTGCCCAAACTCAATGAGAAAAGTGGCCATTTTATCTATTTTTATTATTTAAGATTGTTTTTTTTTCCTCTTTCTCTCTCTTAGTTTTTGTATTTTATTATCATTATTTGTGTTAACTATTTATACAATGTATTCATGTGGGTGTTGGGAAGTTTTAGTTTTAAACTTGTGAATGTACTCAACTGATTTGGGGGTAAAACGAAATAAAATGGTGGACTGGTTAAAAACAAAATGTCATCTGTTTTTATTAAAAATACCTTTTTTCCCCACTTATACTTTCTCCTCTGGCATGAAAGGTGGTGGGCGACATGCATTTCTTTAAGGAATGGTTGTCCTTCCATTTTGTCCTTTCCATTTTCTAAAATGCAGTTATTTCTAGAAAGTAACTTCAGGAAAAAAATATTACTAATTTGCCACGAGGCTATTCTTTTTATTCTTAACTAAAATATTTGTCAAAAAAAATACATCTTAATAAATGGTACTGAGGCATTTATTATGACATTTAATAAAATTACATAATTTCATAAACATGCAGTGAAGCATTTTTATGCTAAATAAGAAGTAGAAACCATATCTACTATATAATTTGTAAAGATTTTAAAAGTTTATCTTGCTCTAAACTTGAAGTTTACAGTTCCTTTTAGTTCATATCTTCCATTTTAGTCAGCAGGAGCATCAATGAGGTTTAAACTACAAAGTATAACAGAGAGTTGTTTTAGTTTTATGCCCAAGCTGTCGGCACGTCCAAAAAAATGAGTAGATTTGGAAAAAATTAAAAGCTACTAAACAAACTGCAGATACTTCAGCAGGAAGTCGATAGCAGGGATAAAAAAAAGGTTTGTCTAAATTTTCAACCTTTCCATCTGGACTACTTTCACCCTTGCACTTCGAGAAACACCATCCTCTTGGCCACGTTCTCCTCGCCGTATTTCTCCTGCAGCTTCTGGCGAACAGCTGGATCAGATGAGAGCAAAAGACTGTCGTCATGGCGATTCCAAATCGGTGCTGAAACAGAGGAGGGATTCAAAAGCAGGTCCAGTGCAGCAGAGAAGTATCCGCTGGTCTTTAACAAGGCTTTGGTCACACTAACAAAGTCCTAGGGGGGTAAAAAGAAACACACACTGTGTAAATAGTTGTAACACAGGCAGGTAGAAAGGCAAACCAATACTTTGTCAGTGTTTATATCATTTCATTTAGTTTATTGACAGAAACTAAATGAAACAAATGAAACAAAAGAAACAAATGAGAACATTAAATGAAACTCCTGCTCCAGACGTGCAGCACTCACCAGGTTTGTCTGGTTCATCAGATCTCTGATTCGCTGCTTGTCCTCCTCCAACTGCGCCTGAGTCAGAGAAAACGCAGCACCTTTGCCCGCCGTGGGCTGTGGGTTGGATGGAGCGGCTGGACCAACAGCAAGAACAGACTGAGACTCTTCTTCCTGAGATTCACTGTCAAATATAAACAGGTGGGCTTTGGAGGCCGCGCCGCCCGGCTCAGAACCAGCCGGCGCTGCAGCTGCAGCATCGGGGGAGTCCCTGTCGCTCGAGGCCTGAGGCTCTGGCAGGTTCTCCCGCGGGCCGGGTTCAGTTTCAGGTTTGGATTGTTCAGAAGTGGGTTCTGCACTTGTGTCTGATGGTTTGGGTTGAGATTCTGTCAGCGCGGCTGCTGTTTCAGAACGGTTTCGAAGATCTGAAGCTTCATCTTCATCAGACTGACATAAAAATATCACATATGGTTCTTTAGCACCGTTGTACAACATATATATATATATACACATGGAAAAGATACATAACGGTGAAAATGTCAACTTTTTCTTTTATGTAAATATGTTTAAAGTAAACCAATGAATGATGAGATTTAAATCCTTCTTTAATAATTTTTTTTTTTAAGTAAATAGATAAGTAAAATCAAACCATTCTACAAGAACATATAGAGACTGCACTGACGATAAAAATTAATTTATTATTAGTTTAATATGGTACAAGTCCTCTAAATGTCATTAAAAGGTACAGATTGGATACAAGTATCAAGAATCCTACCTCAGACTCATTTTCAAACTCCTTCGATGCCACTTCAAGAATTCCCAGCTGCCGTTTCCCTTTTTTCTTCTCTGCTTTCTGTGGCACTGGATTAGATTCATCTTGAAAAAAAGGAGAATAGAAGATATATTCTCCAGCTTGACGGAACATTTATTGAAGCCACTGTAGTGGAAAATATTTCCCACACTGTGACAAACCTGCTTGTGATGTTTTAGAGTCGGTGTCGTGTCCACTCTGCTCCAGCTGACTCTCCGCTTCTGCTGCCACTCTCTTTCCTCTGGCTCTTTTTGGAGGTGGTTGATCTGCATTGCTGTCTTGATGAGCAGACTTCACTGCTGGTTTAGTTTTCTTTGAGACCTGTGGAGAGGATATGGGCTGCTCAGTGCCGCTTGATGATCTGAGTTTTTTTCCGTAAGGCTCGGGGGATGACGATGACATCTCAAGCTCGAGCTGCCTGCGAGTTACTCGACGCTTGGGTTGCTCCAGTTTGGGGGACTTGGATGTTTTTTTGGAGGAGGACTTAGGTCGAACTGGAGGGGAGTCTTCAGGCAAACTTTGTTTATGTGGAGAGACGGATGTTTCAGGTGCATCTCTTCCTGGTTCTGTGGTCCCAGCTGCTCTGAGTTGGGCACTTGTCTGTGGGTTTGCACCCTCGGTTTGAGAGGACTGAGATGTTTTAACTTCTGCAGGTTCTGAATGGGAGTTCTCATCTGACTCTTGATTCTGTTCCTCTTCCACTCCGATAAGGTCGGCTGTCTGAACGTTTTTATTTTCAGGTGTGCATCCTACAGGAACGGGCTGAAGATCAATCTGTAGAGACACTGAACTAGTTTTACTGAACTGAATTTATAATCAAATCACATACAAATACCACGTCTTCAAAACATCTCCTGTAATATTTGTCCACAGAAGAGAAGCTTTGAGTACCTGAGTTAAGCTGGACTCTGCTGAACGAGCATCATCTGCTTCACAGGAAGATTTCTCAACATCACACTCTTGATTTTCTGCCTCCTAAAAGCAGAAATATGACAGGCTGTTTACAATGTGGGGATATTTCAGAGCTGAATTTTTACATCCACACCAAGCACGAAGAAAGTTGTGAAAAATAGAAACGTTTTGTGACATTATTGTTGTCAGTTTTATTCTTTGAAAGTGGCGCCACCCAGTGGTAGCAGTTCCCTTCCGCAATAGCTTTAAGAGCCCCTTTTATTTCTATTTTTTCAAACAGCTAATAAATGCCACATATTTTACTTTATACAATACCATTTCTTCAAACAGGAGGACATGATTGAGTTTATAGTTATGAGCTAAAGTAGGGAATAAAAAACATTTCTTTACTCACTGCTGCGTTTGGTTTGTAATTTTTGTAGTATTTTAGGAAGATTTTGAGGAAATGTTGGGTTTGTCATAAAAAACAAGTGATTAAACTTTGGTGGTGATCTGGATCCCATAATTTTGTAATGAAGCCTAGCCTTGGTGGAGGTTTGCACTCTCAGAGTGCTTTTAGTATTTTTTTGTTATTTTAGTTACATTTGAAAACTGTATTATACTCTTGAAGTTCTCTACATGCATCATTTACCTAATTACACAATATTCAAGCTTGTTATTGCTTATAATCCTTCTTGCAGTGAGATGTATGTAAGTCTATTAAAAAAAAAGAGTCTCTTTTTAACATCAGAAACCCTAAAAACTGGTGCTGTGGTAAGTTCTGTCATCTAACAGCTCTGAGTTTGTTGATTGTTGTTCGTTTGGTGCCTTTCTGAGTGTAGATAAATGATCTTGTGTCTTTGTAGACAAAAATAGCAGCACCTATATCATGTATTTTGAACTGTATGTACAGTATGCATATAAAGCGCATTTTACTGTCACTTAAACACCAACAGGGATGGGAAAAAGGAGAGCACAGTCCTGCCCAGGAGCACCTGAACATGCTCACAAGGCCACAGCTGCATTTAGCTGCTTCAATTTCCTCCCACAAAGCAAATAAATGAATGTTAAGAGATTAGTCTGCTTTGAGATGGTCTTCAGAGTTTACATGTACACTGTTGTGTCTTCAGATGTATATTGGACTGATGATCTGTCCAAAATGTCCCCCACTTCTCTGTCAATGTCAGCTGGCACCACCAGCTAAAGACAATCAATATGAAATTTGTAAATAAGCTTTCTAATCAGAAAAATTATGTAAAAGGTTTTTTGAAAGAAGAGCATGCAGAACACACAACCTCATCTGATTTCCCAGATGGTTCCTGACCTTTGCTGCTTCATCAGCATCTTCGCTCATTTCCACCTCCACGCTCCCTGATTGTTTTTTTTCCAGATGGCTTCTATATCTGGACTTCATCGACTGCCAGCTGTGACTGGTCACACGCCGCTTCTCCATCTCTTGCCAAAGGCGGTTCCCCCCAGTCTTTTTCTTCTGCTTGTTGACAAAATCCAAAATGGCAGCATCATCTTCAGGGGTGTAGACAAGCCTGCCTAATTATGATCGAAGACAGAGTAAATGTGAATGCACGGATGGAAAAGCTTAGATATTCTCCTAATAGCAGAGCAGACTTGAAGATAAAAATGCAGTCGGCATAATCTGATTTAAAGACTTTTTAAAAGCCTTAAAGTCAATTTTGAATGATTTATATTATTGATTTATATTAACACATTTATATTATTTTTAGTTGTGTTTTTAGTTGCCACGAAGCTCGGGTTGTAGTAAAAGTTTTTTGTATAATGTGACTGAATACCTTCAAAAAATATTCATTTAAGACAAGTATAATAGAACAGAATAAAACAGATTAGAATAATTCATCACTTGTTATTCAGTGAGAGATTTCCAGTGTACTGTGTATGTGTAAATAAAAGAACAGACTCATTTTTTTATTGCATATAAGTCGGTTACCCCCAACCGAGTGACTTATTGCATGTGGTAAATGGTAAATGTCTTATTGCATAATAATGATTCATTTGTTCATGTAGGTTGCAGCCCAGAGGTTGTTTTTGTCGCAAAAGAGACGTTAAAAAAGGCGAGAAGCAAAAACACGAATAAAAAAACAGCGCGAAATGAGCAGCTAGTCTGGCAATTCAAGACTGTGATTATCACAAAGTGCAAATTTAGTTGTCTACGTCGTACCTCCTGAGAGTCCATCAGCAACCTGTTTGCTGCTGTTGAGTCTAGGAGAGTGTCTCAGGACCACTTCAGGATTGAATCTGTAATCTTCTAAATTCAGCTGCTCCTCCTTCTCAACGCAGTCATAAATATACTGGGTGGACACATACCTAGGAAAACACAACAAATAGGCAACGTTTTTTTTTTTTAATGAGCATGCACAACATAGCAAATGCCCTGTAAACTTCTGTTCCTTCTTCTTTCAACTGTACATTAGTGAGCATCATCTCTGACACGTCACGCTGAATTAAATATGCCGTTGCTTTTTTTTGTGACTGAACAGATTGTACTATATTCATGCAAATGTTAACAGCATCCATCACCTACCAGTGAGCAGCAGATTGGGGAACAGAGCTCTTTTCCTCCGGATCAATCAGCAGGATGGCTCCTGACTTCTGGACGCTGCACATCACCCCTCCTCCGGCTGTGATGAGAGGCTGGAGCTTTCGTTTGACGGGACCCGGACGCAGAAAGAAATTCATGGGCCCAGCGTCCACGGTCATGAAGAGGACTGGGGACAAAGACGGGGCCGGATCTGCCGTTTGCCGTTTAGGTGGCATAGTCAAGAAACCTGGTGGAAGAAAACACCTGAAAAACATTCAGAATATATATTTATTTCAGCACAAACACCTTTACTACTACATTGCCATAATAAAAAACTGCCCATGTACAAAACAAGCTCATGCCGTATCACAACAAAAAGTCCTATTGGGATTTAAAATCACAGATATCAAAATTGTTTACCAACGTCTGAAGAGCTCAGCTCAGAGAGGGTCCTTATTTGGGGTTTCCGCTGGTTAAAGTTAAGTCATATAAAACCGGATACCAACTTTGTGTTCAGTGTCACCAAATAACTATAAAATGATTACTAAAGGTAATAATTGTAACAAATGTTTTAAAAGCTGGTTATCTTGCATTAACAACACATAAAACACTGCTTTCCCGCCCGACATTGCCTAAACAAAACTCACTTCCGGGTAATTTTCTTCTTCGCTGAATCTTTTCCAGGTAAGTGTCCCAACACCGCCCCCTCTGGTTGTATTCATATTACACTGAATTGTGAATACAACAAAAATTATTATTATTATTATTATTATTATTATTATTATTATTATTATTATTATTATTATTATTATTATTATTATTATTATTACCACTGACACTACTAGAATTTATAAGGTTTTATCAGGAAAATCAGTAACAAAATTGCTTTTGCAGAAGTTACTTAGTCAAAAGAATAAGTTTAAAAGAACAGTCTAATACACAAAAAGACAGATGATGCTTGAGTCATTACCTGATGGGTTCATGTTAAACCTTCAGTAAAGGAGCAGCCTGATCAAGAAGACACTGTATTCTTTCATATTTCAGAAAGGTTTGTGGGTTTTTGACACATATTGAAACAGTTCAACTCCCATATTTTATTTAAAAAAAAAGCAAAAATTTTAAACAGTACTACCGAGGTTATTTTAATTTGCTCTTCTTTTAAACTGCTTTCTCGTCTAGACTGTAGAACTTGTATTATAAAACTAAATATTTCACATTAGGAACTCTAACAAAAGTAAACAAGCATGTGATAAAAGATGAACATTTTGTGTCTGATTAATTATTGCCTGTGGACTGAAAGTGATTCAAAAACATAGTATGACTTGCAACAACAGCTAAATGATTGATTTCTCCCAAGCAGTGTAAGAGAGAAGGGAATAAACAGGTTTAAAACCACACAGCCAGAGTGCTGGTGAATTATTGTTCCTGAAAAAGGAGACAAATAACCCCAACGAGTTGTGAGCTTTCTTTTTCTCTGGAATGAAACACAGAAAATCTATCAGATATCTCATCTGATCGGTCTATTGTCCCCCAGAGGCTTGAGGTGAAAAATGAGACAGATCACTGCTGCTCTGATTTCAGCACCTCCTTATAAAAACATGTCAGCTGCTTAAAACTGAATCTGGTGGCCAAAACACTAACAAAAGCTCTTTTTATAGAATCATGTGATGAAGCTCAGTCATTGTTAGTGCAACATGAGTAATGACTGATTTCTGAGCAGGCTAAAATTGTAACAAGTCTGATGACATGCATGCACTTTTTTTTTTTTGCAGCGTAGTGGAAACATGATCACAGCTTTGACCACAAAGTCTGCATTTCCTCATTTCTTCCAGTTTCAACAAGCCATTTAACTTATTAAAACTTTCCCCTTTTGTGTCTCAGTGCTGAATGGACAAACATTTCTTAGCATACTTTATATCCTAATTTTTTTTGTTAAAAAAATTGTATATGTTCTCAGTTCTTAATATTTAAATCTGCAAACAAAGATGACTTTGTCCTGAACATTTCAAACTCTTTCATCCTATATAAAATACAACAACTAAATAGTTTTAACACAACTATTACATAAGATCCCAAAGCAGAAACAAGCTGTAGGAACTAGCAAAAGGTAAAGATAGTTTATGCGACAAAATGAAGTGTACTAGAGGCTGAAGAGGGCAGGAAGTTTAGTCATGGCAGGCAATGGAAAGCATCGTGAGCCTAGAGACAGGGCTGGTTTAAAAAGTGCTGCTGGGGTTTAGGTTCAAGAACAGGAGCGGAGAACAGATGCTCTGAAGAAAGATTTACCACAGGCTGATACAGGAAAACCACAAGCAAAAGGGTTTAAATGTGCAAAAGAGCAAATAAAACACTCGATAAGCAAGTTGACCCGAACCGTCCAACTTCAGATTAGTCATTTTAACACGTCTAAGTTGAACGAACAAAAAACATCAAATTTAGGAATCAGTTCTGCAACAAAATTAAATTATTAAGTTAAGAAAACTTTAAATGATGATTGTGAATCCAGGGAGACTATATTGGGAGTTTCTTTCTATAAATGTTGAATGAAAGAAGTTGAAAGAGAGATTTCTTTTTCTGAATGCAACTGACTATAAACTTATTTTTAGGTAATCTCAGGAAAAACCTTAACATACTTTAGAAATGTGAAAATGGAATTTTAAGTTCTTCATTTGCAGTTCATGTCTACTCATTTTAGTTATTTCAGCTTCTTCAGAGCAGTTTTCAGTTTAAAAAAAATAGTTGTTTGGTCCTAAAATGCATCAGTAGACCTGAAAGGTATTAATTTCCAAGCAGAAATCAAACATTGAAAAGATTATCCTGAACTGAATCAAACAGTGCAGTCTGAAAGAGTTTACTCCAATAGTTTTCTGAAAATATTGATATGCAATTCTGAAATACAGGTACGTACTTCATGTAAACAAGGCACTTTTATCTGCATGTTTTACTTAACAGATCTGAGCCTAAATTCGTATAAAAGATCAAAATTGTTCCCTTTCTCTGAGTGACCTTTTCTGAGTAGATTAACACAACACAGAAAACTGTTATCTGAACTGACAAAAGCTTTGCAGCTGGTTACTTTACTTTTTTTTTCTTCTTCTTTTGTTTTCAGGGTGAAGAAACTCTGAATGGAAGCAGATAACTAATGATCCAATCTGTCACAAAACTCAAAACCTAATCAATATTCTCCAGTGTTGGCTCAAACTCATAATAATCTTTCATGAAATGCAGTTTCTCTTCATTAGGTGTAACACTGAGGTTATGGAAATGATTTATGTTTTTCACTGCATCACCTTCCTGCCCCTGCCTCCCTCACAGTCCTGACAGCTACATTATTGTTACTGGCCTCTGTTGTTCCTCTCCCTCCTCAGTTCAACCAGCTGAAACAATAAAACAGCCACCGAGGAGCTGCAACTCCTTCACTTCAAAACATGTTTCCTTACGATCTGTCATAATTAGATATATGAGCAGATATTTGCTTCTTCAATCCTTCACCAGAGGTGCCGCCCTGAAAAAGCTGGCCAATTCCCAAGTTTTTGCTCACAGCAACGTGCTGAAAACCAGTGGATGTTTGTGTCTGGCGGAATCAGCAGCTGTGGGGATGATGTGAGGTCACGTCGTCTGACAGTTCAGTTTGGTTTAACTCAGGAAACCCCCGCCGCCCAAGTTGTGAGGCCTGCAGGATCAGTCAGCAGAGGGAGATGTTGCATCATTTTACTGAGCAACAAGACACCAGGTCAACAACATTTCTCCTCCTTTAGTCTACTGTAAAATGCACTCATCTGTAAAGTCATCATTTTTGTGGATTTAACATTTCACTGGGTCAGTAGGCTCTTTTTAGCCATTCATTCAGTCATACATTTATTCATGCAATAAAAGCTCTCTTATTTAAAGGCCTGGCATTCCTTAAAGGGGTATAAATTGTGAATGACTCTCAGCTACTGCCACATCAAACTTTGACTGGGTTCTGTGGACGCTAAGGTTATTTAGCTGTGGCGGCCATCTCGAATTTGGCTAACTTATGAGAGCTGCATTAAAATCCATCCGGTGGTTGAAGAGATATTTTACTAACAGGGTCAACTCCAACAGCTAATGCCAAAATTTGGAACAAAGATCTTAAATGATCTGTTAGCGTTTGAAGTATGTGCTGATGGTGATTCTACTACCACGCCTAATTTTGGCTCAGTATGTATAAAATTATCAGCGTTACAGTCATTGCTGTGGCAGCCATCTTGAATGGGGTTCAATTGAGGCTGTACATCCAATGATTCATTTCAGAAAGTTTCTGTTCAGTGATTCAAGAGAGATCTTGGTAACAGCCAGACACGCACAGATTCAGACATGAGCAAAAACATTACTGCCCACCTTCTGTCTTTCGGCGGCTGGCGATATTGAATCTTTTGTAACAAAATAATATGGAAACCGTAATCATTTGCTGAAACTAAGGCAGCAGAGCTTCTCTTTAGGACATTTGGATAGTGATTTCAGTGGCAGAGCTGTTGGTGATGTTGGTGAGTAAAAACACACAAGGGACACAACAAGAACGTTTTTCCTTCTCTGCGTCATTGTGATGCAACTTATATCATATTTTTCCTGCTGTCATGTGACAAACTAACTTGTTTTCATCTTGGTCAACATACCATCATGTCTAACTTCACTAATTAACATGCCTTATCTCAATGGTAAATACCAGACAAAATGAATTTAATTTTAGTCAGCTGTTTGCTCTCTTTCCTGCCCTTGAGCTAAGCCAACACCTTAACAGTGTTGCTGCTGATGTGTCTCAACAAATTTTAAATATTTTAAAAGATTAACTCCAGTAATTTTACTTGATTGAAGAATGATTCACTACTTTGTTTTTATTAAATGATGTGGAAAAATACAGGAATGAGGGGAAAAAAGTTACCTGAAAACTGGTACTGGTGAGTAAAAGCACATAGCGTGCACAACTGAGGAATTTTTTGTCATTTCTTTGTCGCTGTGGTTCATCAAACGTCATTTTTGTGCCTGCTGTTATTCAAGAGATTACTCATCGATGAGGTTTGGGCAAAAGGGTTGTGACAAAAGGGTGGCAGCAAAAGTCAAAAGAAAGGTTTACGAGACAGTGGTGAGGCCAGGTAAGTTGCATGGTTTGGAGACAGAACAGGAAGACAATGAGGTTCTCCTTGGGAGGGACGAGGATGTACAGGATCAAGAATGAGGTCATCAGAGGTACAGCACAGGTTGAATGACTGGGAGATAAAATTAGAGAGGACAGACTGAGACGGTTTGGACATGTGCAGAGGAGGGACAGTGGGTATATTAGAGATGCAGCTGCCAGGAAAAACACAAAGAGGAGATATATGGATGCAGTTAGAGAGGACATGGAGGTAGTTGGAGTGAGGACAGAGGACACAGAAGACAGAGTTAGATGGAGGGGGACGACTTGCTGTGGTGACCCCTGAAAAGGGAACATCATAAAGAAAAAGAAGAAGAAGAAGAACGCTCATTGACGAGGTTTGACGGGATGCAAATTAAAGCAATGAGGACGATACACAAGACAGAATTTTGGCAAAGCACAGAGACAAAAGCATTTCTGCACCTTTTACTGGCTAAGAGCACAAAAGCCTTCATCATGCTCAAACTGTACAAGTTTGGAACAACTAATACTTGGCTGTCTGCTCTGAGTTTGAAGATCCTGGGTCAGACGTGTAACCCACAGCCAAGTGGTGAGGAACAATGATAAAAAGTTTATTTGGAAGGAGGACGATCATCAGCAGCACAGCTCTGAGCTGGGAGGCTTGGAGTGGCATGAGATGTTATCTTTTCCCCATTAAAATGGTACCTTGTTTAAATTGACCAAAAAGCACATGTGAAGCAACATAATCTGATCTGAGAAAGCTCAAATTGAACTATTTGACCAGTAGTTAAACATTTAAGTGGTGAGGGCTGGGAGTTAGGAGAGAGAAAAACCTGAATGCAGATAAATAAAGATGAATCCTGAGTAAATACCCTTTTTTCAAAGTACTCAGCAACAACGTGCCATTAAATCTAGCCTGTATAACATATAGAAAATTAAAAAAGAATAAAAAAAAAAAAAATATTTACTTTGTTGTCTCTGAGGGCTTATCTCAATAGTCATTATAATTAAACCAATCTACTGAAAAAGCTTTAGACTGCATAAAGAAAAAATAAAAGCTGAACTACACAAATTATTTATAATACTATTAACTTTTGTATATAAAATATAAACATAGTAAATCAGTAATGTACAACTTCAGTTCACAAAGAAAAACGGTTTAAAATCTGTCTGAAATTGATCGAGTTAGAGTTTGTATTTAAATCTAATTATGTTTCTCAAAAAACATCTGAAAGTAATCTTTTTTATAAGAAAGTAATTTAAATATTTGCATGTTCTGTTTCACATGAGATCTGACAAAAACGATTGTAATAAATACTAAAGGAAAACTTAAAGAAATTTACTGCCCTAATACATTCTTAAAATGTTTTCTATTCAAACACTAGAATAATAGAACAATGCGTTAAAAAGCTATATATTATCCCATGAACAGGTGTAGTACTTCAGAACTGAAGCTTGAATAAAAACACACATATCAGCTATCACACAGTGGTAGGAGTAAAAATTCCTTTCTGATACAAAACAAAAGAAAAAAAAAAT
Source organism: Kryptolebias marmoratus (assembly GCF_001649575.2). Taxonomy (NCBI): domain Eukaryota; kingdom Metazoa; phylum Chordata; class Actinopteri; order Cyprinodontiformes; family Rivulidae; genus Kryptolebias; species Kryptolebias marmoratus. Next base: position 10,156,136 of record NC_051433.1, on the reverse strand, counting down.
CCCAACGAAGCTGGCATTTCTTAAGGAGCTCAAACAAAAACAAAACTTCCTTGCATAAATCACCGAAGCTATGTTTGGACTTGGCTCTGTGTGGAGAGACAACAGAAGAAGTACACTTTCTGAATATTATTTGGCAGATCAGCTCAGGAATCTTGGCAGCGTTCAGTCAGAGCAGTCTGGCTCCAACAAAGTGAGGATGTGCTGATTCAACATTAAATAACATGTTTAATTACAGTCACCGTCGACCATCCAAAGCGACCGCACAGCTCGAGGCCAGAAACCCCCCACAGTCCTCTGCCAATTCAAAGACTTTATTTTTAGGGCCAAACTTCTACTTCCTCTGGCCTCTTTCTCATGTCCTGCAGGAGCTTCTCTCCGCACCCTCCAGCAGCTCACTCATCCTGAACGGACCTACTGGTTCTCATCATTTACAACACAGGAACACAATGTAGGAACGCTATTATCTGTCAAAATACGGAAACACTGCTTCACTCGTTGATACCAGTACTTTTACTTGGTTACTGAGGGAAGAAACCAGTGAAATGTAAAGTAGAAAACCATCCTGGTTAGTTCAAGTGACTTGGTAAACTATTTCGGCACGCTGCTTTAGTAAAGTACAGCAGGACCAGAATCACAGAGGATGTCGGCCATTAGGTTACTAAAAGCTGGCCTGTTCAGATAACCATGTGAAAAATTACACTATATATAAAAGTATTTGGCTATTTGGCTACACCAACAGAGACTGAGCTGGTTCGCCTTTTGCAGCTAAAATCCAGAATTCCAGAACATTTTGGAGCGTTTTTCTGGGAATCTGTGCCCATGCATTCTGTAGAGCATTTATGAGGTCAGGAACAAAAACTGAACGAGAAGCTTTTTGTTTCCCAGTTCAACCCAAAGGGGTCGAGGTCATGTGTGCGCCAGTCAAGTTTTTCCACATCAAACTCATCATGTTGTGGCTAAATACTTACAGTGTGTGTCAAATAGTTCATATTTGTGTGTTGTTGAAAATGCTACCAGAGCTGCAGCAGATTGATGCCGGTGTGGTCAGTAACATGCGACCCTCTCCCATCGAGATCAACAAACTCTTCAAAAAGAAATTTACCCAGTTGTCATTACTTCTATGTCTGACTGTTCCATCTTTTTTTCAGAGACAAAGAGTCCTTTAAACACTTATGTATAAGCACAAATAAAATCTGTGCTTCAATTAAGTACATTTATCTAGACAATTATTCTTTCTGTTGTGTTTATAATATAAATGAACCTTTTTTTATAGATGCTTAGAAATCTTGAACAAATCAAGAACACTCTGCCCCACGCTGTGTGTGAGTATTGCACAAACTCAACTTTAGTTATAAGTAAAAGTACTTTGTTTCATTCCTGCGCTGCCCACAGCCATCAGGCCACATTGTGGTTCAGCTTTGTGTCAACATGATCTAACTATTAACCCTCTACTTGTTAAAAAAGGGTTACTATTATCAGTATTTCTCATGTTCTCCAACAACTATGATGTAGATTCTTTTTTTAAATCACGAGATGACAAATTGATGGCATATAATAGTCTGAAGGCAGCAAACGTGACCCCCAAAGTTTCACCTGTGTTTATGGTTCATGTTTAAGTGTTTTCAGAGGAAAAAACAACTTTAAACCATCTGAACAGTAACAGAATTGGTTAAGTTGCCCAAATCTGATCAAATTAGGTTAGTTTTATATTATAGTCCATAATACCCAGTGGCAATAATAGTTTATTTTTTATAAATTTATTTTTAACAAGAAATTCTTTTTATGACTTGAGTGAATGAATCTTAAATGAGGATCTTTTCCTCCTGATGATGAGGAGGATGAGCTGGAACATTGTGATCAAGAGGAAGAGTAAGTGGTGCAGCCAACCAGGTTTAACTAGTTTCTCATCAAACATGACTAAAACGTGAATATTATAGTGAAAACATTTCTTCAGTTTATGTGATGTAAAAGGCAAGAGATCGAAGTTCAAATCACAAGCAGCTACAGTTGCATAGAAAATATAGAAATACTAGAGTGTGTTTATGTTTTGTTAGGTTTTTTGTTTTTATTTAGTTTGGTATATATTTTTTTGTTCTTGGATTTTATTTTAGACCAGTATTGCCACTAGATGCCCTCTGTGGCCCTTGTTTACAGCTCCTCACACCCACTTGTTTTCCATTAGTAATCAGCACACAATATCTCCTCCTAGTATGTACTGTCTACTCCCTGAATGGTTGTCTGCTTACATTCAGGTACTTTATACTGTCGTTATGCCAGTTTTCTTGTTTGCCTTTTTTTTGTAATTAAAGGGTCTTGCTGTGATCCTAAAACGACCTCCTTTGTGCCTGAACTTGGGTCCTCACATCTCACAAAACAAAACAAATACGCAGACATTTCAAGAACGTGATTTCTGCAAAGCACATTTCTTGTTTTCATTTCTAATTGTTTAACAAACGTCGGAATTTGATTGATCAGCGAATCAAAAGAAGGCAAATATTTATTGTGCACAAACTAAATGAATTTGAGGTAAAATATACATCATAATGGGGTCTCACTTTCTTAAATTACTGCCTAATACGTAGGGCACATTGTAAAGTTGTAGATTTTGATCTCATTGGAAGACTTCCCTGACATTAAGCACCTGGTGCAAGTTAGAATAACAACATGAGCAGTGAGAAAGCTCTGTGGAACTGAACCTGTGCCATCTGTGGAGCTGACCTGATGTTTCAGTGGGTTAAAGTGTAACGTCCCGAGTTTAAATGTGACTCTGACCTTGTCTTCGCACGCAATCTCATCTGTAACCTGTCCTAATACCTAAGCTGTCCATAAATGTCAAAACTTGTGTCTGGAAAGGAAAAAAAAAAAAAAAAGTTGGTGCTTTCTCCGAACAGAAACAAAAAGCAACATGTCCAACAAAACCTACAAAGCTCTGAAAAGTAAACCCACTTCCCTTCCTGCTGATCAAATTTATATCCACAGACTCTGGTCTTCCGGCGGGTTCAGCGGAGTTCAGATGTTGCAATCGCACCAGCAGGGTGTGTGTGTATGTGAGTATTTGCTAACAGACGCAGAGAGCAGCTGATGTCATGACTGTAAAACTAGATTTCCAAAAGTCTTGGCTTGCCTGAAGTGGAGACTGTATTTGGGATCAGTTTTGTTCTTTTAAATCACTAAATGTGCGAGGACACCTGAATGCCTTGAAGCAAAAAGCAAAAAAAAAAAAAAAACAGACTTCGAGTAAAAAAGTTACAAAAAATTTTTTATTTACAGCGAATTTTTTCTTCTTTATCTCTCATTGGTATCGATCCAGTCTGTCTGTCTGCACGGCCCTCCACAGATACAAAATAATTTCACAGTAAAAATTAGAACTCAACCAATTTGCTGAATCTGAAATAAAACTAAGGCTCAAAAGGCAAGTTCAGTTTAACAATTTCATACAGAAACAAAAGAGCTGATTACATATTTTACATTTTAGATGTATAATATACATAAAAAAGGCACTCATTAAAAAAACAAAACAAAACTAAACATCTGATCATACAGGGAAAGTTTGCCAAATGCAGCTTTGATTGTCAACAAAGAGCTAACGTCATCATAGTTACGTGCCTTTTGTCGGCTCGTCACTTTCTCACAGTTTCTCACGTGTGTGTGGGACTAGAATAAGTTACAGGTACTAATCTGGTTTCTGATTTTGGGAAGTTGCTGATTTGAATGAGATAGCACCTTCTCACTGATCTTAAAACAGAAAAAAAAAACAACCGACCGTGCATAGTTTTGCGTCCGTGTGAGCATTCATGCATTTGTGCGTGTTCGCGGAGGTACTGATGCACGTGCACACTGCTGCTGCCTACAATGGCTGCAATGAAATGTGCTGATAAGCCGCAAAAGAAAAAGACGTTACTGCATAGGACGTGGTGTGAAATATATTTCTCTGTTAAGGCACGTGAAGCTGCCTGCAATTCAAGCATTTGTGATTTTACACCGAGTTTGACAACTAACAGTCCCCTCTCTTTCAGTTAGTCATCGACAGTCTTCCTTATAGATAGATGGTGGTAGTTTCATATTTAAGTTGGCAGACAACTCATAACATCTAGTCCAGGCTCAGCAGTGGCTAAATGACTGTGCATCACAAGTTATACACATGCAAACTGTCTAGAAAAGCTCTACAACTCTGATTCTGTGTCTCTTCTTGCATTTGTTTGTTTGGTTCCTCCTCATCTTCTTCTCAGTTTCATTCATTCAGACTTTTTGGCTAAATTACTTTCTTACACACACAAGCGCTCGTGTAATTGATTCCTCTCAATTCACAACTGAAGAGTCTTTGAACTTTCTTTTTTTTTCTTCACGTTTTCTGCCCTTGTCATCCTTTCAATTCTAATACAAGTCCTTCATGATCTCCTGCAGCAGGGGGTGCAGGAACATGTCCACCTCGGTCTTCTTCAGCAGCTCGATGAGGTGGACGTGATCGGTAACTATCTGGCGCAGGTCCGTCATCTTCTGGAGCAGCTTGGCGAACAGCTGCAGGGAGTCTGGGTGGTTGAGCTTCAGCTGCAGCTCCAGCGAGTGAAGCACGGTCTCCTGGAGCTGCTCGATGGGCTTCACGTTCAGCAGGCCGGGTCGGTCTGAGCAGGATCCAGAGACAGAATCACAAACATTCATAACTGGGGTCCATCAAGTGGTATAATAAAAGCACAAAGTGATATCCATGAAAAGAACACAGTTAGGGAATATTAGTGATAAAGGACAGAATACAGAAATTCCTTTAATCTACTTTTTTCTTTGTACCTGAGCTGAATTATTGCCAATCCCCAGAGCTTATCTTCATTTCAAGCTATATCCACAGTAATATTAGTTAATATTTGACCCCAATGTTCAATTTTAATCTTCATCATGTTCAAAGTCAGGTTTTTATCACGTAGGTTCATGCTAATGACCAATACTGGACATACTTAGTTCAGATATCAGAGATTATGTCATTACAGACACGAAACGTTTAGATTTCATCACATTTGCTTCTAAGAAACTCAGAGTGAGGAAAAAGGAAAAAAAAAAAAAGTTACGCCCCCTCCCACCTGTGCTTTTTCTTTACTATAAATCATTACAAATAGTGTAGAAATGTGCAGAAATGAGAGCTGAGTGATTCCGATTCGACATGTGGTTGTCTGTGAAACCTCACCTTGCTTGTCTTTTTTTTCTCTCTCTGTCACAAGAAAAAAAAGACATGTCGCTAAACTGTCACTGATTCTCACCTCATGCGACGCGGCGGCTATTTATTGTTCTCATATGAAGCTGTTTGTTTCAGTTTTAGCTTTGGCATCCCAAACCCCTGTGTATAAATTAATAAATAGGTCAAGGCTGTCTGTAGGTAGCACCAACAACACAGAGCTGATGACAGCAGACACTTCATGTTTCTGTAGATTCACACCAATCTACACTCATACGATGCTCATTTATTCTAAAAAATATATTTAAAAGTGTAATTAACTATAATCTATACAATTTTGAGCATACATTTTATTTAAGAAAAGTAAACAAGTCTGTCACGTAGCAGACTGAGCGGAATGGTATCAGTCTTGTGTTTGTTTTTCTTAATATAAAGAAGTAAGAGGACAGGAAGCGGTTAGCTTAGCTTTGTACAGAAACTTAAGTGTAAAAACGACATGGTGTTAGTGGTTTTACTGGGGTTGGTTTGATTATGCCTTTGTTGTTTTTAAGCACACAGCAAAGTGAAACATTTGCACTTTTTTCCTGTTTTGAGTCCAGCCTCAGCTAACCAGGTCAGAACTAAACCTTTAATGGAATGAATTCTCAAATTTAGCCTAAATAAATAATACAAATAATCACACAATCGCACAACATTGAGGTTAACAAGACCTCTTTACCGACGCTACCATGAAAGCAAACACTCACCCCCACTGAGAATAATAACAGCCAGAAAGAGCGCCATGTCGCTGTCATCCAGCTCCAGCGTGTTAAACTTGACAGAGAACTCAAACTTTGGTTCCATCATTTGACAAAAAGGTTTTCTGAGACTTTTGAGGAACTCCCGCGTCATAAAAATCTGTCCGTAAGAGATCAGGGTGCCATCTTTGTTCATCAGAGGCGACATCATGATGATTAAGACTTCGATCACGCCGTACTTCAGCAATGTTACCTGGAAAAACAAAAACAGGAAACAGCTGAAGAGGTATTCAGTTTAGGTTGTCAGAAATAAGGAAGATGGATTTGTAAAATATAGAACCTGTGAATTGTTTATATTTTTACTACCAAACTTTATCCAATCTTTGGTCTTGTGTCTCTTAACGTTTTAGCTGTAGTCTTTTATGTATAAATGTAAAACAGTGACGGATGGATGAACTGCTGGTGATTCTCACTTGGTCGTTGAGATCCAGATCGATGAAACCTGGGATGCTCTTTGCAAACTCTGTCACTTCCCTCACTGCTTCTGCCGAGCGTGACTGACAGCTGTGAAAGAAACGCAGCTCAACCATGTCTGGTGTTTGTCCAATGAGGTTTGTTCCCAAAGCTCCGCAATCTGACCCCAAGTAAGCTCCTGGAAATCCTGAAACTGTGGGAAAGAGGTATTAAAGATTTATTAAAGAGGGGAATTAAAAAAACAAAACAAAACCCTTACATCTCCGTTGGAGAAGCTTAAACTACCAGATTCTGTGTGCAGTTTCATCACTAAAAGGCAGAAAAACCATCAGATTTTGTAGATCTCTTTCTAAATCCTGATCATTTGAATTTCTCTGTATGATTTCCATTCCTTTCTTTGCTATGTTTATGCACCTAGCCCCATGTTTACCTAGCCCTGATATTTATAATCTATAAACTGTGAGATATAGTGATGTGTAAAATGTTTGAGCCATGCCCTCATTTTTTAAGCTTTGTTTCAAGTGAGCCAGACTGTCTTGTAATCTCTTAAAGCCCTCCTGGTCACCAGTTCTCCAGGCTGTCTGTAAGGCTTTTCTTTGGACTTTTAGCTGCATTTTTTTTGTCTGATTTCAGTTTAGTACCTGGCCATGACAGCAGATTGTGCTTAAAAATGAGTAAAGTGAAGTAAAGTGGAGGACAAAAGAAGTGTGTTGAAAAAAATTACAATTGAGGATATCTGGCTTCTTGGAAGCTACGTAAAGCAAAACTAAGGGAAGCTTTTTTGCAAAGTACAGATTTGTAAATAAACAAGCATGAGGTCAGTTGTGAAGGTCAACAAAATGTGTATGTCTTGGTTAATATTTGAGATTCACATTATTTGATGCTGTTTGTTTTACAGAAATCTTTATTTATTTAGCTCCTTCCAATAAAAAGATGAATTCCTGCTGTAATTTGGGACGACCTACCTCCGTGCCCGGCTGTAACTGTGGAGACCTGCTGCTGGTGATCCAGGGAGGGTATCTGCCTACAGTTAATAAACTGTTCTCCTTCCATTAAAGACTTCATGTCATGAATGACAAAAGGCTGCAGGAAGAGAAGAGTTTTAGAATTACACAAGAGTGGGCAGGAAAAAAAAAACAAACAAACCCAACACCCCCCCCCAAGAAAATAAAATGACATTTTACAGATCTTCTGAGGGCTGAGCCACAGATAAAACCAACACATCCTGTCTGTGCACTTTGGTCATGGCTCATTCATCAGGCCTGCAGGAGCAGACGTTGCACATCTCATAAAGGCTGAGGCAAACTAAAACACAACATTTCAGTAAATGGAGCTGAACTAAGCTCGTTTCAGTAAAACACAGAGAGAGACACGTACCAGTCTGAAAAACGTTTGCTACAGTTTATAAATTAAAGTCATCCTCCTTCAAAAGAGGAGAAAAAAGGGAAGTCCAACTAAGAATTACAGCAATAAAACGGTGTGGACTTTGTGCGTGTGCTGCATGTGTTTTGGTCTTCATTTAGCGCTTGTAGCCAGTTCTGAGTTCCTAGATCCTGTTTACATTTAAGAAAATCCGGGATATTTAGATGCAGACAGTTTGGTTCATGCATTTTTACTGTTGCTGTTTATGCATGCATTTAGCAGCTGGAGAATTTCTGCAGAAGATGGGCTCTCACATCTGGAAAACCGAGGGAGGGAGCACGATGAAGCATGGCAGGACCTAATGTAAAAAGTATGCTGCTGGAACTGCTGTTTCTTTTGTTGCAGGTCAGTAAGAGTGGACGAGGCTCCTTGATGAGTGCGTTCGTGGTAACAGCTATTATCGGGATGCACACTCAATCAAAAGCTCACTCACACTGAATGTCTCAGAAGATATGCTGCTATTTTCAGACGTAGATTCACCGGGTGATCTTCCAGGGATTTTACTTGCCGGTTTGGTAGCAAATTGCTGCAAGATGTTCAAACCAAATGCTGCGAATAATTGCATTTTCATATTTTTTAACATTTAAAGTAAAAGCAGCTCATGTGCTTAAAAAACCCAGTTTCTTCCCTATAAAAATATACAGGATACGACAGAAAAACTGAAGAAAAACATAATTAGAAGAAGACAGACTTTTTACAGTGCATCAGTGAACACTATTGCTAAACTAATGCATAAAATATATATTGCACAAAAACATTGAAATCATCTAAATTTACAGATTAATTTAGTTAATTTTTGAAATGTTCGGAAAATAAAGACTCTTCTGTTCCTCTCTGTAGTAAAATATTTTTACACATCAACTCATATCAAGGCCTTGCTTGTTAAAAAATGTAAATAATCTACAAAAGACAACAATAATTTACTCCCAATTTGTTTTAGGAGGTACACTGTGATTTAGTAAATAACCAAGGAGTGCCTCAAACAAAGAGCTGATTCAGTGTCATTTAGTTCCTATCTCTGTTTTGAACAGTCAAAACAAGCAGACCAAGGAGATGAAGAGCAACCTTGAGCTGGTCAGACTTTACCAAAGAAAAACATAACACACACACACACACACAAATCCCAGAAGTTTAAAAATACAACACCAACATTAAGATTTAAGCCACTCATAAATTTTTCTGTATGTCGTGGGCTGACACTCACTTCGAAGCAGAATATCAAAACTTGAGTTCTTCTGTAGAATTAAATCATATCTGTTGAATGTTTTAGGATTTAACTGATAAAGCCAATGAAATTAGAATAAAGAATGTGTTTTATTAATGGTTACCCTTGCTGGTAAAATTACTTCACATTTATAGTGTTAGAAAATATTCCCAATTCTCATGTTGACAGTTTTATATAAAGATAGTATTTATTAGAACTCATAATATTACCATCATGTCATCAGTATCAGCTCACAAATACTTTGAATTCAAGTTTAGTTCTGAATAAAAATGTTTGACTGGTTGTTGCAAAGCTACAAAAGAAGTTTGATGACTATTAATCTGTTTCTGCGTCTGCTATCAGTCAGAATCAGTTGCACATCTGCCCAAACGGGAGGTGCATCCATAATATTTATGTCAACATTTATTATTTAAACTTGTCTCTAGAAGAAGTGTGCGCTGTACAAACTGACAGCAACACATCAAAATAATGTAAAAGTGCACTCTGGGATGAAGTATCAGTCACATAAAAGTGGACAATGTAGCAACATGTAGCATAATACTACAAAAAAAAACTATAATTATCATAAAAAATGTAATGCTTACTCAAGAGTGATAGGTTTGTCTCTTTTAAGTTCCAATAGACTAATAGTGTAATATAATATAATACAATTACTTTAAAATCACATATATATCATAAAAGACGTCCCCAACTAAAAACATGTCTAACTAAAAAACATTCAGATGCTTTTTCAATGCGTTTGATGCAAAAGAACAAAATGAAGTTCATAATTGATTTAAATTTCTATAATCTAAAGACAATCAAAGGCTTTTGAATCACACCAAGTAAAAAGTGGGTTAAACTAATCTGATCAGGAAGAAATAAGTAAATTAGACTCTGACACCAGTATCGTTTGTTTAGAATAATAGTTTTAAACCAGCTGTTTGGAACGGTACATCCAAAGTCATCGACTGATTAAAACCAATACCTAAAATTCTTGAGCTGACCAAACAAAAATCCCCTAAAGAGCCAAAGGACTGCCTGAAATATCAAAGCATTCAAGCACAAAAACCCAGAAAGGTAAGATATCTCTCTCTCTGATGAGTTTTCTGCTGACCCCGTTCCCCTATATGGATGAACAAATTTTCAATTGTCTTGATGAATTAGTTGAAGTGGCAGCATTTAAACTACTGCGGGACTGAAAACTAAAAAGATCCTCCAGTTTTCACAGCCACTGTAATCTGAGATTTTTTTTTTAACAGCCAAGACTTGAAGAAACCAGTTGATCCACTTTTCCTGTTAGAGCTGCGATAATAGCGTGAAAAGGCCTCGTGTGCACAAACAGCACTAGTAAAAAAAAAAAATTCTACCACATGCGTATGTAAAGATAAATTTTTTCCAGCTTAAAGCTTTAAAAATCTTGTAGAATCCCACAGCAGCGATGGAGCTAATTAGGACTGTCTGTCGTACTAAAAAGCTTGTAATAGGGAAAAATTCAAGACTCAAAGTCAAAGAACATTTTTTTAAAAGTTCTAAATCTTGGGTTTTCTTGTTATCCTTCCAAGTATGACCCCCCCACCCCCCCCACCCNACATAAGCCAAATGTTCACTGTACATCACATTCACATGAGAGACAGAACAGCTCAACTGGTTCAGCAGCCCAGATTAGGGCAGGACAAGAATGTACCGTAAATGCAGATAAATCTAAAGATAACTCATGTCAAATATTTACAGTCCTAACTGTTGAGAGAGGAATAGGTTCAAGTGTAGCTCTAATATCACGCCCTCATTTTCCATCCAGTAATACCTTCAATTAGAATAACTGACTAATTGTCTGTACTTCAGTCAAAGTTGTGTCTTCAATCAGTGTTTCTACCCAACATTTATTCAGAATTTACTGACAGTAAAGTGGAACTAGTGCAGCACTTCTTACCACTTTTTCTCCTGTCTTCCCAGAGAGGATGGCCCTGGCCTTGGCCTTGGTAAGGGGGAAATATTTTAGATAGGCCTCGTACAGATGCCGGGCCAGAGCCCTCAGATCTGCTGCCTCCGGGTGCAAATGCTCCATGTCAGACGAGAACTCGGCCAGCAGTTTCTCCTTCTCCGCCTGGGGCATTCGGCCAAAACGAATGGCTGGGAAAGGAAACAAAAATGTAGATTTGAGCACCGAGGAAAAAAAAAAAGACATTGCAGACCTATTCAGAACAAATACACAAAAGTGATAGACCTGAAGTTGGAAGATTTCTTCTAATACTTTCAAAGTGAATAAAAAAAAAGAACTCTATCCATTCATTTTCTTTACCCGCTTCTCCTTTCCGGCTCGCAGGGAGCTGGTGCCCATCTCCAGCCATCACTGAGCAAGAGGCAAGGGACACCCTGGACAGGTCACAAGTCCATCACAGGGACACACAGAGACAAAATAGGCAAACAACCATTCACACTCTCACTCACACCTCGGGACAATTTAAAAGTTACCAAATAACCTAACATGGATGATTTTGGTCTGAGGAAACCGGAGTACGTGGAGTAAACCCATGTTTGAACAGGGAGAACATGCAAACTCCACCCAGAAAGGCCCCAGGTCCGATCCTGTAACCTTCTTGCTGGGAGGCGACAGCTCTAACCACTGCACCGCTGTGCCACCTGCTTCACAATGAGCAACAAATAAATTTGGCGTTACACTAGCGGACATTTTAGGACAGACCAAAAAATGTAGTGACTGAGAAAAGAGCCCTTACCTTTCCAAACTAGAGGCTGCCACACTTTAGTCATTATAGGTAATAATGTAAGTTTTCTGTCTATATTTTTTACCTGGTGGGGGTTTAAGTTACATAAAACTGAGACTCACAAACAAAAAGGCCTCAGTTGCCGTGTGCTCTAAAACAAACCGCAAGCCTTCGAAGAAGCATTTTGAATGCCATGTTAGTCACAATACTAGGACACAATAAATAAAATCTTTTATTCTTTTTTCCCTTTAGTTGAGTAATTTCAGTAAGAAAAAGACAAACGAAACTCGGACCTAAACTGCCTCACATCACATGACAGACAAGAGGCCTGTGGCCCCGTCTTGTTCCTTCTTCTGACTAGTTAGCCACATGGAAAATATTTGTTATTCAAAACATTATCCAAAACACAGCTAAGACTAATATCTATAGCATTTAAGCTCAATCTTAAAATGTGTTTAATCAAAAACTAAAGTTCTTTATATGCTGTCAGGTTTGTTTAGTTTCATGATAGATCAGTGAAACGATCGGTGAATTAGACATTTGTCCAGAAAAATGCCTTTTTTGTCTACAGCTAACAAGTAGTTAAAACCGAATAATACAGAAATACAGAAAAACTGCATCGGACGGGTGACGTGTTTATTTATTCCTATTTGTTTTAAATAGTCCACGTTACCTTCCAGCATCACAATCAGGCCATTTGTCATTTCATTCATTCACACAAAAGCAGTTTTTACAAGATGGAAAGTCAGATTTCTCAATGTTAAAAGACTGCACCCAGGCAGAGACAGACGTGAAGTAAATTCTCAAACAGCTTCTACAAACGAGTCTCACTGGCAATGTCAGCGAGAGAGCAGATCTTTTAACAACACATGATGAATGATCCTGTGGAGTTTTTATGAGGTGTGTCTCATGACGCATTACAATTATTCCTTCACCTTGATAATGCCTTGGTAATTTCGTTTACACGGCTCAATGAAAAACGATCCCTTTCCCCTCGCATTTCTCCTCTCCTTCCCTTTCTTTGCAGCTGGTAATAATACACTGAACATTTACAAATAAATGTGCCGGACAAAGAAGCCCAGATTGATTTCATTTACAAAAGGAGTGCTGTTTTTCGCTGTAGAAATGTCCAGACTAGCTCATTTAAAATTTAGGCGGAATTGTCAGATTTTCTAAGTTAAATTTTTACAGTATTCAAAGTTTGACATTGCCTAAGTTTAGTTTTATTAAATAAATTAGTTTACATTATTTATTGTGGGTTAACAAATATTCATAAAACCAAATCTTCCTGAATCATTTCCATTAATAAAGTTATATTGCACCGATAAAATTGAAATTGCACTTTAGATTCTTTGCTGATTATAATGAGAATAAAGGGCAATTTTGTGCCATGACGAAGCCAAACTGTTTCCTAGGGTGGAAATCATTAATTATACCTCGCCTCTATTCAAACAGGCACTCTGTTTTTACTGCAGCTTTGTGTGCTTGTGTAACTCTGTTTGGTGAATGCACACCTTGAGCAAATTAATACAAACTAAAGTGGGTCTACCACTTGTTGGGCAACGAGCCTGCAGCAGTGACACAGCATGTTTGGAGAAATCTGTTAAACTCTATGTGCTCTGGCATGTCAATCATTGATAAGTTAAAAACCCACACCGGGCACATTTTCAAAGCACCGGCTGTAAACCCCGTGAAGTAACACCAAAGAGATACGAGTGAATGTGGAGGTGGTTAGACAGAAAGAGAGATAAACAAACCAATTATCGTAGATTCTAACAGTAAATGTGCAGAGGTTCTGCTGATAAATCTGTGTTTGACAAAAAAAAAAAGCTCCTGGCAGGAAAAGAAGTAACCATCTGAAAGGTCGTCGTTGTAGCACATTTGATAAGTTTTCAAAAATCTTTCATTGTTCATGGTAAGAAACGGGGGAGCAATATGGTAAAATCAAAATTATTGCTATAACCAGACAGAAAACATCCTTTAAGCTTTATTTTAAATATTTTAGCTTTGATTAAAAAGCAGCAGATGTTGCTACTTAATGAAAGTAATGGTAAATACAATTTTTTTTGACATTGTATGCTTAACTAAACTACCTTGGTTTTGTTTTTTCCCCCTAAGGTACAACTGAACTCATACTTTGATTAATTTTTGAGACTTTTTCCAGTATATTTTATGTACTTTACCAGAGAACAGATACAATTTATCAAATTGTGCAAATCTGCTCAAGTTATTCCTCTGGTGACAGCAGCTGAAACAAATCCATTATTTATTTAATTATGTTAGATCAGCGACATCATGGGCATTTTTAATTTAAAGTTATTGAACGAGAAGTCGTGAAAAATTCTTAGATATCCCCTGAGGTCAAAAAGTGAACACATTGTAAGTTGTTACACCCTAACAGGTGCAACAAAACCAACAAGAGAGTCGAAAAGCTGACAGTCAAGCTCAACCTAAATCTGCTCCTATAGCCACAAGCTCCACACCTGAGGAGGTGGAGTCAGTCAGGCTTCAGCGACCAACAATGGCTCACACGGTAAAACCAGTACCTACACAGTGGTGGGTGAGGAGCAGGATTAAACGCTGTGACGCTGTAGTCAAGCATGTAATATGTTTGTTATAGAGTTTGCAAAGTTCAGTCATCTGATAGTTTTCATCTCTGTATTTCAGTTATCTGACTATAAGTGTATGAAGTGCAACTAAAAGCAGATTTGATGTGTTTGCAGGTGGTTGACGTGCAGGAAGCAGGCGTAGCAGCATTCAGGCATTCAGCGTCCCTGTCCTCCTGTGCGTCGGTAAAAACAATGGTGTTGATGAAAGATGGCTGAAATAAATATAGGTTTGGATTTCTCTGGATTTTTGATTTTTTAAACTAACTTGAATGTGAAAGTAATAGTTTAAAAACGATAAATAGCAGCGAGTCCATAATAGATGGTGGGGAATAACCAAACACATTTTATTCATCATAAAAATAGTTATCTCCTCATGTTACTATCATATTGTAATATGTCCTTACTGTAAGGAACAAAATCTGATATTTGAAAGAACCACAATCAATGTATTTTCAAGTATATGTACAGTGAAAGTGTTCAATTGATATGACTGATGTGCAAACATAAAGTGAGACGATGTGTGAAATTAAAACTGTAAATCCAAAACTTTTGTGTATTCTGATGATGACAAACCAGAGAAGACATAAACAAGCGACGCTAAATGTATATTTATGGGAATGCAAAAATATATATATTTTGAGGACCGGAAACATTTGTTCACTTTTTTAAAATTTATATTGATAATATAATATTTACTACTCTGGCTCATTCTTGCAGTTAAAGCAACAAAGTATGAATATTGTATGCACAGTTGTTGCACGGTTCTCAGTAAAGTCCCACCACACTGGCATGAAAAATAAAGTGCAAAAACTGAGTATAAATGAAGAGCTTCTAGGGGGGGTTAAAGTTAGCTGTTAACCACAATCGAATCTTTGAAGGATGTTTAAGGTTGGTACACAGAACACTAAACTAGTGACGGGAACTGAAATATGCCCCGAGGGTTGCTGTAAAGACCACAAGGCAGCGCTGTAATTTGCTACAGACGTTGCCACCACACTTCTGAGACTAAATTTGCAGCAGTGTGGCAAACAGCGTGTTTGCTGTTCTCAGGGGGCATCGGAGGAAAAGACGCTGCCTTGTGAAGACAAGTTTCCTTGACCACAACCTAAAAAAAAAAAAAAAAGTACTTCTTATCACCTGCCGCCATGAAAAACAGGCGATCATGTTATTGTCTGCGTTTGTGTGTGAATGTGTGTCCATGTGTTTGTTGGACTGTTTGCAAAATATCTCATTAACCCCTGGACACATTTTAATGAGACTTTCAGAAAGAAATGATCTACAAATAGTTAACTTTTGGCGTCAACTTGATTAAAGATAATTACTAACTGACCTTAGTAACCAAAAAAAAAGGCTCTAACTTAGTTAAACTTGAGTTAAAATTCAGTGGGAGTAGCTGAGAGTCATACTCATCACACAGTCTGAGCGCTAACAGATCTTTGTTTAAAACTTCGGTATGTAAGGTGATGTGCACTATGTATACCTTTGTAAGAAAACAGGCACGAAAAGCAAAACAGCAGAACAAAAAGCAGCTTGTTTTTGTCATTTGGATAAGATATAATTGAATTACCTTTACATTTGAGATTATTTTATTTTTAATATATAGTTATTTTATATTTTAAGCTGTTAAATGTGTTTAAGACATCATCTTCTTACCGTTGTGGGACATGCCAACATTAAGGCACTTCTGGAAACGACAGTATTGGCATTTGTTCCGGGACTTTTTGTGAATGCGACAGTGAAGCTCACAGTGATCATACACCAACTTTAGCCTGATGGTCCGTCTGAAGAAACCCTACAAGAAGAAAGAGACAATTACTACAGCTAAAGACATTGGAAACTTTTATTGTGTGCTTTATTCTAACAATTCTGTCACGTTTTTGTAACTTGTATGATCATAGTGCAAGAAATGGTCCCATTCGGAAAAAGAACTGAAAAATAAAATTGAGAGAATATTTATGGAATACATCAAGCCTTTAATGTGTATGAAACACCAAAAGGTACTGGCAAACACTTCAAGAAAGAGATGGCGACTACTAATGTTTATTTCCAGCCACCAACCTTAAAAATGACTTTGCATTTTGCGATCAGTTTTTAATCTGAGAAGGAATAAATCATTCTTCTGACAAATGTATCTAAAGAAAGATTGTAGTTCAGGGTGTGCTTTCACATATCAACCTTAGGACCAAAGAAGCCATAAGTCTTGGGCTTATCACAGCCAATAAATTTGCAGCCATGGTCAACCACCAATATGCACACTCAGTCAAACGTTTCTGATGACTGAAATGTTTATCCATGCTCATTGTAAAACCTGATAAACAGATGAATATACTGGAGTGTAGTAGATCTAAAAGGAAACCCTCTAAGTTTTACAAAAACTATTTTCATGTAGACTCAGAAACCCCCATCAGAACTCTAAAAGCATGTTGGCGCATTCATCATCTACACTGCTAAGACCCAGATGTTTCTTTTTTAATCGTAGGTTATTTACAGAAGGAGGAAGTTAAAGGGGGTCAAGACTCCACCTCAATAAAGAATGTTTTCTGTTTTGAAACAATTAGGAGATTGCCTGCTTGGCTGACCCCCCTCTTCTGCTGCGTTTCCCCTGAGACCTTAGAAGAACAATAACGACTCTACCTTCTTTTCATTCAGCCCAGAAACGTACAGTTTGACAGAGGGGCAGAAAAAAAAATGTGTACCCTTTTGCACTACAATAGTCCTAACACTATTTAAAAGGTGTCATTTTAACTCTAAAGCTGCGGTTGTTGTTTTGCACTGGACAAAAATTACATTGTATGCTATTTTTAAATAAACTGACAAAAAAAATATATCTTTGAATGCAAGAGTCCTATACAACGTGACTTCAACGTAAGGCTAAAACCTGTATTATTCAAGTCTACATGGGAAAAATTTTATCTGGGATTCTTTTGTTGTGTTAAGTTTAATTAGGATTGCAAGTAATCTTTCTATTAATCTACTGATTTATCAAGAAAAGAATGCATTAGCAAATTTGCATTTCCTAATGCAAAATAACTTGTGTTTGGTGTCTGGGAGATTTTTTTTCCTTTTGCTGAAATGCTGTATCAATAAAGTTGTCCGATACTTGTAAGCTACTTTGTTTTACAACAGACATCTTATACAATATTCTTGTGGGGATTTTTTTTTGTTTGAAATAATCAAAAACGTTGTAAACTTGATCCTCGCCGTCTGAGTTTTCCACCCATCTTTTCTCTTAATCTGCTAGTTTCACTCAGAGTAGCGGTGACCTGATGCCTATCTCCAGCAGCCACTGGGTGACAGAGGTGGGGGTGTCACCCTGGATAGATTTGCAGTTCATCTCAGAGACAAAGAAGAAAGAAAACCATTCACGCTCTCACTCACACCTAGTGACACTTTAGAGCTACCTGTTAAACCTAGCATGCATGTTCTCGGTCTGTGGGAGGAAACCCGTGCATGCATGAGATCATGCAAACGCCATACAGAAAGGTCGCAGCCGGGCTGTGAACCTGCAACCTTCTTGCTGTGAAACAACAGCTCTAACCACTGTTGCACCTCTTTTCCATTCCATCAAACCAAACCAGTTTCTGGGCTTCTTTACACATCTATCTGTAGAGCTAGTTAACCCTCCTGAAGCCCTCAGAACTGAAGAAAGGAGGAGAAGGCCACGGGAGGGCTGAGAGCGTGCATATCTGAGTTTATATGCACTAAAAGAGCCCCTGCTTTGTGTTGAAACACGTTTATTCTTCTTATACTTGTGGCAGCACAATGATAATGACATTCAAATGTTTAGAGGATGTGTGTGTGTGTGTGTGGTTGTTTTAGCCTTTAATTAACAGGATCAGACTAATTGATTCCTCCAAAATCAATAAATAATCTGTACACTAACTATGACTAAGACTGCAGTTGACATGAACATCTTGTTAGGAAAAAAAAATCAATAAAAAGGTAAATATTGTCTTAATAGTATTTAATCTAATTATCTATTAGCATTTAGTATTTTAATTTAGCTTACATGTGTATATGTCTACAGTAGGCATACTACCTTCTGAGTAACTATATTTTTAAACCTGTGAAAACATCTTGGAACTGAACTGAAAGATGCATACAACAAGTGCTGAAACTGAAAAATCTTCTCATTTGTGATTGGAACACACTGCAAGAATTTTTAGTTCATCTTCCTATAATGTCAAAATATTTCAAAGAAAATGGAAATATGTCTGACACTTCACCCACACTCTATCAGTTATTTATACTCCATACAGACAATGAAGACAGACACACTGACGAAAAGTTTAAGGGGTTGGCTGTATTTGCAGAGGCACTTGCCTGGGCTGAACTCTTGAGGAGTGGAAAATGTATATGGCTTGTGGTTAGAGTGACAGACATCAAACAGATAAAAAAAATGCCCACTTCTCTCCAAGCATATCACAATTATTGATTCCACTGACATGTAGAAGATGACACAGAGTGACAGAAAAAAAGGAAGAGTGACAGAGAAACAAAACTTAACGGTTCAAAATAGAAATTAACATTAGCTGATGCAATTCTGAAGTGGTATTACGACCACTGTTTATGTAATCTACAGCAATCTTTCATAGATTTCTAAAATAATTGAATATATACATATATATAAAATTTTATTCCTGTTGACCTTTTACAAAGAGTCTGCTCCATTTAATCTATCATTTGAGTGTTTTATTTATCATTGTTGTCATGTTCATTTAAGAGGATTTGTTACTTTTTGAAGATCTAAACTATTGTTTGTTTTTTTTAATAGTGTTACCTTGACTAACCAAAAAAACAAACAAAAAAAAAATTGTAAGCAAAGAGACAGTCTGGGCTTGTTAATTTCTCTCAGTTTCATCTTCATTTGTTGTGTCTTTCAGGCCTACCTTACAGCCCTCACAGGCATGGACGCCGTAATGAAACCCTGAGGCTTTGTCCCCACACACACGACACTCGATGTTTAATGTAGTTGCTGACGTATCGTCTGGAAACTTGGAGAACACGGGGCTGTCAGAGTACTGCGGAGGTGACTCGGGCTCCAGCTTGATTGAATCTGATAGCACAAATAAAACCAAAAAGTCAGCATATTTCATATAAAGGAACAACATTTAACTTTTTAAGCCTGGTTTTATCAAATGAGATAATCTCCAACCAGGTGTAAACCTGATTAACTGAGGTCTCAATCCTTTAATATATCATGCAAACCAAGTTTAAACGATTTCAATAAGAAAAAGAAATAGTTGACATGTGAGTGATCCACAGACTGGGCTTACTGTGTGTGTCCTGTTCTGTCCTGTAGCTGTGCATGTTTGTGTAGTCCATGTTGGTCAGGTGTTCTTCACTCAGTGATGGACTGATGTCGTAGGCCACACCAGCGGATGAGATGGAGGACACAAGCGGGGGGGACAAGGAGGAAGGGATGGAGGAGGAGGAAATGGAGGCGTAGTCCGAAGTCAACAAATGTTTCATGTCAAGGCAGTGGGAGCTGTCGTCCAGCTCTGGCAAGTCCACTGTGCTCAGGCTGAAACCAACAGGCCAAGCCAGGAGCTGCTGAGTGTCCACCATGTCTACAGGGCAAAAAGAAGAAGAAGAAAGGAATCATTAGCTGATGCATCATGATACAGAAAAGCAAGGAAGTGATAACGTATCACGTCTCGACTTTGTGTGGCCTTGAAAAAAGAAAGCAGGAGCCATTGATGGAAACAAAAATAAATGTAGAAAAAACTCACAAGACAACAGAAATGAATAGACAATTTGAAAGTATATATTTTAAGCTCATGTGTAACATTCCACTGAGAGTTAATCATTAAAATGTCCACTCAGAAAAGTTCAAAACATTGGGGCGGACACGCACACTCCCATACAAACATCACGACCAGCACCCTCGGTCCTCCTGCTCATTCCTGCAGTCTGACTGTTATCAAGCAAGCAGGGAGGCAGATTGTGTCACAGGGAGTACAAGACGAACTCTGGCAATGAGGAACGTCTCTTCTGTTCAAAACACTGTCTTCCTCTGGTGCTGTTTGGGTGGCTAGTGGTGAGATTGCCTAACCAAAGGACAAAGAATGCAGGCCAAGGATGCAGAACTGGTTTTTGGAGAAAAAATAAAAAAATAAAAAACACTTTCTGAGCACTGAAATGTTTTACACCTGGGTAGAAACTTAAAATTGTACATGGAGTGGTCATGAACATTTTCCAACATGTATTTCTGTCAATTCTTGATTGCTCTTAGGGCTTTCATTGTCATTCATTTCATTAGCAAGACCAGTTCTTTATTAGATTTGGTCTTTTAATCAGACACTATGATACTTAAAATAAGCCTACAAAACATTCTGGAAATGGGTTTTGTTATAGTCACCTCTTTATTCTCAGTGACACAGAATAATAGTTTTTTTTTTTCCAGTCAGTCTAATATTTAACACAGATCGTCAGATATTGGAGGAAAAAAAGAATCAGCTGAGATGTTTAAAGTCCAACCATCAGAGATTACTACAGTTCACATAAAGTAAACCAAACAAAAGACTAAAAGATGGGGGGTACATTTATTTAGGGCTGTCGTGTAAGGAAAAAATTCATAGGATATTTGATAATGTTGGGCTTGTTGCCTTTTCAGTATTTTCCCTTCAGTCATGTAAAAGTGAACCCTGAATGTTTGGGTACAAAAAACGTCTTAGTTTTTGTGCACTGTACTTTTTTTGGTAAAAAAGTTGGCACTTTTATCAAAAGTAGTACTTGTGTGCACTTGTTGGGGGCTGTGGGTTAAACATTTCCTCTGACAGGAAGATGTATTTGGAACTTACCAAAGTAAAGTACTCTGTGATGTTTGTTACAGTTTAAGCACTCAAGCACAATTCAGGACCGCCCTTGTTTTAAACCAGCAATGTAAAAGTAATTGCTACATTGAAATAAGTGACATTATGTGTTTTAAAATATTTGTGTAGAAAAGTATTTCATTTTGTCATATTGTTTTCTTTTTAAATATAAATTTGCCTAAACCTTTATGATCTATTTTAATAATGATCCTGATTTGAACTCAAAGGACTGTCAAAGGGATTGCAACAGTTTATAAATAATCAATAGGGCAAAAGGTTTGTGAACTAAAACACCAGACATGTCAAGTAACCTTTATAACTACCACAAAATCTCAAAATAAACCACAGCCAATCAAACTCCATGTGCCCAATTTATATATATATATATATATATAGAAAAAAATGTAACAAAGAATTATGCAACAGGACAGAGCTAAAATAGTAATGCTCAGATGGCACCAGGTATAAAAATGGCTTGAATGAGTTCCAAATTAGTTGGCAAAACATCCCTTTGGAACAAACATCCTCCCCTTTCAAATGCATATTGTTTCCTTTTTTTACTTGTTTGGAATGTGGCAGCAAAAAAATCAACGGGGGTCCACTTAAAATTCTCATGGACTGCGGTATTGTTCCACAACAGGACAGAGAAATATTGTGTATGTGTCCACATGCAGCAGCTTCCACTGCACTGTAAGCTAATGACTATTAATAACCAAAGAAACCTGGTTATTTTTTCCATTTGCTGGCCGGCTGCCAGCTGATACAAAATTAAAACGGAGCATTGGAGCAATGGAACGACTTGTACTCTTGCTTGGCATTAAGTCACTATATGGGGAAAGAAATCTAATGGGAAAGGAAGAGCTCCAGAAGTCAAAGGCACAAGAGATAAAGCAATGGGTGACAAAGAGCGAGTCCCTGGACCACTTAAAAAATCAAACTGCACCCTGGAGACTCTAAGAGAAAAAAAACCCCTTGCATAAGGAAATTCATGTTTTGTACTCAATGCAGCTTGGAAAAAAAGGCAACCTGACAGTTACACCAAAGTGTTTAAATCATGTCGTAACCGAAGGTGAAAACAAGTTTGGACTGAAACCTCTCCCCTGAGATTGTTCTTGGAAACAATGTAGTGCAAAATCTCTTCGAACTCAAGTTTGTATTTGTGAGTGTGGCGTAGGAAAACAAGCTGTCAGACATTATAAAAGGTGACAAATGATTAGTAAAGGTTGTGTAGTTTGCCCTGCGTTTGCAAAGGCGTGTGCATGTCAGCACGTGTATGGCTGTTGTGCCGGTGTCTTCAGCCAGTTCTCGTATTTCCACGTGTCAGAGCTTGACTTCCAGGTTTGAGTACAGTTTTTAAAAGTCCTTTCTATTATCGATTGCGTCTGTTGTGACACAATAACAGAGTGCTAAGAGCAAGCTGGCAGGCAAGTCTGACAACTGCTATAAGCGAGAATTACACTGACTCAGCTGTGTAGGACTGTGAACAGACCCGCAAATATGTTTTAGATAAAAAAAAAGAGCCTTTTAACTTCAGAAAATACATTTCAATTTTAACGTGACAGCACAAAAGAAGAGTCAAATAAGTGCTGGCATTAAATCTGTATTGCCACATGAAAATAAGTTGCAAAACAGTTAACTTTATGAGTCTGTGCTGCTGTTTCCAAAGTCTGAATGCAATAGCTTTTGAGCATGAGGTAAAATGAAGGAAAAGATGTGAAATCTTTCCTTCAGGGACAGAGTTGCAAAACAAATGTAATGTTTTCTTCACAACAGCAATCACTCTGTCCAAAAAAAACTGAAGCAAAGAAAGGAGATCATATTACTGTACAGATGGCTGGACTCTTTTTGGTGCTTGTGATGCTTAAGTGTGATTGCAATAAATGAACAGACCTTTAATAACTTTTATACAAAGAATTAACAAAACATTGCTATTAGGAAACTATTTAAAATTAATACAACTTCTCTAGAGGGTTTGAAAGCCTTCAACATTCCTATACACGAAAAGACATTTAATGGTCGGGGGGAGAAAAAACATGATGAAGGATTAAAGAGGAGTTTAGGACACTAAAGAAGTGAACACACAAGGTAGTCTGGTACATTTAGTTACGTGGAAGACAAAAGGAAGAACCTGCCCTGCTGCATTCAAGGCCTTAACACTCTTATCTTCAGTCTTTAAGTAAAAACTATGCACCCTGCTTCAGGGCGAAGACCGAACGATTTCTATCAGAAGACCATTCACAGAATAATAATGTATTTTTGTAAACATATATTTTGGTTTCTATATAGCTTGACTATTTGAGTACAACACATACTATCTATTTTTTGAACAGAAGATTTTTTTATACATCTAAATTACTGCAGCAAACTGAAAACAGGTATGAATATGTGCCTTCTCCCTCTCAGAGCTGCATGTTTGCTGAATTTAGCTCAGCTTAACAGTTGATATATCCTTTCACCCATCGAGCCATTTATATTGTCAAAGGTGTTTTCATGAAAAATGTTTATGTGTGCCAGGGAGAGAGAGAGCGAGAGAGAAAGTGTAGAGACCGAGTTGTGTGACTTCCTGACCTCTTCATGTAAAGC
Organism: Kryptolebias marmoratus; assembly: GCF_001649575.2. Lineage (NCBI taxonomy): Eukaryota > Metazoa > Chordata > Actinopteri > Cyprinodontiformes > Rivulidae > Kryptolebias > Kryptolebias marmoratus. Next base: position 10,132,402 of record NC_051433.1, on the reverse strand, counting down.
AGCATGTGGTTCAGCGTCAGTGACTAAAACAAAGATATGCCCGCCTGCGTGTCTGCCTCACAGTCCCCACATTTTCTTTGAAAAGATTGTAGTGCTTGATTTTTTTTTTTTTGCCTAATTAGTCCTCTATAAGAAAACTGTGGGACTCTGGAGAAGCTCTGAACTGTAAAATTGTGGTTTGTTAGCCTAGTTTTTGAATTTAAATATTTTGAATACACTTTGTGCTACACTTCAAAAGCTGTGAGGTATATACGTTAAAAAAAGTGTAAAAAAAAAAAAAGTCCTGCTTTACTCTTCAGGAAACTACCACTTTTTTTTCTGGTGGTGTAAAGCCACTTTAGCAGATTTACCTGCAAGGGCCTTCCCCTTCTGCACCTGAATGATCAAACGAGAGAGTACTGGAAAACCAAGTGCAAACAAAGTGTCAAATGGAGGTTTGGACTGCCCTCTTGACAAAAACGAAAGTCTGCTCTGATCTGAAAAACCCACCTACATGCTTGGTACTGAATTCTTGAAGTCTTCTGAAGTCTTCAAAAGCTTGGCACAGTGAGAGGTTAGAAAACCGCAATCTTTGTCTGATAGACAACCACCGTCTGATTTCAGTTTGATTTATTCATTTATTTTTGGTTAAAACATCAGATTAGACTGAACATGCCACCCAGTAGTTGTGTCTGAGTCCCAAATTTGATTCAGCTAAGTCTAATACAAATAGTTAGAGCAGTTTCTTTCAGAGCATTTTTAAAAATTTAATGTCTACGGGTCATGTGATCAACAGACAACAAAATGTTTTTTCCTATTTTAAGTAAAAACTGCTCTACACTGCAAGAAACACACACACAAAAAGACCACAAAGTAAAAATGACAGAAATCTGTTTTTGGAATAAAGTTTAAATGACCCAGTTAAATTATTTTTTCTTGTTTGGCCTTTTTATGGTAATAAATAAATAAAAAGCTGTCAACTTTGTTTGTAGGTATTTAAGCTATATGATGCCATCAAATACTGTATATCAATCAAACCGATGAGAAGATAAACAGAAGTCACACTGAGTATTAAAACAACAGCTGACCTGTTCAGCTTTTAGCCAACTGAAATGGTAAAACAACTGAACAGACACCCCAGTTATACACTCTGTAACAGCTGAGCGTTCTTAGAAACATTTTATAACGCACACAAAGCAGTTCACCACATGGAAACGAGGTGAGCCAATGGACACAAACACACAAAGATTCATGGACACACAGGATGGTCCACTCACCCTGTTCTCCCATATCAGTTTGGAGACTTTTTAGTGTCAGCTCACTAAGTGACAGTGGCAGCGTCAGGAAAATGGTCTGTGTTTGTGTGTGTGTGTGTGTGTATGCATTTATGTGTGTGCGGTCAGGTTTTTCCTCAGGAAGTGATGACCAATAGAAAGGGAACTACACACAAACACACATTTTCGTTCCCTGACAGAGTCTGGGCTCAGCAAAAGTTCAGACAGCGAACCATCATGTGGTCGGGGTATGTGTGCATGTGTGTGTGTCATGTATGCGTCATTCAGTCTCATTTCTCAATATCTATATCGTGCACCTTTAGTGTACAGTAGAGAATTGTGCATGGGTGCCAATGTGCATTAATGCATTTTCTTGTAAACATTCATTTTCCTGTGTGTCTGTTTAACTTTGTGTGTGTGTGAGAGTGTGTGTTATGTGTGAGGTGGTAGACATCAGATGCAGATGATTTCCTGTTGCTTCATTCTGACAGGCAACCTCATCATGCCTCTTTGGTTGCACTTCTCTCCTTCCTCTCAGTCACTCAGAGACGACGTGACGGCAGTGATGCATGCTGTTCTCTTCCTCATACATTATCTGACCCCAACACAACACTGAAAACTTTATTTTCTGATTTCAGTTACACAGTCATACATGTGATATGTGGACATCAGTTTGTCAGCAGAACACTGAAGTTGTTAAGTTTAAAAAACTACTCGAAGATGCTTTTTGTATCCTATACAGTTGTGATTTAGTCAGATTTCATGAGCGTATATTTGTGCTCAGCACAACATAAAACTGCATATTCATAAAAGATTAGATGTTTACTAAAAAAACAACAAAAGTTGTGTGTTATTTATTAATTTAATAGTTAGAACCTTAATGTATTTACAATTTTTACATGTCATATAACTATCTTCATGTTTCTTATCTCACATGTGACCACATGTTTGTCAGCTGCTGGACTCAGATCTGTTAAAACATTTTATTAATAAAATAAGCTGCACTTATATTTGGAGAATGTCCTTATGTTTGTTTTATGAATGCAGCACACTCTTCTCTCTGCCTATAGCAGAAACAGGCAGCTTGACTAGTTTATCAACTATAAGAAAAGTTAGAGAAAGTTATTTCTCTGTCTTGTTCTTGAGTTCGTACATCTCAGTGAATCCAGCCCCACTGATAGCTCAAAAATGGACACTTATTTGACAAATTAAGCTGTAACTGTAGACACTGAATGTTGTAGCATTTGCCAAGGAAAAGGCTGTGGACTTCACCTACAGCTCAATTAAAAGTGTGTAAGACTTGCTGCAAACAATAACCCAAGTTTGTGATCTAACTTTGAGACTGATTTCTCACCCAGGCTTGTTTGAAAACATCAAACCCTAGTATATGATGCCAGCAACACACTCAAAACCTTGTTATGGAAGACGTTTACCACTGTGCTATTTTTAATTATGCTCTTTTAGATGCCGAGTCCACTAACTGTTGCAATAAGTACGTGCATGCATTCACTGTCTGTTGATTTTGAGAAATAACAGATGCAAGAATTCAGCAGCGTTTTTATGCAGTTTTTGGCTCGCTCCTGCATTACACAAGATCAGGCAACATTTCTGAATTGCTTGGCCGAGTGACAATGCTTTTCTAACGTACTGCAAAGCCCATATGGCTTTACTGATAAAAAGGCATAATGTAGTGCCAATAGAGCGCTTGAAGGTCACATTAAGTTTCCCCACAGATTTACTGAATCATTCATTAATTTAATGCACAAGACACATCCTTTGTTGAAAGTCCTTAGTTTGAATGGAATCTCTCGAAATATAAAGAAACACATCAAGATAGCTTTGTTTAATTAATGACACTGAAGACAGAACATTTTTGGATAAAACAGCATTCTGGGACGATTTAGGACTTTTACTGTACCTATACCTTACTATACGTGTATTCATTTTCTACTAAGCAATCATACTCAAGCCAATCAAAGTGGTTTCTTCCTTGTAACTGGGATGTTTGGTTTTTGCATCTGAAGTAAAGCTGCATGACTACAAAGAAACGTGAAAGTCAAAAAGCTCAACTTATCTTAGAAAAGTTCTTTTAAACACAGAAACTAAATGAAGATTAAGACTTCAAAAACACTTCAATAGGTTTTAGCTTGTCTGTAAGTATGAAACATCCACTTAGACATGACATTATTTTGTTAAAAAGAATAAGTTTTGATAACTATGTCAAGTGGTTTCACATTAGTTTGACAGAAGCTTTCAGTTCTTCACTCCCATACCAAGTGTGAATCGAAACAATAAGCAAGCCTTCCAGTAACGCAGAGCCAACTAGAGAAAATGTAGGCCTACAAGCTTTTTAGGACAGAGACACATTGGGATTTTTGAAGATAAAACAAAGGAAAACATTCAATAATGAACAAATGAGGTCACTGAATGAGATTTAATTAAATGTCAAGAATAAGAATAGAATTTTTGTTCCTAAACTGTGTTGTTTATATAAAATGACTTCTTGATTGGTTACTTATGTAAGAAAATTATCCAGTAACTCATCCAATGTAGCTGTTCAAATTGTAAAAAACTGTACCACCATGTTCCACGACTGAATAACATTCAGTACTGTAGGCGTGAAAGAATAAACCACATGTGCAGGTTGAAACTATGTTTGAAAAGTGAGGGGGAAACCTTTAAAAAAAATCAAAAACTAGATTTACTTTTCTTTGACCATAAATCTCTGCATTTTATGCATATTGTAAGATGGAACTGTCATGAGTTAGACATAATGGTTATGATTCACCACTATCCTGCATGTTTTAGTTGTTTCCCTGCGGTTTGACCCACCTGATTTGAATGAATGAGTGATTTACAGGCTTCTGCAGAACTTGAAGACCTACTAAAGAGCAGGGGAACATCTAAAACACGGAGGATAGTTGCCCTCCAGGACCAGGGTTGAACACCACAGGTTTAACACAACAGACCATCCACATAAAATCATAAAAGACGAAAAAGCCCAACACTTCCAACTTATAAATCTAAAAGCCCTACATAACTTCATCTCTGTGTAAAACCCAATTAGACGACGTTTAACCTGTGTCCTTGGCCGCATGTTGTTAACCGACCGATCATTGTAACAAACTTGCTGCTTCGGGTTGTTTGGCAAATCAGCTCCGAGGAGACAAGCAGAAGTCTTGATAAAAAACAGAAACACTGTCCCTGAATATGGACTGTGAACTGCCAGGCACAAACTATCAGAATAGAGATGCCACTAAGTGAAATATTCAATTATAAATCCTAAAATTCTGATAAAAAACACAGGCTGGTACACCATAGAGACATTATAGAATCAAAAAAGGTGCAGCTTAGCTAAACTCATTATGCCTCTCTGGTTGTACTTTTCTCCTCTACCACAATAGGTCGATCATTTAAACATGTAGTGTATAATTATCGGGCCAGTAATAATATTATGTGCCTTAAAGTTCAAAAAGTGAAATGTTTGAGCTGATACGCTGGCAGAAATGCAATACAAAATGTATTCCTGCAGTTTGTTTGTATTAGTTTAGAATAAACTAAGGTTGCGATCTTCATTCCTTCACCATGTTACAACAGCCACGATTTTATGTCTATATTCAACCTCACAGTTATCTGTTGACATCACTTAGACAGTGACAGGTAACAAATGCTTTCAGACACTGAAACTGTAATACTGTAGCTTAAATTGTATTTGTTCCAATGGTACATAGGGTCACTGTATCTCACTGAACAAGACCTTTTGTACCTAAACATATTGAACTTTTGTGTCTAAACAAAGTCACAGATGGAAGGACACAGACACACAATGCTGCTTATATTTGTACACCCAAGGACACACAAGAACACTTGAATCTAAAAACTTAAAATTTCAAAGTCAGATAGTTATGTATGGATACACAGAGTGACAAAAAGGTAAGTATATAAAACAATCTGCAGAACAGGGTTTATGCCTTATCCACACAAACACATGAATTTTTGATAAAGGAATATTTTATGCTTTAGGACTAATCTTTTACATTCAAATAAAGATTTTCAATACTGATAAAGGTTTTTATGAAACACTTAATCAGAGTGCAGAAATAATTATAATAAAAGGCTGTTGTAGACGGGGGTATCCTGAGTTTTGGACTTGCCACATCAGATTGTGTGTCGCTATCTTCTTGGTACAACTTCAAAAAAAATGAGCCAATCTCCTCATTTCAAGCCTCCGGTTGGTGCAACAAGTCTCAGCTTAATTTTATACCAGTGCTCTGTAAAATTGATATTTTTTTCAAAATGAAGGAGGCAAAAAGTAATAAAACTGTATTCACATGCACGAGGACAAGGACTCAGAGACACTGCCATAGAAGAGATGTCTTGTGAGTTTGTGTCTGCATCATAGGTTGCTTTCTGGGAATCTGATTTTTCACAACAATCTGAGGACATGAACTTTCCCCTAATTCCCTCAAATAGTTATGAGTTAATGGTTGATGAGTCTCTTGAGGCACAAGAGCTTCCTCAGTGGATAAGGAGAAGAAGTGGTGCACACTTCAAGGCCTCACACACACACATTTATACACACAGACACTCACTTAAACATACACACACCTCTGAGCTTGAAGTGAGGATGACAGAATAAGATCAAATTCAGATAAATAACTGTACATACAACTGTATTTGTCAATATTTACATACAGGTGACTAATAGTTGTTAGACACATTTGGGTTTTGGCACACACAGTGTGAAAGCAGGGCAATAAGGTAGGAAAAGGGAGGGGTACAATGTGGGAAGAGTCATGCCTTGTTACTCGAAGTGAAGAGGAAAAGAAGGGGGTGTGCTGCTTTCAGTTGCTGTTTAGCTGGACAATAAAGCAGCAGATGACGTGCCTCTCATTCACAGAACATACGCAAAATACGTGTCAGGAAAGGTGAGCAAAAAAATTAGATTGTCTGCACAATTCAAGGAAGATTTGAAAAACGATCAGAGTTTACTTAGGTGTTGATGGATTGCAAACTTGCTGTCAAGCATGGTAAGTTTGTCCAACAATGTTGAGTTGATTTTTTTAGGGGCAATATAATGAGAGTATAATGGGATGACTCCGAAACTAAGAAACAGATCAAACCATGAATAAGCCAAGAGTTAGTAAATTTGTTTATTACAAATCCAAAGAAAATGTTTTTTTAGTTTATAAGACTTTTTTCCCATTAAACACATTAAATCTGTATCATTTCTATACATAATTTACTGTTGCATTGAATAAACTTTTTTCTCTGTAAACTGATGCGAATGTGTGTTCGTCTTCTCACTCACCACATGCCAAGGCCACTCTACCTCTATGACTGTGAAGGACCAACTTAACCACTAATTAATAAACAAACAAAAAAAAAACTGCAAACCTTCACATTTTTTGAACAAACTGCAGCTTGTTTAAAAAAGGTAGCCACAAAAACTGGCGTCCTTAAAGCAGTCTCTCAGTTTACAGCTGATCACACAGCAGCTGTGTTAGAACAATTCAAGCAAAATTAAAGTACAAATGTTGTTGGTGGCATTTTTCTTTTTCACACTGTGCCGTACTTGTAACAGAAGTAAGCCAGAACTGATGGGCTGTTTCAAACGCGCCTAAACTAAAGACTAAAAATATTACATGAAAAGGCTTTTGTGGAAATTGTATGAAATAAATGTTGTTGTCAACCACTGACTTTCAATAGGCTACTTAAATGGTAATGATACAAAGTTATGTTTAATTTTAAAACAATAAATATGTATGAAAATCTAATGCTACTCTTCTGATTCACAATAACTGATTAAAAAAAAAAGTAACTAATTTCGATTGTTGTCATCATTCCACATAGAGCCAACAAGTTACAAACAACCTTCTTTTACTTATATTTTTCTACAAAAAAATGCAGTTTTTGACTATGGGTAAAATGGATTCACTAAAAAAAGTCAAGAAAAAAACAACCGAAATTATTAAAAAAGTGCAGATTTAGCAATCAGTATACTGAAAATGAGCAGCATATATTAAAGGACAAGGCAACTGACTTGGAGCTACACGAAGAGTGAATCTATCTGACACTTTTTGTTCCCGTTTTACTTTCAGAATACTTTTACATTTTACAATAATCAGTCTATTTTAAATTGAGGGGGAGGATTACATACATAATTTCCAGCAAGACCTGAACGAGTGATGTCTCAAGCATTGTCATACCGAGTGAACCAAAGTGACCCCTACACAGAGTCTGAGTCATTTTCAAGTTCCCAACAGAGAGCAGGATTCTGACCTAAGGAACTGCTGTTTTCTCCCACATATTTCTAAAAGAGAAATTAGGACAAAGGTCAATAAATATTCCTACTGTTTGTTGACTAATTTCTGTGTTAAAGTGCATTGGCGAGAACAACCGTCTTGCTATTTTGCGTATCTATTTGCGTAAGTGGACATTTCTGCCACAACGTTAAAACCAGTGATAGTTAAACAGATAAATTTTATTTTGGTGGCTACAATACGATCTACTGCCTATGAAACAGAACTTGTCCCCCCCAAAAAACTCCTTATAAATAGCTCAAAGAAAAAAAAACAATCATGTTCTGCACACCTATAAGTGGGGCTGCACAAATGATCAAAAAATTGATCATTATCATGAATGAAGGTTTTGAATCCCACATTAGAGCGATCAAACTGTACTGATAGTGTCAGCAGAACACAATTTAAAAGCAAATCAGTACTTCACTGTCTGGCCAAAGGTGGCACCAAATGGCTGACGATCGAGCATTCCTTTATTAAGTTTGCCTTTAAGGCCGAACTTTTGTTTTGTCCTCACATTACAGACTGGAACTGCCGGCATCATTTAAGCGCTTTATGAGATTTCCTGACTTCTTACGCACTTGCTCTACCTGGGGGAAATTCTGCAGCATGTATTTGCACCAAAAACTACACTGCACCATCCTGTGACCTGTCGTGGACACAGACAAGCTGCAAGGGCTTTTTAACTGGCAGCTCTTCAATCCAATGTCAGCATCCAGATTGTAAAACGCAGAGTATTTTCTTATCTCAGCCTCAACAATTGGTAATTATTGTGCACACATTCCATACTGAACTCTACTGCAGTTGGTCTGTATGTGTTTATTGACACCACTGCTGTAAATTAAATATAATCAGAAAATAAAAAAACTATAATGAAGAAAGATATTTTGTTAATATGAAGCAATAAATATACGAAAAGTAGGAAGACTAATCTAATTTTTATGCAAAAGCTTGAACATTAGCAGCAAAAAAGAATAAAAAGAACGTGAAAGAAGTTAAATGTTTATGTTACAAGGGATTTTTTATTAACTAAATCTTTAAATATTTGTTATAGACAACTGAGATCTCATTGTTGATTAAAATAATTCAAATAATCATTTTGCCAATAACAGTGTAACGCTAATCAATCCTATAATCATGGCACCATGAACCTCAGGACACCCTCTTGTGTTCTTTGTCCATGTCTCGACTGATAAGACAATACTTTGCCAAACAAGGGGTACCTACCTAATGTCATGGTGGATTAGTTGGTATGTATGACTGAAGACTAATCACTGTCTATAATCTGCACAGAGCCACAGTACCTTCATGTTCAGCGTGCAATCTGTTTTATTCAGAAATGAGTGTTTCAGCCAGATGAAGCACAGATCTGGTCAGGTATTATAATACAGGTTTCCAGTAAGTGTACCAACAGGGTCTGATTAGTAATTAATGTACTATTGTTTCTTTAGTTTTGACATCATTGCCCTCTTGCCCTCTCACAGTGTAGTAGTTCAGAAAACAAAGTGACATTATCACAATAGTTTGACAGGAAAACAAACCCAAGTATTCAGCAGCAGTTACAAAAAGTTTAAATTGATGACTTTACTTTAACCTACTAGCCAAAGCAGGTGAAGATATCATAGCTTTAATAATCTCTTACAGCAATACATTAATGGCAAAGCAGAAAAGCAGGCAGATTTGATAGAGTAATGCCGACTGAACAACAGCAGAAAAGCCGTATAGGCCTTAGTAAAATGTAAAGTGACATATTTTTATGTTTTCAATAAAAATATTGCAACCTGAAGTGGAGTTATGAATATTTAATAAGAATGACTTAATCTATAAAACATCAGGTGGATTGTTCATGTGTCTTACTTTACGAACAGGACAAAAAGTCAGGTTAGACGTTGTGTTTACACATTGAATTAAATTGTATTTCAGCGACAGAGATGAATCTAATGAGAAGCGTGAAAACAAGCGAAGTGAAAAACTGTTCTTTGATGTTGTCCTGTACACGAGTCACTTCTCAAATGGCAGGTGTTGGTGCGATCAAAGCATTGATGCTGAAACATACGGTAGATGTTTGCACTACGTGCAGCCTACACGACGCCCGAATCAAAGTATTACAAACATGGTTGCACAGACTGGGACTAAAATAGCCACATCTTCAGTTCGTCGAGTTTCCAACTGAAACGCAGTTGATCGTGAAGTTATCTCGAAAACAATGCATTGAAATTATATAAAATATTTGAAACGTCTAGTTATTTAATGCCAGGGAGACATTTTAAACTGCACAGCACGGAGGCGAGGGCATGGTGGTTCAACAGTGATGCACCGGAATAAAAGATTAACTATTATTTGCAAACAACCCGCTAGTGTCCAAAATCTTGTTTGATGTCAACAAAAGTCCAGTTTTGCTGCCAAAATGTAGTTGTTTGTAGACGAAAAATGATGAAATGATTGACCCTGGAGTTAATAATTATACCGAATTAAAAAAAAAAAAGAAGTAAATTGATGACCTTAGGGCTGCACCACTTCAAACATCAAAGTTATCTGATAAAACTTTATCAAAGTGCCTTTTTTCAAAATCACTCATATTTGAAAAGTGCAATTAAAGTAGACAGAGCAGGATGTTGGTGGTGTCAAGACAGAGGTGGTAAATTATCTGTGGGCTGATCCAGCGCATGCCATTCTCTTTTATCTCTATGTTTACGCAAAAGCAGATGTTCCTTCCTTTCGTGATTACATTTAGTTCTTACATCTGTAGGTGTCGTATTAGGCAACTTGTTAAAAGTCAAAGCAGAGAAGTTAAGTGTAAATCAACACGGAATATTAAAAAAAGAAGCACTTCCGTGTGAGAAAAAGTTACTAAAGATTTGAACTGTTTTGTAAACCAATCAAAAATAACCATCCGCAACACGAGCGACCGACAACAAAATCGCAGCAGCGTATCTTGAGGCACTCCTTCCATTTATGGCAACAGAACAAAGTCCGAATCCGTCTCAGTCATTCATGCACACATGCACTAACAAATACGTGTACGCACCTCACTTTAGGAATTATATAACCTGATAGGTAAATAATTGAGGGAATGGCATTGCATCAACTCCTGAATCAGACCCGCAGTTAGACTTTAAGTCCGGCATGTAGAGATTACAGGACGATTTTAATAACAACACGGGTCTCGGCGTCACTGATTTAGGCTGTCTGAGATTCCTGCCACACATGAGTTCTAGACACAACTTTCTTGAGTTTCTACATTAAAGAAAAAAAAAATCTAACTCACAAAACAAATTATAGCCATTTATGTAACTGTTAGATAAGTTACCTCAATAAAATGTGGCATTTATTGCATTAATCTGAAGAAGCACTGATAAACACGGAAACAACAATGCTTGATAACTTCCCCTGTTTCTCAACCAGATCTTTATCATGACTTGTCTTGCTTTAAAATTGCCGTGTTTCATTAGTGATGACAATTTAACCACTGATAACTTCTGTGATAAACCTGTCATATCAGTCTGATAAATGTCTGATAATACCAATGATGATTTGATGGGCAATTTTGCTGCAACTCCATAATTACACGTTTAATTCTATTAGCCTCTAATATTCTGATCTGATGAAACTTTGCCTATTTGACTGAGTTTTGTATTTCCAACACCGTGTTAGGATCAGAAACCTCAAATACTAAATTCTGACATCACGTTGATTTGGTAATACTGAAAACAAATCTGTAGAGATTTCAAGCCTATCACTGTGAACCTTTTATGCAATTTACATTAGTGTGTCAACGTTATGCTGTCTTGACACACAAACCAAAAACATTGATCTAAAATAAAAAAAATATACATGTAGAGTATAATTAAAGAGATCAAAAACACTATAGGCACTCTAGGTACATAAATAGTGCAGATAATGTAAAATAAATAAATGCTCAGTTACCTTTTTTATTCCATCAATGAACACACTGAGGAAAAACAGCATACTTGCCACAAATGAGAAAAGGATAGACAGCAAATTCTGCTATCATCATTATTATTGTGGCTCCTTAAAGTTAAAATAATATACAAATATTGTGAAACTTTTATCACTGTTGTCAGACATGAACGTAACACAAGATGTCTTTCTATGTCTGATTCATTTCCTATAGAGTGATTTTTATATGATAACATATTAACGGAGTATTTAACAGTTCACACTGTCTAATGAGTAGCAGCGGAAAAAAAAGTGTCCCAGACCTGTCTACATTACTGCTGAGTCACAGATATTATTCTGAAGCCCTGAACTTCCTGAATGTTTACCTACTATACGTTAATGTAAAAGCGTACAGGGCTCATCCTAATAATATAAATAATAATAATAATAAATGCTCTGAGCTGCAGAATCCAGGGGAAGCAAGGAAACCGAACCATAACTTGTACTTACCTGAGAAGCTGTGAGCACTTTGATGGTAAAAATCTCTGCCTGGTGTTTGCATGTCAAACTCAGACTCACACTGCAGCCAAGAGACACACTCTGGACCAACACCTGACTATGTGCCAGTTGTCAGTCCTGTGACCACCCCCGCCTCTCTATCACCACCCCCAATCTGCACGAGACTGGTAGCTTGTCACTCAGGGGCGAAGTGTCCTCACCTTGAGTCCTCACCTTAAGCCATTACAACCTGCAGCCTCGCGAGTTTAAACAGTCCGGGGAACTTGTGCAGCGTAGTGCAATTAAATAAGCTTTTAAAGGTGAATTCATTATGCTGAGAACTTTCTTGTTGTTAACTTGTTAGATTAGAGTAATCAGTCAGTACAACGATGATAACCCGGTCTTGGTGAGTTCAGTCGACTTGATGGTTGTTAGTGTTTTTCTCACTCAGCTAGCAGCCGCAACGAGCTGTGAACCGAGCGGAAGGTGACTGACCTGATCGGCGCGCTGAACCGCAGAGGAGAGACGGGGCTTGCGTTGCTGTTTCTGGGTCTTTTTTTTTGTCGGTCGGGTGTCCCAGTCCGCTCGCCTTACCTC